>NC_091936.1:34280698-34626115 GCF_041260155.1 Ptychodera flava | reverse complement strand
ATAGGTGTGAAGACTAATCTGAAAATTTGTCAAGTTTATAGAAACTTGGGACAGATCATCAGTTTCAGACAAAACACACTTTGTATTGTAAGGGCGAATATTAAGCATATTATTAGGCCTATAGTTACCCTCAAAGATACGGTCGTGTACACGTCTCCGCCAACCCTAAGGGACCGTCTCAGATTGTCGCAGAAGTTAAAGAAACGAAATTTCTTCGTTTAGATCAAAACCCCCTCCCCCCTCCCCCTAAACGAAACTTCAAAAGTGCGAAATGTTCATGTCTACCTGAGAGTACAATGTTGCATTTTGCTATAGCTACTAAAGAAGTATTCCCCTTGCCACATTACAACATTAAACAAACCGAGGCTTGGTCTGCAATGCCTTAATGCCAGCACTTGCAAATGCAGTAACATCCGAGTAATCGTCATACGGTTCAGGCGATTTACCCATATACGGATATCCCTCACTTGTTATAGGAAACCCGTCCAGTTCTGGCCGTTGCAGTATGCATTGACTGTTTGATTGCGTTGTCGCAGACACTTGCTTTGATTCCTTACAGCGAATTTTGGCTTCGGTTATATCAGTCTGTTTACACGGTGGTTTTTTCCTCACCAGGTAGACATATAGCTAGAGTCACTCCGGCGAGAAAGTTCGACATGGCATGGGGGTCCAGGCGTGTTCAATCATATTAAAACGCCTATGAACAGGTGCATAACAAGTGAGAATAAAGACATCTAGTGGTTAGAGCAGACGCTTATAAATAGCACATTTTTAAAAAATGATACGTTTTGTCTTTGAATAATTTGATGAATGAAAGGTTAGGATACAATGTTACTATCGGTAAATTGTGTTTGGGGAACGAACAAGATGGAAACAGTTACAAAGTTGTTGGCACGAGTGTGCACTTTTTTCTTTACACACGGAAATTTGTGATCACAAAATAAAAGTGCGAAAGTGAAGTTCACTACAACCCTTTTCAGAATTAGAGCGCGAATCCACTGCAGTGAACTGCAATAAAACTGCTCACACTAATTAGTTTCAGCTGTAGCCAGCTGGCAAAGTCGACAACATTGTATGTCCCATGCAGACAGTTTGTCTGGGAAAGTTGAAATAAAAAAGATTTGTACATGGACCAGTGCATGGTAATGTTACATTGTATCTTAATCTTGAACATAGGGTGCCAATCGTAAACTCTCATTTACAACTCGAGCCTCAGACAGAGCTAGTTTTGCCTTTGTACAAGCAGACTTTTTGGTCTTTATCAACTAGCTTTGTTAAACACCAAAGTGGCCACGGCTACAGCTGAAACTAATTAGTGTAAGCAGTTTTATTGCAGTTCACTGCAGTGGCTTCGCGCTCTAATTCTGAAAAGGGTTGTAATTGAATGAAGGTCAAACCCCCTCCCCCCCTAAACGAATGAATTTCGCGTTTTGAATTTCTGCAACAATCTGAGACGGTCCCTAAGCTAACTCGAATTAGCGAAGTCAGTCTTTCAGACCAACATTATATGACACCCAAAAAGCTTAACGGTCACTCTTTATGAAAGGACATGGTGCGATCAGGCAAACTCACATCGCCCAAGGTACTGGGAAAATGGAGCGGTGCCATTTGATAAAAAATAATAGAATGGGTATAGCCTTATGCAAACCTATTACTCTCTGTAAATTGACCTTGGCTGACGGCGGGTTCTGGGTTGATGCTTGACAAACGAGAGCAGGTTGTTCACCAGATTCATTTGAAAGTTGATCATTAAATTCACTGGAAATTAAGCAAGACTAACACCTAGTAACAAACAGAGTTGGGTTCGGAATTGTGTCTTTTGATGTTTCCTATGGGAGGCTAAGCTAGCTGAGAATGATAAATCGCAGTCAAATAAACACTTATTTAGCTCGGTCACATCGTTATAAACTTTCTAAACTAGTCCCAAATCGTTTCAACGATATATCGGATATATCCGATAATTAGTCCGATCTAAATATAGTTCAAAACTTTCGAAATTAGCTCGTTTAGATAATTAGCTCGGTCTTTATATCATAACAATTGTAAGCAAGGAAGAACCAAGAAAATAATATCCAGTCACATTCTGTGGGGGATTTGCCTTATTTCTTGAGTTCCAAACGAATTCATTGACACAATTGACTTGTTTAGTGAAAAATTTGATATTATTTTCTTGATTCAACTTCATATCGCAGTTATCATGTCATCGTTCGGGTTTTAAAATTTACTCCCCTGTTTCATGGATGTAGGCCTAACATTACATCCATTTATTTCACCAGTAATTACTTCGTGCGATTTTCAGCGATGTGATTTGAGAATCTACTTAAAATTGTCTGCGTGTCACAAATTAACTTAGTTTTATAAACTGGGCCGGGTAAGCTTTGGAGAAACATTTCTTGCACTTACATTTGCCATAAATTTACCAACGGTCTCTGTTCACGTTTGGGATGATCGTCAGCATCCCAGCGAAATTTGCTGTATGTTCTTTGTCGGGTCGGACAGGCAGATCTGAGGTGTTGGCGCCACGGGAACTTTTGGCATTTTGTCTGTATCAGATTTGGCGAGTTTAGACGCTCCTTCCAGAGATTCCACGTTAAATTTAGCAATTGTTCTTGTTCTTTTTTTAGTTAATCGTGTAGATTTTGTTTTTGGTAACGTCAGTTAATTTGATAATTGTGTTGATCATAGATGTTTCATTCTTCAATAGTACACCTGTAAACGATAAGACAGATGACATCATCATCGAGGAAACATGAACATATAAAACCCTTGATAACTATAACCATCGCGAACCTGGCACTTACAGTACATAAAACAAAATCCTTTTATTTTTGCCGACAAAAGAGAATCGTTTCTTTCTTCCCAGGAGGATTTTACCAAGCTAATTTAGAAAGTAGATAATTACATCGTGCTAAATATCGGATAAATCTGATATAGCCGAGGAAAAATTGTCGCCGGGAGGGGGATCGTTCTTAACAAGCCAATTTAGAAAGCTGAGAAAGATATTTAGATGTTGTACATATCGATTAGGCCTAAGTAATTAAATTCTTTGTTTTGCGTCCCCACCCGCTTAGTTTTTTAAGGTTTTCATGAAAAACACACACAGTGTATTTGAATAGGAAATTTTAGGACATGACCGCTTAGCTTTTCTGAAGTAAAATATTGTTACAATCTTTTATTTGTTGCAATCAAATTACATTTAGTTCATTTTCTTGCGTGTGTTTTTCAGCCGCTTAGATGCGTACCTTTTCCCATTTAGATTGGGCGCAAATCAAAGAATTTAATTACTTTGGCCAATTGATATAGCCGTGAAAAATTGTCAGGGAACGTTCTAAAGGAACTATATTATTAGAAAGTTTAGAAGATTGGATTTAGATTTCGGCTATTGTAGTTTGGCTTTATAAAGCTTCATAAAGCTCTAGCTAAACTCTGTAACAACGATACATAATACCGCACAGTAGTGGACTAAGTACTCGGCGGTAGCCTAACATTGTGGTCCGTCTGCGCTAGGAGTCACCCGAAACGTCAGCCTCGTGGTAGCGAGGATGTCTGCGACATCTTAATGCATAATGAAAGTGCCGAAAATCACATCTAATGTCCGTAAAAGAGATCTAAGCTTCAGACTTAAAATATTCTTTGACATTTTGTACTTTATAAAAGCCGAAAGATTACAATACTACTTGACCTAAAGTCCCAATCTCCCCGTCACGTCAAGACACCGAAGTTTCGGAGACCAAATATTACCGTTTTATTGTTTCACTAAATTCTCATCCTTGGCCTTTATCCACGGCGAACAATACATCGATATGTTAAATATTATGAACAATTATATATAAATATTTCTGTAACCATAGACCCTGAAGAGGCGTACACTATATGCTGTAACCATGGTCTCTCCACACAGAGAGTGTACTGTAGGCCTAACAGGAGCTTGAAGAGAGTGAATGCCTATTATAGCTATGCCCTCATATCACCCAGCCCTATGTTGTATTTCAATGAAAACAGTCTACCAATAGACTGAAAGATCCGTCGCCCTCGAGCGACGGATCTTTCAGTCTATCTATCGCCCTGACAGAACAACTCGCTAACAGTTCACAAAGATAAAAGACGTGCCTTTTACCTTATCATCTGCTAACCAGTGAGGTAGTGAGGGGGTGGCTAAAATATATAGGCACACACTGAGATGCACACACGCACTGATACTCCCTCAGTCCCTGTGCTCGCACCAATAAAAGACGCGTACTCCAGCTGTCGCATGCGAACTGCCAAGAAACAATTGTTTCTTGAAACCAGGTATGGAAAAATCATGCAAAATAATTTTCTGCCATGTGAAAGCACTAAGGAGGCTTCCGCAACCAGATAACAGTAACAATAACAAAAGCATAATTATCCGTTCATTCTACGATACACTTGAAATACACGTCCGAGGACTAAATGGTGGTGTCCTGTTACAACATGAAGCTTAAAAAAGAGATAGCTATAGGGTCATGTGACAATCACAGAATCAACGGTAGTGAAATATACCTTACAGGTGTTTTAGAATTTACATAAGTGTAATTAACTATGGTACTATACAACAAGAACTATGTTGGTAGTTACATAGTATCGCAATATATAAACTCGCAATATTTCCTTGGATACTGCATGAAAAACATCAAAAAGATCTCAGAGTTTCGATATCTTCACGCAAATGTAGATTTCAAAAAGAAGAATGCGAGAAAATGAATACTTCATTGGTTTTCATCGTAAGTATATATACGTACCTAAGGTTTCGTGATAAATCTTTAACTTTCTGTATTGTATCTGACACCGTGGTGACACTCTGAACACTCTCGATGGCTGTTATTGGACAGCAAAAACTGGGAAAACAAACACATAGGCTTATCATTTATTCAATGTAACAAAGTCGCTCAATTTGATATTATGCTTTGAGTTGGTTTCAAACGTATCGACATCAAAACAAATATTATTTATTGAATTTAACCACCTACGACCGTAGTATAATCAGAGACAGTAGTACGAGAAATTACGAGAGAGAGAGAGAGAGAGAGAGAGAGAGAGAGAGAGAGAGAGAGAGAGAGAGAGAGAGAGAGTTGACAGTGGTTCAAATTCTTTTAAAATACTTGTAACTGATGGTACGCCCTCACAGTTCAACTATGTTCGAAACTTAATGTCTATTAAATCTCTAAGCTGCTTCGACATGACAAGCTATGCACATGTGTAGTAATATTTTAATAAAATAACATATAAAAATAACAAAATTATACAGTTATCGATAGAATTTACAACGCAATTGATAGAAGTTACTTTCCGATGGGTCAAAAACCATCCTGCTTCTAGCAAGTCGCGTTGCTAACTGTAAAAATTCCGTTCAAATTGGTGAAATTCGAGTTTTCAACAAATATATTGTTTCTCAAGAGAGTAAAATGGATTCGATCAAATTATTGCAAAATGAATAACTCTGTCCTTGTCTCCTGGAACTGTCATTTTTTTTCGGGACATTTTTTGGATTTGCGGACGAAGACAATAGATAATGAAGTTTATTGCCGGAGTAAATTATTGCAATAATTTCATATTTACGGTACAAAAGCCATCAATACAGTCTGTAAACAGTGTTACTCGATGAACAGTTTTTCTTCTACATCCGTAAAAAGTTAACATCGCGTTTAAAGTCTTGGTTTTCTACTTGTCGATTTATGGGCGAGACAGTGTATCTTTGTTCATCTATACCGATTAACATGCCATGGAGCATTATCTCTGAATATTGTAGAATTGGGTTAGAGAGCGCCCCCGAGACAGACAATCGCATTAAACGTTTAAAATACATTTTTATTCTTCCACTTTTGGGCCCTCATTTTCAAGCTCGGGGAGTAAATAGAATTTTATGGACTTATTTTTTGTGAAAATCGGAAAAATCGAAACCTTATTTTTCCGATAGCGTTAACATAAGACGGCCGTTTGGAATTTTGAGTGTCGGTAACTTTCGAAACGTAACCCCCTATTTTCTTGATATCGAAAGGGCATGGTTGAAAGTCAACGAACGCGATTGGAACTAATTTGGGATAATTGGATTTTCATATTTTTTAAATTTCTCAAAAGTGTTAGCTGCCTTATAGCTAAATGTTGCAATATTACAAATTACTCATAAAACAAGTGTATAACTTGAAAAGGAAAGCAGATGAGCTTACATTTGCAGATTAAACCGACATTACTTCAGCATCCAATTATCCCAAATTAGTTCCAATTAGTTTTCTGAGGAAAAGTTGGGTAAACGTTAAGTCTCACGTGTATATTATAATACCCTTCAGGCTATCCAACGATTCAAATCAAATGTTGCCCAGCCAAACAACGCCTGCCTTGCCAGAGTTTGATGTAAACTTGTATCGGTTACCCTACAGACTCTACAGAATGCGCTAGATGTGGACTCGTTCCTTGCCCAATTGGGGCGATCCTATTCGCCGCGCTGCCGTCCCATGCAGATGGGTCCTTATCGCAGCGAAGAGAAGCGTTCCATCGGGCAAGGAACGAGTCTAAATTTGACGGGACCATAATTCGACAGTGGACTGTTGTCAACAATCATGTGTTCAATGTAACTGTAAACCATGTGAACAAAGCCTATTATTATATGCTGTGCCGCCCCCGATAGCCGGAAATTACTGTAGTGAGTTTGAAGCGTAATTTGGGGAAATACATCCGGAAATTCAATCGAGAGATTCATGACTGGAAACAATATTTCCCCTGTTGTTGCAAACGGGGTATGATGTACTACAAATTTGATGGCCACAAATCGCTAGCATATCTCCCAACATTTCTTGTAAATTATAACATACATAAAGTACGCGACTATGTGTGAGTAACACAATATCAGTATTTATTTTGCGTATAAAAGCTGGAAGACGGAGATCTGAAGAAAAGCAGTGCATAGTTAATCAGTTACTGGAACACATATTTTTTTATCATTCGCGTCCTATTTAAGTTTGGAATAATTTGTCATGTAACAAAATGTTTTATAATGTCCGACTAATGTTCGTATACGATATATTGTAATGTCGGGGAGGTTTTATGTAATGACACAAAGGAATTGAGAGAGAGAGAGAGAGAGAGAGAGAGAGAGAGAGAGAGAGAGAGAGAGAGAGAGAGAGAGAGAGAGAGAGAGAGAGAGAGAGAGAGATGTTCTTTTAGGACTATAATAAGGATGACAATGATGATGATGATGATGATTATGATGATGATGATGATGATGATGATGATGATGATGATGATGATGATGATGATGATAAAAAAATAATCCCAGCATTCATCACTCAACCTTTATACATCGTCTATTAATTTGTTGCATGCGCTGCTATTGTTTACAATTGTATTAAACCGACTAAAATTCTATTGCTCATAATAAAATTACTGTCCAAGCATTTAGAGGATGTATTGAGCTGTCAAGAAGTTGGAGGTCAGAGGTTATTCTGTTCCTATCACTAGTTGTCGCATAGACCCTAATGAGGTCTATGGTGAAGACTGCATTATTATTGATGACAACTAGATTCTGGTCCGGACTGCAACGCAAATGTCACGTTACACGTATAGATGCTGTGTTGAAGAAAGCTCAATAAGTAATTTTTCAACATGCTTTTGAGAGTAGAACAAGAAATTGCAAGCGAGAAGTTAAAATAAAAATAATGAAAATATCGGCAAAAGTTACAGCTGCTGTTTCTTTAAATTCCTCCAAACTCCATACCTATTGTTTGCGAACACATTGTCAGACCCAATTTTTCGTGAGTGGCCATGGAAGGTGTCCTGCTTCAGTTGTCGGTATAGGCAAGTACATGAAAGTAAGTTGTATTCTAAATCAGGTCTGAACATCTTCATTTAGGGTTACATCAACACGTGCGTATAGGAAATTAGAGTTGACGTAAAGGTTAATAAATCTGTGAACAATTATCATATGTTTTCCTGTCGGCTACGTGTAAGGTGCCACGAACAACAACAAAATAAATGTAAAACCGTGTACAGAGGAAATCAAACTTTCTGTAGAATAAAATTACGATACCTGAAAAAAATGGCAGATACATATACCAGGTGTTGAGGATTAATTAATTAATTGCTTTAAATCCTCCACACCTAGTGTTTTTATCTGCCTTTTTCCCGGTATTGTAATTTTATTCTATTTTGTACTCGCACCGGTGCGGTTTTGTACCTTTTATACCTTTCTGAAGGTTTTTAAGGTCAAACTTTATGTACTGCCGTTGAACACATGTGATATTTTGTTCATTTGTATTTAATATTTATCAAAATTTCTGGATGACGTGTGAGTTTACACGTCCGTGTGATTGTAGCGTTATTGGATGATTGCATAGTAACACACTTTATGACGAAGTAATGACCCATCGACTGACAATCAGACATATCACGTGTTCATCACATGACGTTGCGTCACCATGAGTTGGTGATGAAAGTTCAACGTCCAAGAAAAAGTTAGTCGGGATGGCGTACCATATTGTTGGAACGCTGTTTGTTTTATCCTATCTGCTAACTCTCCACGCACCGGAGGTAAGTACAAATAGTATTTCCTGTACAACATTTTTGTTCTTTTATCGTTCTCTCTGATGTGTTGTCGATAGCTCTCAGATATTCCCGATTGAAATTGATACCTTATCAATACCTCGGCTTATTTGTTTATTTATGGAAAATTGTTTTCTTTGAAGGTCACATTTTTGATCAGCGTAAAGAAAGCGTTTCATAACCATTTGGAAGTTCCAATAAAATACCATACTTACACTGGGCATCTTTCATCTTCTTCCGCACCACCAAAAGAATTGATTACTTTCATTTCAGAACGTGCTTGGGTCACAGACTGAAGTAATTTTTTAATTAACAATTTAAATAAAAATCATGAGGCTAGACATGCGGGCTGAATATGATAGGTTTAATGATGTTTCTCATACGAGTGGTTACGATGTGCGAAAGCATGCATGAAACGTGCTGTTGAATTTGTGATTTTGCCAACCACGGTGAATCCTTGTTACGCTGTAATTCTCAAAAAAAAAAAAATCGAAAAAATATACGAGTGAAATTCATCTATGTCAATTCATTGCATATCTTAAATCTATTTCAGGTAAGCGCCGCATCCATTTCAAAGTAAGTACTTATCTTAATCTGTCTGCTTGTTGTTATCTCTTCCGTGAGTCTCAGTTACCTCAAGGTTTTGCTGAGAAAAAATACTGGGAGAGTTATTGAAATCCTTTTCATACACATTTTTCACTGGTAACACCTATACCGTATCGAGGCTCTACTTGTTGAAGTCACGATGCTTACTATTGAATATTTTTATGTAATGTCGTTGTACTTGTGTACTTGTTCAATTGGAGAATTCATTAATTTTGTGAATAAAAACAAGGGCATGATTAGTATCGTAGGCAAACTGAACGCAATAAAAATCCCATGCTTTTAGGGAAAAGACGAGAAAATCTCACGGATGTACACAGTAAAATACTTTTTTATCGAAGAATAAATGTATTTAAGAAATTGCAGCGTTTATGCAATTGTACTGACAATCTTCAGCAGGCGATCGCTTTTATGCATATTCACAGCAAAAACAGGCCATACGTAACGAAGTAGGCATATAATATCTAAATATAAAATGCACTGCAATAACATCTGGAACTCACAAAAATGTCTTCATTAGTAACGCCACAGTATCCAGCCGTCAGCTGTTAGCTGTGTTCTACACGTTTACAATGACCATGGGTTGTGTCACAGCATCAAATAATGGTCTTTTTTCAGTGCCCAAATTTTGCCAAATATATAGGACACGTAGAATACAGCTTACTTTGCGAACGACACATACATTACTTACGGTGATATCATTTTCTTCAAGAACTTGCAATTTACAGATTTTGATTTGCAAAAGTAGTTCATAGTTCGTACTTTGAAATGTTAAAAGCTTCTCACCCATGACTTAACATACATGCTCTTCTGCTCCAGTTTCTACCGGTATTGCAGTGTCATATTATCCCAGCCCTTTTAATGTGAGTTTGACAGACTTGAAAAAATTAAGATGGAGGACTCTGAGAGCGAAATATTCCAAGTGTTTTATTCTTATTTTTGTCTGCGTAACCGCTGATCTCAAGGAATTAATCAATGCTATTTCTCCTGACAGGTGCAAAACGAACGAGCATCGCTGTGGCGATAGCTGCTGTCCCAACAGTTGTACAGAAATAGCGTAAGTACTCAAGGATTTCTGTCGCGTTCTACTCAATTATGACGAAACGATATACAGACGTATAGAGACATTAACGTGAGATGAGCAGGTTAATTAATTTTTGTCATGCACAATCCAAAGACTCACTTTATAAGAGCAACAGTTGAATTTTTACGCCGTACATTTTACAAATTTAAAACATTTAGGCAGAAAAAGTTATCATCAATGCGATAAAATGATGGAATTACGAGACACTATATCACTATACTATCAAATCTTTGATAAATATTTGGGGAGTAAAGCTCCATTGAAAATTGATACTTTACAGCAATAGGTCAAATAACATAATCACAGCTATTATAGTTGGATGATTTTGATAATCAACCTATGCTGAAGGCTATGGACTCCATCATAGTTTTCATTCACTACAGAGCTAGAGAACTTTACTAACACGTCAAACCATCAGCCTCAACCCCACCCAAACACACACACACACACATTCTCTCTCTCTCTCTCTCTCTCTCTCTCTCTCTCTCTCTCTCTCTCTCTCTCTCTCTCTCTCTCTCTCTCTCTCTCTCTCTCTCTCTCTCTCCAGTAGATGACACAGACGCAAACACGTACCACTATCCTAACTGTGGAGATTGAATTAGCATTAGCTGTACATTCAATGTCAACTTGATAAGTCCATATTGCAATGTCTGACTACACCACAAATGGTCGGACAGTGTGGCAGATAGGAAGGAGATCTGTAACATATGTTTGGTTGCGAAGCCACCAGATGTGCCATACTCGCACATGTTAATCAGTTGTTATATTACTTAAGTGCAGTGGGACGGTCCCTTTAATACTCATTATGGATCTTGGTTTTGCTTGTTCCTCAACTCTTGCGTGCCATCAAATCGGGAAATACACGCACTGGGTCAATTTTCTGCTTTGCCTTAAACCAGATTTTCGCGATTTTGTTGCCTATGCCAGTTTTACTCGTGGAAAGCACTCTGTACCACGTTCAAAATCGTGTCAAATCAGCAAAACCATGAATGATAATTTTGTCTTGTGTAAACCTCATTCACAGGTGTGGCCAAAATGAATACTGCTGTGCTGAAAATATATGTTGTGGTCTTAATCTTGAAGTCAACATAGTCCGCAGAGACACAGAAGTTGGCGAAGAGAAGGCTGCCGGCGAGATCAACGACCTTATCACCGACACTTTCACTCCAGGTGACGATGAGGGCGACATTGTCACTGATGAAGGTGGTGAAGATGATGCAGGGAACGATCAAGATGGCATGCAAGATGAACAGCAGGAGGCAGAGGGTCAGACGACAGAAGATGATGAGGGTAAGACGGAGAGAAATGATGAACCAGGTGACGATGAAGGGGACGTTGAGGGGCAGGGAGAAGAAGGTGAAGAAAACGAGGGAGAAGAGAGAGGGGATGAATTGAACGAGGAGGTTGGGAATGAAAAGGAGGGCGAAATGGAGGGAGGACGAGAAGTAGAGGAGGAGGGTCATGGAGAGGAAAAAGAGGGAACTGGTAATGAGGAGGTTACAGAGGAAGGTGAAGATGAGGTGAATGTGGAGGAAGAAAATGAAGAGATGGGGGAAGATGGAGAAACTGATGAGGACCAGGTTGACATTACAGACCAAGTGGATGAGGTTGATGAGGAGATTATCACAGGGGATGAAGTAGAAGAAGAAAAAAAAGTCGATGGGAGGGCGACGATGAAGTTGATGAGGGACAAGGCGGTGATGAAGTTGATAAGGGACAGGCCGGTGATGAAATCGATGAGGGACAGGGCGGTGACGAAGTTGATGAGGGACAGGGCGGTGATGCAGTCGAAGCAACAGCAGCACTTGGATCTGTAGAAGAAGTACAAGGCCAAGAGCCCGGAGAAACCACCGGTGCAGATGCGACCTTTGAAAAGTCGTGAGTTGAGCTCAATACAGTTGAATGCATTCTTCGCACACTTTTATTCTTATGTATCGATTGCCGAAAAAAGAAGCCACTACATTCTCTAAAAAAGGTCAATATGAACCCTGATAGCCAAGGGATTACGGTATACCATTTCTTTATCGGCCTAAACTTCCAGTGCCTTCCAATAAAATTTCATCATTGACGAGGCCAGACTTTTAATCGTAATAAATACGTAATGTAACTTGTAATGCTTGCAAACAAAACGCAAAATACAGTAAACTTGGTACAAATGTTGTACTCTCACAGTCAACCAAACATGAAGCGACGTAACACATGAGAAACCAAATACGTCTGAAGGACATATTTTTTTATATTTTCTGGTCCAGGAGAGATAATGCTAAGATGTAATCTCATTTTCGAAAACAAAACAAAACGGAATAAAACCAATATTTTAGATGATGAACATTTTACTGTTTAATTTGATACCTAAGTTTAGAATGTGACAACTTTCTTCTGCCCTAATTAATAACAAAGATGTTCATTGAATATAAATCATTCAACAGGTGGCTTATATTTGCCGGGATTGCGTTGGTAGTGTGCATCGCTCTAATAGTTATTGTTGTGGTGGTTGCTATGAGAAGAAACCGAAAGGCAGATCAGGCTGGGCTTCTGCAGGGTGATTCCGAGTCGTACAGCACCTTCCCTGAAGGAGGAGGCGACGGAGACGAAAAGAAGGGTGCTTTGGCCTCCATGCTCACTTTCTGCCAGGGAACTCCTGATGATCCGGCACTCGATGAAGCCGATCGCGACGCGGTGGGAGACGAAGGCGCCCCTATGCAGGAAGCTCAACCAGATGAGGAGCCTGTTCAAGAAGCAGATCAACCTGAAGTTGAGGGCGCCCCTGTCTCCGAAGCACCTGCTGCAGATGCACCAGGTGAGGAGGCACCTGCTGATGAAACCCCTGCCGACGAATGAGGTGTCAGATAATTAGACTACAAATAGCTCGACCATCTTACTACAGCACCATTGTCGATGTTGTACTTGGTTTTGATGTATTCATGTGACTCCAGTGGATGAAATATCTGCTTGAGAAAAAGAGTCAAACGAATAAACTTGTCTTCTTTCCACAACATAGTTGTCGGCTGTTTTGTTTTATTTTTATGTAGAACGAGCTTGGGTGAATGCTGTGGTTCAGACTGTTACGACCTCATTTTTGCCAATCCCCATCCCTGGCCCATATAGGCATATGCGTAGTAGAGGGGAACAACCGACTTTGACAAGGTTTAGATTTTTTGTTAGAGTACATCAAAACTGTATTTCCTAACAAGAACCAGATATGAACTGAAAATGCTCACGTTTCATTATATATTGCATTATGGTTTTAGAAAAAACGGATATACATTAAAAACAACTGCACACAATTTGATGAGATTTGCTACAAATGTTGATCACACCAAGATATATCAGCAGTGGGAACCATCAAGGGGTGACATGAAAGATAGTAGCCAATTTGCATATTTAATTAACTTTCCTAATTAGGGATATATATCTGATTTGACACGATCAAAATTGACCAAACTTGTTACATTTATTAAAGATACTATGATACAATATTACTGAAAGTCATTTAGCATTTTCTCTTCAGCCAATTCCTAATTTACAAATTTAATGAACTTTCCTAATTAGGGATATACATGTATATATAAATTGACTTGACCAAAGTTGATGAAACTTGCTATATACATTAAAGATACTATGATACAACATTATTGAAAGTCATTAAGCATTTTTCCTTTAGCCAATTCCTAATTTGCATTTTCAATGATCTTCTCTAATTAGGGATATATACTGGGATTTACTTAATCAAAGTTGGCAAAACATGCTGTGTACATTGATGATTATACCAGGTGAAAACAATATTGAAAGTCATTTCACATTTTCATGTCAGCTAATTTATAATTTGCATGTCTAATGAGCTTTCACAGTTTGGTATATATGGCTTGAAGGACTTTGCTAAAGGTAATTACATTTGCTATATAAAGTGGTGGTACAATGACAGCAGTCAAAGAAGGTATTTTTATTCTAGCTAATTACGTATTTGTATACTTCATGATCTTTTAGAGTTAATCGGCGGTGAATATTGTTCATTACGTTGATCATAATACTTTCAATGAAGTTGCAAACATGTGCCAAAGGTTCAAATTTACACATAACTGCAATAATAATGAAACACGTGAGCATTTTCAGTTCATATCTGGTCATGTAAAAAATTTGACATTGGTGGAATCATAGACAGGAGCGAGATCTGTGCAAGCATAGTAAATGACGCCCTCTACGACGAAAATCAAAGTTACGAGGGATAGTTCAGTTAACTTGCAAGGGGAGGCTGTTAAACGTGCGCATTTGCTAATGGATGTTTCACAACAAATACCAACAGGTGAAGAATGGACGGAAAATGGGGAGAGCTCAAAATGCTGTTCACTATAGTGCCAATTGGCTAGGGTGTTGGTAGCAGTGTTACAGCATCTTTTGTAAAGTTCCCTGGCTCTTTTATTTTCCTGTTGTTGATCCAAATGGGTTGCAGTTTATGTGGATGGGCACTGGTGATCTATTGCATTGTTGAAATGCAAGTTGGTTTGTACTAACAATTACAAGCATTCATTTCAGATACTTGTCACCAATCAGGGAATTATAATTTATCATCATTTAACATGTAGAATTTTCAACGAAACATATTTTAAATATCCAAGACCTACCAAAAGAATTTTTCAGTCTTAAAGATGTCTATCAAAACTAGAGGCATTATTTTTTTTTCCCACCAAACTTTTAATATATTAAACCAGTTTTTGCAAATTTTTCTGTACTATTCTTGATAATTTTGTACCAAATGGACATCATATTTTATATGCTATACTTTTTTATCAAAATGTTGGCAAAAATCTGGTATAAAGTTACTGGAGTATATTTCATAAAGGTGACAAAAATTGACTTTGGTGCTCAAAGAGTTAACATAAAATGATCCAGTCCCATTCGTAAATGATGTTTACCTCCATGCAAAGTCTGCTCGTCGATAACCCAAAGAGAAGACTGCCTACACACAAGATATTTGAGAAAGTTTTCAGCAGCAGTTAAGGCCATCTGTCTATGCCATAGATTTGTTAAAATCAGTGCAGGCATAGCAAAGGATTGCCAAAAAATTCACCTTGAAGTAAGAGGCATGTTTTGTTGTCACTTAGTAAAGTCCAGTACAGCCTAACAGATTCCTCATTACACCATACATGACATGCAGAAATGCAGAAAAGGAGAAACATTCTTAACCCTTTCACCATCATGGTTTGAACCAATCCCATTGTATCCTATGGCAAAGTTGGACCTCTAGATTGGGAAATGGGGATGAAAGGGTTAATAAGCAGAAGCAGCAACTCCATGGATAAGAATAACATTTCCTATACATGGAAACTCACGAGCGCATAATCATTTAAAAAATTTGAATCTCGTTGTGGTAGCCCCTAGGTATACTACACAAATGTGTGTTTAGCTCCTAACACATAGATGCATCCCCGTTCACGAATGTGTATTCAGTCCATTTACCAATGGACGCAACCCCTCCCCCTCCCCTTCACAAATACCTGTTGAGACATAATCTTTTCCGCCAGGCCTATATACGTTTCAAGAAGGCAATCTTCAATAGACCATATCAGGAGTTAAAATCTTTATTGGAAAAAAATCACCAATTCCGCAACATGAAAAGATATCTCATAAATATAATCTGAGAGACTTCCTTGAAATATTTGAAAGTTAGTTGCTACATTACCGATGTTAAAGAGATTACAAGATTTCAGAGAAAAATGTAAATTCAACAATTTGATATTCTTTATGTGATCCTTTATTCAGATATTCACTCAACTTTTACTTTGTCTTAAAAGGAGAAATAAGACACCATACAGATTTTATTTGAAATAAAGTTTTCTGTATAGGTATTGTATCAAATTCATGGCACTAAAAAATCTACACAAACAAAATCTTACACACCGTTTCTTTAAATTGTTGTTTGTTTGTTTTTTTCTTTAAGTATATACATTTGAATACATAGCTTAAATCTTGTCATTTTGTATTGGACAACCTAAGTCTTGTTGTATTTGTTGAGGTTCGTCGACGTCTAAGACAGGATTGAGTAACAACCTGCAGCTGAGAGCACAGCAGAAACTCTGCATGATGACACTTTCTTGGAATCGTGGCATAAACTATTTTTTTTGTGCTCTTTCTTTTCTATGTGTGTGAAAATAAATTACTGTACAGTTGGAGGGCATTTTGGTTTTTACAAAGAAAATCAAACATCTGACATGATCCAGGTTGAAATCAGCAAATCATACAGCCTAGGGTTTGTTTCACAGAGTTTGGGACGACCGAGATGGTGAAGCGCTGCGTCGGTATTTCCCCTCAGTGGACGTCGCGTACGCACTGCCCGTGGGTGCCTTGGAGGAGAAGGCGGCGAAGTAGTCTCCTGCAAAGGCAACCACGTTGTCTGGTTTCCTAAGGAGGAGAAACTGTAGAAAATCAGCCAGGAGCGCCTTGAGCTCTGGGTGGTGTCTCATGTACACAGCGTGGTCTCCCTTCAGCTCTTCCTGCAATGGCGATCAAACAATGCCACAAAAAGGTCTTAAAAAACACTGAGAATAAGTAGCCTTGATAAATTTGTTTGCTTACCAGTATTAACAATTAAATTCATCTTCACAAGAAAGTTTACTGTCACTATACAACCCTGTTTAAAAATTGTGCAATACTGGGGTTTTGAGAATAATGCTTTCAATACAAATGACTTCAAAAAACATTCCAAGGCCATTGATATACCTGGATAATTTTGACGTTGTGTATACTTTCATCAAAGCTTATCAAGGCATGTTAAAATATGGTAACATTTTCACCTTTAATACTGCCTTCAAGTCAAATTAATAACTCCCCGGAAAGTGTATACACAGATTCTGGCAATATTTCAAGACGTTGCACTTACTTTTCTGTCAAGGAATTTGGAGTAAAGTTGCATATCCTCTTCCCAGTTGAGAGGTTGTTTCTTAAAGACGGGTTTTTCACGAGCTTCGTCCGTGTCAAGACGACTTGGGACACGAAGCAGTCTCATCGTGACCGGTGAACCCACCTGAACTCTGCTGGTCAAATGTCTGAAAACAAATTTCCAGATTGCATTATACATTATGGCATACAATTCGAACATCAACAATTTTTCAATTATTTCATCAACAACAAGATGCATTATGGTAGATGTGTGAGTGTTCAAGATAAGTTGATCTCAACATATTGATAAAATGTTACCAATCTTGACCACAAACCTTGAAGTTTACCAAGATTTGCTTTCTATCTTCATATTTCCCACAAACAATGATAGTAGAAAGTCTCTCCAGATTTTAAATTCCAGAAAAAAACTTTGATAGAACTGGATTCTCAGCCTAGCTGGGAATTCACCTGAGACTCTCGATACTTACCTGTCCTGCATTATATCAAACATAAAATAATTGATATGAAAGTTGTTTATTCCCACTGAGTAAACCTTTGAACCCTGACTGCCACACTAAGATTTGCATTCTTTGAGAATCCCATATGGATGCATGGCCACTGCTCAGTGTGTTCACATCAAGGTAAGTTAGGACTTACCCATCCGAAAGAAAATATGATTGCCACGATGTTGGTAGATCGTGCATGGAATGAATTGTTCGTTCGATGCCAGCCACGTGGAGTTCCCTCTCCCCGATGGTCTGTTTGCGTTCATCAAGAGCTCTCTGTAACATACAGGGATAAAGATCTCCTGAGTGTGTTTGTTGACTCAAACAATTCTAGGTGGCATCATTAAACCCTTGAATGCCAAAGTCAATTTTTGTCTACGTTTTAAAATATAACCCAGCTAGTATTTTTCAGATCTAGAGAATTTATTTCAGATTTTTGTCAAATTTTAATCAAAAATTGAAGCCCATGGAAAGTGATGTCAATGTGGTCCAAAATTATAACAAAATTCCAGAAAAATTCATAAAAATTGGTAAAATATTGCACTTTTTGGTGGAATATTACATCAGTCAACAGGTTGACAATATAAACATACAAATAACTGAAAAGAAACTCTGCACACACCATAAATGAAATGTGGGACTTTGTATACTACACACAGGCTTGAAAGGTGGTCCCTTGTTTTACACGCAAATATCTAATATGCATTCATAGTTTGCTACATAGAGTTCAAAGGTCACGACAAAGGTCTTTTCTGATGAGAAATATACCTCATTTCACAGCACAGTCGTTTGGTGGGCTATTCAGCTCTGGGACTATTCGCCCCATAGACGAGTGTACAGAAGCGAGAAACAACCCAAGTCTGGAAACAGAATGGCTATAAAAACCACGCCATGTCACATTCCGTGTACGATTTCACTGTGAAAATTAGCAAGTTCATCTATCATGTAACCGTCGATCGTTCCCTATCATTCTCAAAATTCATACCTGGTACTTGATTTGCTTCAAAAACGCTCGTTTCGTGTGATTTTTGGCCGAATTCGACGGACACATCGTCAAAACATAAGCGTGAGCAACATTCCGGTCACCTCTTGGGTACCTCCACTTTACTGACGTTGGCACCGCCTATCCATGAGGGATGACTGGAATGTTGCTCACGCTTATGTTTTGGCGAGGTGTCTCTCGAACTTGGCCGAAAATCACACGGAATGAGCATTTTGTAAGCAGATGAAGTATCAGGTATGAATTTTCGTGTAATTTTCGACCGAGTTCAGAATACACCTCGCCAAAACATAAGGCATGAACAACCTTCCAGTCACCCCTCATGGGTACGTGGCGCTAACGTCAGTAAAGTGGAGTGCCCAACGTCCACTGTGAGGTGACCGGAATGTTGCTCACGCTTATGTTTTAGCGATGTGTCCGTCTAATTCGGCCGAAAATCACACGAAACGAGCATTCATGAAGCAAAGTAAGTACCAGGTATAAATTTTGAGAATGACAGGGAACGGTCGACGGTTACATGATAGATGAACTTACTAATTTTCACAGTGAAATCGGACACGGAATGTGACATGGCGTGGTTTTTATGGCCATTCTGTTTCCAGACTTTCATTGTTTCTCGCTTCTGTACACTCGTCTATGGGGCGAATAGTCCCAGAGCTGAATAGCCCACGAGGGACTGTTTCAGAGCAATCATTTCCAACTTACTTAAATATCATATCTTATTAAACTTGTACAGTACGTAAATAGATCACATTTACCAACATTATCAATCAGAGATACCAAATGCCATATAAATTGGTACCTGTACGTGAACGAACAACTGGGACCTTCAGATGGCTGAAACAACATCAGCACGACCTTTTGTGTAATTGGCAATTAAATCAACAGGCAAGACTTCAATAAGTATGCATAAAATTTAATACAGTCGGTGAGAACTCACAACTAACCGTTCATACTGTTACTGATTGCATCAGACTAACATATTCTTCATCCGTTGATCGATGCTACTAAAACTTTTATTAATTTCATCGACCATTAAACTAATAAGTATAATATGTCATTGACTCCATTGGGTCAGGACAAGCTGTCTTTCTATGTCACACTGTATAATAAATAACTGTCAATGAATTCAACACTGATATGTACGTGTGCAGTTCTGATTCCTTGTGGGATTCATGTTAAAATATGATAAAGTATTTTATTTTATAGATGGTCACGTGTAAACTGTGGATGGTGCTTTGGGCAGTGGCTCTACTTTGACACTGTTGGGAAGGTAAATGAGCAAGACTGAGGTACATTACGGAAACACAAAAAGAATGCTTTGACCCCTCTATCAAATGGCATGACCCTATTTTTTTCCTGCGGAGTGGATATGATTCAAATTTATCTGAGCATCATTGGAGCAATATTTCATCTGAAGTATTAAATAGAACAGCCTGAATTCATTTTTTACAACCATGTCAATTATACAATTGTGTTTGATTTAAAATTTAATGCAACAAGATCAAAATGGCCGTTGGATTAATCGAAAAAGAAACTTGCACAAAATTATCTCCACTGCACTGACAATCTGAAATCAATTCCGTAAAACTTTATTGCAAGTAAATTGATTGCTGGTAAATATCGTGACTGCCTTTTTTTTTCTGAAAAAATATTCAAGTTATGACAGACTTTCAATTTCCCTGGCAAATTCTTCCTGTCCCCTTCAGTTTTATTCCTTGGCAACATAACTTTTACGACATTGCCGTTTCAATATCACACTCATAAAAGTCCCTGGAAAGAATTGCTAATCTTCAAACGTCTCTATGACAGCACCATTCAACAAAATAATACGATTATTTTCACAAAAAGAGGCTTAGCTGTTGAAGAATTTTAGGGGATGTTTTTCATCTCCTAGCAGTAACCATGGCATTAGGTAGATTCAAAATTCACTTACATATGTTGCCGTGCTGAGATTCGTTTCAGAATCAAACGATATGAAGACACAGTTCTCTGTTATTCCTTTGTTAACCATTATTCTCTGCAGTAAAAGATTTGAGGCTGTAAAACGGAGAGAGAGAGAGAGAGAGAGAGAGAGAGAGAGAGAGAGAGGGAAGCATTATATTTCAAAGTAATTTTACATTTTGAAACACAACCATCATCTTGAATTAAGGTGATTGAATTCAGAATTGTCATTTTTTAATGATTTCACTGTAGAAAGACAACAGCGCTGCTTGATTGTGTATGAGTACATACAGTTTTTCATGGCTACGGTAACACTCACAGCAAAAGCAATACAGTGTTTGTACTCTGAAATATGTTTCAATCTGGTGAGATTGAGAACCACACATGTACATCCAATATGGACCCTTCCACCATCATGGTTTGGCCCAAACCCATTGTTACCGATGGTGAGTGTGGACCTATTTACAGGGAATAGGGGTGCAGTACTCTGCAAATCTAAAATTTAACACTGATGTCATTATCCATGGCATAAGCTGGATTAACATAGGTATCACATTATGCTTGTGTCAAAACCTATTCAGTTGCTGACATACGCTTAACTACCAGTAAATCTATCTATTCAGTCCAAATATGACAATTGTAAGAATAATCCTGCCATCACCACCAAACATCTGATTAGGTGAAGACTCAAAGAGAAAATACACAACACTAGACGTTGGTTAAAATATTCGTTGTGTTTGTACATGCGCATCTGTGGACTCCAAAACGCAAAATCCATGGTTCACTGCTTCCTTACCATATGTTGCATAGCATGGCAGTCTAGTGTACAGACACATGGATCTCTGACGCCATAGTCTGACATACAGTGAACTACTTGGAGTATTCTCAATCAGCATAGGTATCACTAAGTGTTGTATTATTCACTGTATATGTTGCCACAAAGATTTAACTGTTAACTAATTGGAATGTTTTTAACCCTTTCACCACAATGGTTTGTCCCAAATACATTGTTTTCAATGGTAAAGTTGGACCTGTATACAGGGAACTAGGGGGTGAAAGGGTTAAGGCAGAATGCGCCTTGAGGAAAGATATTTGCACTCACATTTTTTTCAATACTTTGCTGGTCTACCACTCGTGGTGATTCATTGTAAAGCTCTTGGTGTAAGAAAAATTTTCACTACCTTAGTTTTTTTAAAATTAAAAATTTTGTTTTTCCCAATAGGGATGGTGGCCATTTTGAATTTCAAATACTAGTATCAGTAAATATTAGGCAATTTCTTTCTCTAGTATTAAATTTTGCAAGGTGACCCCTGATTTTTATTCTTGACTTACTAGGAAAGTTTGAGCAAATGTTAGATCTTTCTCTTTTGAGGCATACACTACTTTAAGTAGCTGTACCCTCAACTCCAGTCAATTCCAAGTACATGTACAGTAACTGATGATAGCATTCGTACAGCCATACCCTCAACTTAAGTCAATTTCAAGTGTAAAGTCTCTACACCAATGGTAGTTTCTGTACAGTTTTACTGTCAAACGCATTGAGAAGATTTTACATTTTACAGCTCCAAGGACTAAAGAATAATGTATAATAGTGCTGAATATGAGATCTCCTAACACCTACGCAATATACTGCGAGCATAGTCATCATGAGCAAAGAGTCAAGATCATCACCAAAACCTTGACTTTTATGAGCAATAGGCATTGCACCTTATAGGCACATGATGTGGTTAAGGTAGAATGGTAGAATGCACCTTGGGGACAGATATTCAGACTCTCAAATTTTTACAATTTTCTGATCTACCACTTGTGGGGGCTCATGTGAAGCACTTGGAGAAAGAAAAATTTCACAATTTTATTTTTTCGAAAATCAAAATTTTTCTCTCCCCATATGTAGTTCACACGGGGATGGCAGCCATTTTGAATTTCAAATATCAGTATTAATGTAAGCTAATTTGTTTCTTTAGTACCAAAATTTGCACGGTGACCCCTGATTTTTATTCTTGATTTGGTAAGAGTATGGCTGAAAGTTTATTGAGGAAGGTCTGAGCAAAAGTTTAATTCCTTTACTTTCGAGGTGCATACTACCTTAATGGCCTCCTCCTGCATAGAATTACAAACTTTTACCTTTGCCAAAGATGAACCCTACGTACTGGGAAATGTAAGTACAAAAGAACTAATAGGACTTTTGAATAAGTGAGGCAAGGAGGCTGAGCTTGAGGGACAATACAGGTATAAAGTCAAAGGTCACAGCATCTGATGCAGCCCTCATTTAGCAAAGGCAACTTAAAGGTGCCAGTTTGTGTTTCATATGTACAACTACCTTTAAAACATAAAAATGTGACAGATAGTAAGCACAGGGCATATTTCTGATTAGAGAAGAAAATTGTTTCAACAGGTTTTTAATACATTCAGTGGAAAACAAATGCTTGAAAAATGTTAATTAGATGAGTAAACATCTATGACTGTAGGTATACCACATCAAGGTATATGCCCCTTTAACCCTTTCACCCCAGTTCCCTGTGTACAGGTCCAACTTTACCATAGAAAACAATGGATTTGGGACAAACCATGGTGGTGAAAGGGTTAAGTACATGTACTTGACACCACAAATATCCTATGATACATTGGCAATTTTGAGGTTTAAAAAAGTTGAAAATTCACACATTTCCACATACAAATTCTCAGTGTGGATGGTGAAATTTCGCATTACCCTCAGGAAATGGTGTTTGCCTTTGACAACATCTACTGTAAGAGTCTATGAGTAGCAGGCTTACTTGTTTTGACTTTTGTTCAGTACTTGTTGAGACAATTTTCCAGCTGGGGCCAGAAAATCAGTAAGCAAATGTGACGGGTAGATGTTGGAGTCAAAACGTTTCAACATTTCTCATCCAATAGCTCTTGAAAGGATTATCCCTTGCTGGGTTCTGAGATGAACATAATGTTTACAAGGGCACAGCGGGCTAGCACATGTACAAGGAGATGGGTGAATATGACATTTGTATGCATTTTGTAAAAACGTTGAGAGCGAAAACACACTTTTTATCTGAAAGTTTTATCTTCAAGGAAACAACACATGCCTAAAACTAAGAGTTATCTATGCTACTTCAAAACTACATTTCCCACTCTCATCACATGTTCTGACTATTTGTCACAGACAAAATGTCCATTTTACGTGATCTTTGCATGATATGATATGAAGCATCACTTTAGAATTAAAGCTAAACTTATCAACATCACGGCAGATTTTCATCTACATCATGGAATGTGGACAAACTAAACACTGAAAAATTCTCCCAAAGATGAAACTTATTTTTGAAAGTCGATTTGAGAATGCCAGCCTATGGTCAAGGAATTTCAACACTTTCTCAGTTTACTGGTGATTTTTATTGTCACCTCCTGGCACAGAAGAGTTGGACTTTTAGATGCCTATACATGTTTATGTGTTAACGTGTTATAGGTCAACAGCCTGACTGAACGTTCACCAACTGACGATGATAGCACAGCGTGAAGACTGCTCCGTATGCACAGCGTGTTCCTAACACCATACATTACCGGAGGAAGAGCGATGGAATTCCACTGCCTTCAAGTCTCAGTTCAGCAATATTTCAAAGATTCCTCCGGGCAATAAACATTCCTGAAAAGCTTCCATTATCCATTATTCCATCCATTCCATTATCCTCGATTCAGGCATTATACAAGTGCGGTCATTTACAACAACTACCGTACAATTGGAATCAACTTTCTTCCCCTAGCATGCTAATTTTTTTCCTGTTACAATACTGATAAAACATCAAGTCAACAATGTGCCCTGCCTGACCTGGTTCCAAAATAATAATCTCTATAAACAATACCTGATATAACTTTCCATCATATGACAGAAAATGAGAAGACAGAGGGGCTGAATCAAAACAGTAATTTTAATTTTGATTTTCAGGTTTATAATATTTCTCACTGCAGAACAAAGCTACAGCATCTGTGGAGAGAATTGACTGATCTGTTATACTGTACTTAAAGAAATAATTTGAAATCAATTACCTGAATGCCTATCATGAAGTTCATCTCTGTCATTAGAATATTATTTGCATATTGATTGTCAATTAATACTGATTATCGTTTTCACTCATCGCTATGGGCGCTATGGGATCAAGTGATTTTGAAAATATCTCAATTTCTTTCTTTAAAGACTGGCATCTGGATTTCAACAAATGTGAAAGTCAAATCTCTACTTTGTTTTATTTCAACAATGCTTAGCATACCCCTGCATTTCACAAAGGGAAACCCCATTTGAAAACCGAGAAACACATCAATTTGTATTCTAGATTCAAGATCACACCTTTCGCAAATTGACTCAAGTTTTGCGGTTCAACACTCAATAAATCTTCATAAAACTACAATTTTAACACTTGAATCTAGGACATAAACCATTCAATATCACTGTAATTATGATTTAACTTCTGTTCACGATAGCAGCCAACTTTACAAGACCCAATACCATGAAAACCACCTTTGAAACCAAGTTCAAAGGTCTAAGGTCAATGGTTGGGCAAACTGGGCTAAAGCTATTGCCCATGTTTGCTCATATCAAATACATGAAATCACTTGCCGTAGACAATGTTCTGTGTTAATTGAAAGACATTGGATATCCTATCGTGTTTTAACATGAAATGAAGTGGTACTGAACGTCTTCTCGTTTTTTTTCCACTGAAATGTGAGGAAAGTATCTTGTCATATTATGTTTCCCAGCAAACTGAAATGATCAATAGATTTATTTTGTTTTGCCTTCCTTCTGATACATGTACACTGAAACCATGTAGCATTTACTTACCCTCTGATATGAATCCCTGCATTGAGTCTTTCTCATAGGTCTGGGCTGTCCTTTGAACATCCTGCAAAACAAGCAAATAAAACTGTTTGACAAAATATCCATCACACCGTGGTTTATCAGTGTGGGCTTGCACATATCAGTATATACATTATGATCTTGGAAAGGTAGTCTTTGTTATGATAATCCATGAATTACATGTTTCACTGTGGGATCCAGGTAACATTCAGAGCAAATGTTGAGGCAATAAAAATTGATTACTATTTTTCTCTGTACGAAACTTTGCTGATAATAAAATATGTGTGGTGGTTTTGAGAAGTAAATTGATAACAAGTGCAGTTTGGTACCTATCCAGACCAACTCTAATACACCCAATCTTGCTATGACAAAAATTTACCCAATCTGGCTATGATATAATAATATACCAGGTGTGCACTCACTGTTTAAAGTGCCCCCCCCCCCCCAATTTGCAATGTACTGAGAGTTGTCCCGAGTACAAAATTAGCAAATTATGAGCAAAAACATGGCCAAATGTGTATTTTGTAATTACAGAAATAAGTAAAATGATTTTGTATGTGTACACTCTTTTTGATTGATGTCCAGGATAGCCAATAACAATTTATTTGGCTGATTTGGAAATATGGAGAATAAATAACCCTTTGTATCATGTGTATTATGTGGTGAACAAGCCAAGTGTTGGTGCCTACACAGAGTGGATGCTATGCAAATTGTGTTGCAAAGTTATATAGCACCATAGATGCCATATTCATAATTTCTATCTGCCACATTCATTTAATAATTAAAATGTATTCAAACGATAAAACTACTTGTGAAAGACTCAGCAATATTTTAATTCCTTGTGATACACACAAGATGATGGCACTGACACCCTATGGTACTTGTCTCGGAAGTAGGACGCCAAAAATGTCAAAGATTATTCCTGTACTCATCCTTACATGTACATTATACTGTACACATCGGTACATATGTACACATTCTGGTATACATATATGCATTGACGGCATATTTTTAAAGTTCAATTTATGAATTTATTATCTGCCACCGTATGGATTAGAATTCCAGTTGCCTAGCGACCACACTTTTAGATCCTGCAATTGTTTACTTTCTTATTATATTTGTTCAACTAGACAACCTGTATCGAATTTACACCTTGACAAAATTACAACGTTTAACATGAAATACCCATTTCTCTTAAAGTGCTGGGCGTATAACGTTTTTGTATTGTTAATCAATTCATGATGGTCTCATTTGCTCGGCTATTAAACTCCCTATACGCTATGTATTTAATGGTCAGCCCAAGGCACACTTTCAGTGCTGCATTGAAATTTTGAAGTTATAAATATATGTATTGCCTATGAAGTTATGATGCATCGATGAATGATATTTTCTCCTGTAAGGTTATAGTTTTGTCAAAGACTTTCTCTCAGGAGAGGGATCAATTTTGATAGCTTTCCAGCATCCCTTCCAAGTTTACAACATCATGAGCATGATTCATCCATTGAAATTCTCTGGCAAATCTCTAAAGACAACGCACATCAGAGTTGCAACATCAATACCAATGTATCTTCATATGTTCAAACCAACAGCCTGGCTGCCATTTTGTGCTTGGTTCTTCGTAGTGCAATGCTGTTGTTATTCTGTCAGTTTCACTGTTTGACTTGGTACAATCCCATTGTTTTCAAT
Organism: Ptychodera flava; assembly: GCF_041260155.1. Lineage (NCBI taxonomy): Eukaryota > Metazoa > Hemichordata > Enteropneusta > Ptychoderidae > Ptychodera > Ptychodera flava. The sequence goes on along the minus strand of NC_091936.1, from coordinate 34,599,023 downwards.
GAAACGGGCAGGACTATTTACATGGAAATAGGGGTGGTAACATGAATTTCTCCAATCCCACAGTGAGGATGCCAGTAGGGATATCTCTGCCATTGAAATCAGGTTGATCCCTACCATCATAAACCATTGCTACTGATCATGACACTATTGTTTTCTCCAGTAAAGCTAACACAGTACAGGGGGAAATGTAGATAACACAGCTCTATAGAAACTCTTGAGGTGAAAATAATTTTCAAAGCATTGTATCTCTTGTACCCTGGGGGTTTTTCGCAATTTTATTAAATATTTATCTTTTTTATTTTTTTAATTTGAACGTACAGTAAATGCGCTTTGAGATTTTTTTTAAATGTAATACGCTGTGTAGGAAATGAATATTATTATCATTATTACAGTAGTTTTCTGATTCCATAGCAACATCCCCTTCTTATGCGTGTTGGAGTTTGTTGAATTTGTCGCGTTACAGCTGTACCTAAGGGTGTACTTTAATACTCAGGCAGAGTGTAAGAAAGCACACTCTATCACAAATCCAAATATTAATAAATCAATATCGATTTTGTTAACACTGTGTATTGGTGCATCTCATCATAATGTCACCTTTCCTCTGGACAAACTGACCGAGACACGAGCCGTTGTGAGCAGGAATGTAACAGATGGCTTGAAGAAGGGGTGAATAATAGTTGTGTACTGTTGAGGTTTTACAGACCCTGCATGAAGCATATTGTAACCGACGACAGGTCCTAGACTAAGCACATACGTGTTACTGTACATCATGTCAAATGATCAAAATACATTCTTAAAGTAGAATGATAAGTTCCTATATCAGTGAATGAAAGCATGATGTACTGTGATGAAAGAGCTCTTATATGGAATTCAAGTATAACTTTAACATATTTGATATCCTGAAACGTTCCGATTTGGCATTGGAATTTCTGGGAAAGCACACTGACTAAGGTGATACACAAGAGATGCTGCCACTGCCACTGTGATTTCTCTGTGCCTATGCTAGGGATTCTGATTACATGGCCAGTAGCTGTAACTTTTGATGATTATTTCACTAATTTTGTTTTGTACATTAATCGCAAGTTCTTGTTCTTCTCCCAGAGCATGTTAAAACACCTACTCTCTGGCTTGCCAACATAGTGTCTGTATGTGTAAAATACACTGTAATTGTTTACATTTGAATTCTAGTCTGGACCAGAATTCACCTGTCACCAATAACAATACAGTCTGTACTTGTACAGGCTGAGTTGACAAGCTGAATACAGCATATCTCAACGTACTTTGGGAGTGAAACAAGACACTGCAATTGACATAAAAAACAAAAATAGTGAAAAAATATCATAAAAAATTACAGTTCCTGACCCTTTTCATAACTATGTAAAAGAATCAGTCAAAGTTGAACAGATGATGGTTGGAACAATGAGAAAATGTGATGATACAATGTCACTCTACCAGACATGTAATACCATTAGCCATACCTGTTTTATATACCTGTTTCTAACAATGCAAATCATCAAAATGTGATACTAAAAAAGAAACAGTATCTGTAACTTTAGATATTAATGTTTTTTTCTTTCCTTTTGTTGTGGCAAACATATTCATATTCTTCTCACTACAGTATATTAAAAATTCAAAGTATAAACCATACCAGAAGGATGCATTTGGTATAATATGCAAATTTATTGTTGACATATGAATTAACAAATGATTTAAATTCTTAATTCAACATCTGTCGTAAACCATAACCTTAGCCATTTAGACAGGAGTGCAACCTATAGACGTATTTTGATCACTGGGCACTTAATTTTTCATACAGAGCAAAAACACTTGAAAACACGTCTAGCGTTACATAGATGGGACTTCCAAACAGTGTTTTTCTCGAAACCATAAGCTATTCTCGACAGCATAAGCTATATTGTGTATAAGCTATACGCTTACACATACTTTGACCCCTGACCTTGTAGTTCAAAAATGCTACAGCTTGTTGCGTCATTCAGGAAATTTTTGTCTGATTAATGACTTAGACATGCGTCAACCTGAAATTTAAAGAACACTGTGTACTGGATAATGGAAGAATTATTTGCACTGAAATCTTGGACACTTTTACAGCTGAAGATATTCAACATAACAATTTCTAAATTGCAAGAGAATACCGCTTATAGAGAATAAGTACAATGTCAGTATTGTAAACTTCTTTAATTAATTCAGAAACTTACATTCATGACAATATTTCCTTTGAATTCAACCAACTATTGAGCAATGGAAGTTTTACTCCAATATTTTTCTCAATCAGATATTTTCTTAATAGTCATTGTTTATCTGCAAAAATACCTACAGTTTATCTGTGTATGCAACATAACATCTTCACTGTAGTTTTCTTTAATTCAATTGGTCTACAATTTCTCATCATACCTTAAGTTATTCTTTAAAGTGTATGTCTCGCATAAATTCAAAGTTAATTTTGCTTAAAATGAGCCATGCTATATGATTTTGCCACCCCTACTTTATCAAATAAATGCATCACCCCAATGAAACGACGCGGTTAAATATTATTAAAATGCAATATGTTGTGCGACTTTGAAGTTAGCTGCCATTCGGGTCGTTTCGGAATTCGCGGGCATTGCCACCGGAAATGACGTAAATAATAGAATGTACGAGTGAGTGTGTTCACCTCGGCTTACCGCTGTGGCTTCAACATGGTGAGAAGTTACGCCTTTGGTGGCTGAAGTAACTGCAGCCATTGTCAGTTTATTGCATTTATAGGATGATGTATTAGCCGCATTTGACAAAATTACAAGAAAGGGTCGGAAAAGAGGCATTCAGACAAGCGTTTTCTGCGGTGCACATTTTCGAGTGCCGTGACTTAGAATAAACACGGTTCGGAAGCCAGATGTACGGTTAAATCCTGGAGTTACTACATCGATTATGTAATCGCAATGCCGTACCAGTACGACCATTGTCACCAGAAAGCTTCGCGTGTATCGTCATCAACTGTGGACAAGAGCGAGAACAGCAGCAAGACTGCGACAGGTTGCCCAAAACATGTCAAGGATGCGGGGGCCGCGGAGAAGTATGGCTGTGTTTACATCCCCCAAGACTGATCGCCGATTCAGATGCTTTACGAAAGTGAAATAAATAAATGAATACAAGTACTAGATCTCATGCATGTGTGACTCTATAATTAGTAACGTTAGGAGATATCTAATTTTATATTCCTAAAAAGTTTACCGAGTGATTGACTGACTCTTTGCGAGACTGAACGATAGGTTGTGTATAATACAGCACGGCGCTGCCAGTAACAGTGACACAACGTGTAGCATGCAAAGAAGTTTACACTGTTGACGAAGCAGTCGCGTTGTCGTCATCTGTTCCCTTCTGCTCGACTAAGTCTCCCCTAAAATATTTTAGCTTCTTTGAGAATTTCGCAGTCATGAAACAATGAACACTGTGCTTTATATCGCTGACACTGAATCAAGAAAAAAAACTGCGGAAGCGTAGCTGATCACTCCGTCATAGAAATGGCCGGCTGAGCCGCCTGACCTCGGGTGCCAGTGTGCCCGACATTTACATCATGTCAATTTTAATTTATCTCTTCCCGAGAATTTGGCTAGACATGTCTTTACGGTCACATATTTTTAAAAGTGCCAATGTTCATGTGAGGTTTTATAACGCCAAAGATTTTGCGGCGAGAATACTACCTTTGGTGTTTATGCTAACATGACCCTCAGCCTGTTCCACTTCCAGCTGTTGATAGGAAAGATGTGTGTTATGAACGGTGGACAATTTTCAACTTGATCTCGACTACATTTATCTACAAGCGTCATGGTGTAATTCAAATTTTTATACCGGTATACAGATTTTGAACGAGGCAATTTGTGTTGAGAAGTAATAATAAGGTGGGATGGCAACTCCAGACTTATATTTATATTTTGTTAGCTTGCGGTTGTGTGTACGGTAGTGTACTGGTGTGTTTGACTGTACCCACGGTGGGCTTGTCACTGACGCGACGGTCAACAAGAGTTCCGCTCTTGTTCTCGTTTAGGTTAAGGTTCCGACTGTTAAAATTTGCAGGCCTGTAAATTCTGAACAGCTTTGTCATATCTTCTGTGACGATGATATTCTCAGTTGCACTGCTTTCACTCATGAAATTATCACTATCTCAATAGTCAATGCACGAAGTCACCATCACCCATTCTATTAGTGACGTCACAGCTACTTGCGCCAAAACGGGGCGAGCTCGGCAATTTCCGGAAAATGTCGCCATGATGGAAATCGAAAAGTGCAACTTTTCCCGTGTTTTCGTCGAAATAACATAATACAACCATCTAAAAACCGCTCAAATAAGCTTCAGTTTGTGTGTAAATGTTTGTTTTATTAATACCAATTTCATTGACAACCAGAACTATAGTATATGCCCCAAGTCAAACGAAAAAGTCTCAAAATGTGGCAGGACTCACACTTTAACACTCGGAAAGAAACAATGTTAGAAAGTGATTCTTAATCAAAATTAATGAGCCTTTGTGAAAACATGGCCCTTTAAATGAGAATTTATCTTATCACATTTGTTTTTCATAAATAATGCAATTTCTGATTTGTTAAAATTTTTCCTGCTTGAACCAACATACAGGAGACACATACTATAGGACGCAATCACCCTTGCTTCAAATTGACCATTATTTTACTTGATCTGCAGATACAGTGTGTGTCAGCTCAGTGTTAAATGTACTTACCTCTCCTTGTGTGATAACTTTGTTGACAACAAACTGTCCATCTTGTTGTACAATGAATGTTTTTCTGTCTAAAGGGTGGTCTTCAAGCTGAAGAAGGAAAAACAGGAAAACAGAAAGATTCAGATAAATATGTCAATATTGAAACTGCAACACCGGCAACAAACTGATTGTATTTTTTTTTTCATTTAAATTCCAGTGTGACCTTTTTCTGTTTTGCAGTGGTTTAGCCAAACTCAATTCAATATAGCACATTATGTAGAAAAGATGATACTGATACGTCATCCATATGAGAGAAACAATTTGAATGAGAGGTGATTACTGTATAAGAATTAATGTCATGGGGGTTTAGATTCTCTGTTTTGATGTTTGGAGCGCATTCAACTGCATTTAAATTGGATGATTTGCATATAAAACATCACAGGTTGTTGGCATTGGAAATCTTCATTGACAATTACATTGCCATATTAATGAGTGACAACCCACATTACATCCCAGTCCAGGTTATTCAGGGATCACATGGAGGATAGTGTCACAGAAATTTATTAAAAATATCTGTGTGGATTTTTTAAAGGTATTCTATCTACACATCAAGTGTCATTATGGTGAAACTTTTAATAATTTCAACTCGGGCAAACATGCTACTGATGATGTATAAGATTCAAATACAAAAACATACATGTACATACTGTCCATGTATGGTACATCCAGAACATACATAATTTATACATACAGTATGTGCCTCTGTACAGTATATTTCATGTCCTGTTATATCATAATACATGGTCCGTACACTCGCAAGTCACTTAAAATTCAAGGACGTTTAAGAGTGTGGGGACATGTCATTGTAAAAGCTTCTACTTTGCTCCGTGTCAAGATGGTTTAAATGCAACATGTATCCAAGATTGATGATTTTTGTAAATGAACAAGAAGGCTGTACAGGTGTACAATTACTTGCAGAAATCAAAATCCGACAGACACAACCTGTTAGCTCATATTGTGATGTGCATAATGATACAATGCACATACTGGTATTTTCTGCTGTCTGTGATGATACAACACACACACGTACATGTAGCTCAGTTGTTTTGCGTGTGATCAGATGCCGCACATACTTGGTGTGCTCATCATGTGATCATCACAGCTAGCACAACACTTTTGACCAAATTCACTGTGTGATTGCTGTAGAATCTATTACAGGTGAATTGGCTTGCTTCCAGGGAGAGTTTATTTGTATAGACATTACCAGACCTACAACAGCACTATACTGACGGTACTCAATACAGGTGCCAGTGTGTCATTATGCATGCAAGAATTAAAGGTTTGGGAATCGATCCCAGGGATCGAGTTTGTTTGGGTTTGTAAGAGGATTATGAAGGTGTCATAGCCTTTTCTTTTCCATTGAAATTGTAATCTAGTAAGTAAATTTCCTGGCAAGACAATCTGACGCCTGAACCATGCCTTTAAACTTTTCAAATTTGTCCAAAGCTCAGGATTATAGAAAATCCAGCCAGTTGAATTGTAAAATGTTGTAGCACATTTGGCCCATCATCAAGTCTATGCAATAAAATATGTTCCACAAGAGCCAATGCACTGTCATGGCCTGTATATTTGTATGTTCTTCAAATGGGCAGCAGAGATCCTGCAAGATGTGACAACATATGCCAGTTATGACATGCAATATTGCAAGTTGACGCAAATGCCACAGACAAGTGCCGATGAACATGAGACATGTAGGTTGGTTGCAGTTAATTCATATTCAATACTGCCTAGTGTTTCATTCCTTGGAGACTGTTTTGCCCTATCAGTCAGCCTATATCCTCCAGCTAAAGCATGTCATCAGACAGTATATGTCAGGCCCGGTTGACCTGTTGTTCCACAAGGAGAAACATTTGACCTTCAAGTGCAGCCTCCCGATTGGCTGAAATTACACAGAGACAATCGCCCTGGAGACATGCACCAGAGTTCTCGCTACAAACGGCCACAGAAAGTTTTACAGATAGAAAGGAATTTCATGATTGTACCAGGTACCTAGGAGAGTGTTTCTCAGCAAATGCCGGTCTCTTCTCCAGGGCAATGCTGTAAAATTTCCTTGCTAGTTGGTCTGCTGGGAGTTTATCCTACACTTGCAAATGTCAGGTATGGCTTTCCTGCAAGGACTTCAGACAAAACCAGGGACATGAGTACCGGTAATTTTGTGGTGAAATGACGCCTGAATCTTTTCAGCAATCTAATTCAATTTATCAAAAGTCTTTGAAAGAAAAGCGTGGTCCATGTACGCTTCCAAAAAATAGGTACATGCATCTATTTTGGAATAGACTAGAAATTCCAAAATTCTTTTATAGATCTTGATGTACAGACTGTATGGAGGTGCCTTGGTAGTTTAACCATACGTTAAAATGGCTGTAAATTCTTGCACAGGATATTGTAATTTTTGCAATCTTTTTTTCATGATATCAATAGAAGTACGTCACTCTATTAACTGATTGAGACACAACACTGTTTAGATCTTTTCACGTTGGTATGATTTGACCTCAGTGATCCACTGTGACTGTTAGGATCAGAGCTAAATGAAGACTTAGCCCTTTCACCATTGCCCTTTGGAACATCCCCATAGGTTTTACTGCAGAGGGTGGACCTATGTACAGGGATTTGGGGGTGAAAGGGTTAGTAAGGTAAATACCAGTGTGCCCTCTCATTGATGAGCTCTCTGAGTCAATTTTGGAATTTTTGGAATCATCTGTGTGTTAGCCTAGCTTATACTACAATGTGTAAATTTTTCTTGAGTCAAAGACAACTGTCTAGAATTTGAGATGCATGTAAGCTCATAAAACTAGCTTTGACAGTACAATGGGTGGTACACTTCTTCTGTGAAAATATATGATCATATCTTTCAGATATATTAATTTCTGTTGACAAAATAAATGTCCTCTCTTCCAAGGCATACATGTAAATTGTGTCTGTGTAAAAACTACAATTGCAGCAGCACTGCATTAAGCTCATTGTGTATGCCATGGGTATTCTGGGTTCATGCTGGCTTGGAAATAATTTACAGAAACCCCTGTTATTAAATTTGGCAGTTTTATTCTCCTCAGAGACAGCACACTAAACTATCTGAGGTGTGATAAATCGTCCCAGGAGTCCCTGCCCTGTATGTACTATTAGACCGAGAACAAGATACGAATAAGGAGGAATAACATATTAGCTGATTTCACAAGCTGGGCTGACATTGATTGCTGGTTTGTTTGATTTCCCTTCTTCGATTGAAACTGTGATGGAAAGTCTTACCTCAGCTGAATGCTTAAGTACTCACACTTTCTGCCTCAGAAAATTGAAAATAAAAAACGCTTCTCCACGACCGTACTGACGTAAAAGTACCCTACTCGGCTCTTTTTCATCCGCAGTCTATCAATTGCATAGTGAAAAACTTCCTCTGGGCTTAGCAATCTCAGATATTAAATTCCGCACACTCATCCCAGCCAAGATTTCTTGCTACTGACACTTTTAGTAGCACATGCACAGAATTGCAGTGATCTGATTTATTTGTCTGCTTTGAAACTACTGGGAGGCTGTGGCTATCTTCAGGCTTCGGCAATTCACACCGAGTAAATAGAAACACGCCATCCGTGCAATTTAAATGAGGCGAGAAAATTAACAAAAGCCTGGCAAGCAGATCGCAGTTGAGTCAATCATGACGGGGAAAAACCAAAGCATGACAACCATTTCCTTATTCACCGTGGATGCCAGTGAAGGCACTATCTCTGCCACTTACAGACAGATTCAAGTTGTTTGTCAATTGAATGGCAGGAATACACGTACAAGAACCAAGTACTCATTACACAGGATATGTCATAACACAAATCAAATTGTTCAATCAGAGGCAAATAGGATACCAGCTGACACCCACTGAACCATACCAACCAAGTGACCACATGTGAAGGCCATGGGAATTACAATGACTATCATATTAAAGCCTTTAAATTACAATTAAATTGACGACACTGAATCTTCGTGGATATCAAATTGTTCAAATATCAAACAGATCTCTGTCAATTTAAAGTATCCTTCACACTAAAATAAATATCAGCTGTTGACATCAGTTCAAGATGAACTTAACCCCACATTTCCCTGTATGTAGGGGCAATCCCCAACTGTATAATAGACAATTGTAATGGACAGAAGCTTGCTAGTGGGTTTACATAAACACTGAAAGTGACATGATTGTCATATTTGCGATCTTATTAGCCGAGACATTTACACGTGCATACACCAGCTAGAAGACATACACATACATGTACATGTATGTACATTTCACCTGCAATATATAAAACCATACAGAATAGAAAGTGACAAGGCTGCTGGGGAAATTGGCACTTTTACAGCTTAGTGCACTATTAAAATGACCACCTTGATACAGAGTTACACAATCGTAGCTCAACAGCTCAGTAAGGTGTTACAAACAGGTTACTGGTTCACCCATTTGACATGACAGTATGTATGAATTACGCCATAAAAATGCCTTTCTATGAAATATTGTATTGCCAAAGCAGAGGTGACGGCTAAAATGCCATAATTTTTCACTTCTTATTGACATGTGCGTGCTGTTCACATTGCAACCACTGAGAGCTGTATCTCTTACAATTTGTCTGACAACCGGCATAAGTGAAATCTCTTGTCACACGGCATGCATAGGAAAAGACACACATATAATACACATTAAAGAGGTACAGAGCAATGTATCATGCAGATGGTATTGCATTTAAACCTAGAGATCTTGCTCTCAACAGTGTGGCAACACCAGTAACATGTTCGTTTAGTCGGGAGTATGGACCAAGGCCAAAAGATGGAGTCAAGATACTACACTAACAATATCTGAGAATTGCTTTTGAAACATCTTTTCTGGAGACTTGCACTCTCAAAACAAAAAGGTATATTGACAGCTGGAACATGCAAAAAATTATGACCTCTTTTCTTTATATGTACATACTATAACTTGAAGTACTGAGATAACAAGTCCATGAGTTGGGCCAATACCATAAAACAAAACCCTGGTTTGGTTTCCAGCATACAATATAATATCTATTGCTGTCAATCTGTATTCCCAGGTTGAATATACTTGATAGTTCTTGTGAACACACGTTTCTTCTTTCATGAGATCAAGCACAGATAGTTGAAGAAAGTGTGTGAAAAACAACGACATAAGTATCTGCATTATCAATACCTTTGTTTGGCTTCTTTTGATTGAAAAAAACAAAATGGTGAATGTATAATTAAGCAATAAAGCGCACCCAGCAATAGTATACCGTCGCTGGGTGTGATTTATTGCTATTATATCATAACAGTATATTGAAATTCTGACGTGGAACGTCATAAACGGAGTTTTGCTCAAGCTGAAAGCTCGTGCGCATGCCTGCCGTGGTATATCGCCAATATACCATGGGTCTTTTTGCGTCACGACCAATCAGATCGCTGTATTTGCGCCATCAATATACTGGTATGATATAATATGAGATAGGCAACTATATGTGTAGTACAATTTGCTCAAATTTAGTATATGCAGCAACATATATGAACATTCTATTACACACATATCTTTGTGTATTTATGCTAGTTCCAAGAAGCAACTAATTTACCATTTTGTTTTAACATCGGACCTGCAAAATCAATGGTGAATTGTATTCGAAAGTCAGTTCACTAAAACATAGGGCCAAAGTCCCTGAAGCTACTATAGACATGGATACAAAATTAAGTATTTCCTGACTGTATGAAATTATCTCACTAAGTTCATCCTAGGGACATGTAAACCAAACATTAAAGCTGTCTGACCAGCGGTTTTGAAAAAACAAGCGACTCAACAGTTGACAGAGCTCTGCTGTGTTGTGTAGAGAATAACCTTTTGTGACACATGTATTGATGAAGAAGGTGGATATCTTTGATAGCTCATTTCAGGATGGCCTGACCAAAAATGGAAAAAAATTCCGTAAAAATACAGATTTGCATATTTCAACAGACTACCAGTATATTAGTCTATGATAGAAAATAAACGAGAGTTAATTACATTCTAATTAAAGTAAACAAGACTTGCTTAAATCAAGATTTACGTCATAAAAAAGCAGCATATCTGTCAGGTTATAAAGAATCTTGGGCTGGTTATCTTTTAATATCAGTATTTTCATCTTATTAACCAAGCACATTTTAACTTTCAAATTAACATTGTAAGTAAGTTCTGTTGAATAAGTTGAGACTGTACGTACTCAGAGAAAGCACACTGAAGAGACAAATGTTTGAAACTTAAGAAGTTCAAGGTTATCAAAAGCATCATAAGGAATCATGTTACACTTTCATTGCACTGTTTACACAGATTGCATAATTGCTATAAATAGCACATGAGGAATCTTACAGCCCAGCTTTACCGTAAAAACCCTATCACTTTGACCACTCTTTTAATTGACCACTCTATTTTTTTCCTCAAAAAGTAATCTTATTTTATCCTTACCAAGTCAACCATAAATGGAAATTAGAACTTTCTCTATCTCTATTTATTTGACCACCCTATCATGACAAACTATTGTGAACAATTTATTTTAGATAACATAAATGGTGGTTCAGAATATATCAAAGTTGGGATTCAGGAAAGTTGCCTTTACATGTTTTAATCCTCAATTCACTATGAACTGTCAAAAAAAGTTGAACTTTCTGACAATTCCACACTAAAATTATTTTGGCTTTGATGATTTCCTAATTAATTCAATTATTTAAAATCATATTAATTATTTTTTTCTGGGTGAATTGATAGGGTTTATACAGTACAAGAATTACATACAATGTAAGTCAAACTTTGACCAAAAATGACAAAAAAATTCCTTAAAAATACACATTTGCATATTTCATCACAATTTGAACAAATCTAAGTTGGGTTATCCTTAGAGACCTGTATACCAAATAACAAAGCTGTCTGACCAGCAGTTATGAAGAAGAAGATTTTTTACCAAAAACCCCTTTTTTGGCATTAATTTGCCTATTTTCAACAGTATCAAAAAACAAGCGACCTAGCGGCCGATATAGCTCCGCTGTGTTTATGTAGAGAATAACTATTTTTGACACATGTTGATGAAGAAGGTGGAAATCTTTGATAGCTCAATGCAGTGGCCAGAAAAAAGTGGCTAAAATAGCTGCAAAAATACACAATTGAAGATTTCATCATACTTTGAATATATCACATCGGATCATCCCTAAGAACATGTCAACCAAAGCTATCTGATGAGTAGTTTTTTGAGAATGAATTTTTCTGACCAAAAATGGCAACAATTGCCCCCCCCCCCCCCCCCCCCCCCCCCCCCCGGCCAAAATGCAGATTTCATCATAATCTCAAAAGATCAAATTTAGTTCATCTATAGAAACCTGTATACCAAATTTCAAAGCTGTTAGACCAGTACTTTTTGAGAAATATATGTTTTGACCAAAAATGGCTAAAATTGCCCAAAAAATTCAAAATTGCAGATTTCATCATAATTTCAATAAATATCATTTAGTTCATCTATAGAAACCTGTATGCCAAATTTCAAAGCTATCAGATGAGTACTTTTTGAGAAACACATTTTTGACCAAAAATGGCTAAAGTTGCCCCCAAAATACAAAATTACAGATTTCATCAGAAATTCAATATATATTACTTAGCTCATCTGTAGGAACCTGTAAACCAAATTTCAAAGCTTTCAGACCAATACTTTTTGAGAAACACATTTTTGACCAAAAATGGCAAAAATTGCCCAAAATTACAAAATTGCAGATTTCATCATAATTTCAATAAATATCATTAAGGTGATCTGTAGGAACCTGTATACAAAATTGCAAAGCTGTCAGATGAGTAATTTTGGAAATACACATTTTTTGACCAAAAATGGCAAAAATTGCCCCAAAAATACAAAATTACAGATTTCATCAGAAATTCAATATATATTACTTAGTTCATCTATAGAAACCTGTATACTGGATTTCAAAACTATCAGATCAGTACGTTTTGAGAAATACATTTTTTGACCAAAAATGGCAAAAATTGCCTTAAAAATGCAAATTTGCATATTTCTGCATAATTTGAACAAATCTAAAATAGATCATCCCTAGGGACATATGTACCAAATATCAAAGCTATCTGACTCGTAGTTTTGAAGAAGAAGATTTTTAAAGATTTTTTTTACAAAAAATGACAAAAATTGCCTTAAAAATACAAATATGCAAATTTCACCACGATTTGAACAAATCTGACTGAAGTCAACCTAAGTAAACTGCATATCAAATTTCAAAGCAATCGGACAAGCGGTTTCAGAGAAGAAGATTTTTTTACCAAAAACACCAAAAAATGCCCCAAAAATACAAATATGCAAATTTCACCACGATTTGAACAAACTGAAGTGAGGTTACCCAAAGTGAAGTGCATATAAAATTTCAAAGCAATTGGACTTGCAGTTTCAGAGGAGAAGGCAATTGTTGACGGACGACGACGGACGATGACGGACGACGACGGACGACGACGGAAAATCAACCTATTTGATAAGCTCGGCGTCGCTGACAGCGGAGCTAATTAAAAAAAATAGTCTCTCAAAATCATATTTTTAATCTACACAACAAATATCAAATCAGTAAGTACTGCGGTTCTCAAGATATTTGAGTGGACGGACGCCTCACAAACGGACATACATACATACATACATACAGACTGACGACGGACGCCGGACGGATACCCATCCCAATAGCTTCTATAGACTATAGTCTATAGTAGCTAAAAATCAGCACATGTACATAGCACCAGCTAGACTGTCAGCAGTCATATTCACCATTTTCGTCAGTGCAATAACACTGGACACATATCAATCAAGGGCCTATGTCGTGCCTTCAGCACTCACAGCTGTGCCTTCAGCATTCCAGACTCGCGCCTATGGTGCTATGCTTGTGAACCCCCCATCCCCCGTATGTGCAAAAGACTACTACTAATAGAAAAGAGAAAGGTACAAGGGACTGTAGACATGTAGACATGTACATGACAAAACATGTTTGGATCTGCAACACATTAATCCTTTGCCATATCCACTCAAGAAAATCAATATGAAAGAGTTTGACCACCGGTGCAAGGGTGAATGGTCAATTCGTCAGCCCTGAAGTATTCAGATTGACCACCTAGAAACTGTTGGTCTGTTTGTTGAGGATGAATGGTCAACTAGACAGCCCTGAAATATTCAAAGTGGCTGTCAAGACCTTTACTGTTGGTGAGTTTGCTGAACAATCTCATTGCATGCAACTACGTAAGTGTGCATGTCATTCAACAAGTAAATGTGATTGGCAGCTTGAAGTATACGTATGTCAAGTTAGCAAATACAAAAATCAATCAATCAATCAATCAATCAATCAATACATTTTTGCAAATGTTACAAAACTGCTATCTTATGATCCCAACCAAACATAAAGATTGCAGTAATGCACAAGAAGAGCTGTGCACCATCCTAATGTGAGGAAAACTTGAAAAACAATTAAAAGAGAGACCTGTATGTGTGCTGAAGGAGAGGTGTATTTCTGTTCAATGGCTACAACTAGAAACTGACGGTAACAGTGATAGCTCACTTACTGTGTGTGGTATGATTGTAAGAAATCAGTACAAGCTGCAAATTGCTCTTGAAACCATTATGAAAATAGCTCTGCACCAGAAACGGGTTGAGATATTATAGTTTCACAAAGTTATCAAAAAACCTGCAAGTATCTATATGTATGGTTCTGAGCTTGCATCAGAAGTTCAATTCTGTTGTACCTTCACACTTTCAACATAAATTTATTTTATAATTTTTATTTTTATTGAAGTAGTTCAGACATAGATCCCTCAAATTACGTGCGAGATCCTGTGGTTGCCAGACAGATAATTTTAATCATTTTAAAGGAATCCAAATATAAAGTAAGCCTTTCAAAACTATGTTATCATTCAACACGCTGACAAAGTTTGCATTTCAAGCCGGTGAAAAGCTAGCAGGTCACTTCACTGCTGATAAATGTGTTTGACCTGAACAAATACATAGAAATGCACTAGCCACTGCGTAACTGTTTCAACTTTAATCAAACAAAAAAATGCATGCTAATTACCCAGATTAAACAAGGCTGGGACATATTTATTGATGGATTGTACCCAAACTTGTCAGACGAGCATAAAAACACCAGAGGTACATTTATAGCACGTATAACTTCTCATCGATTTTTCCATCATCTTGTCTGGGTGTTATGGATTATCTATCAATCTCTATTCAAAGTGTTACCCCTCTTTGGTGCCCTCCTCAACAATTACAATTCATACATTTGCCAGCTTCTATGCATACATTCCTATAAAATGCAGTCTAACACCACTCAATGATGTACTGTTCTTTGTCATTCTTCACAAGACAACGCAGACAGTGAGCAAAATCAATATTTCTGAATCAGTTAATATTTCTAATGATTTTACACGACAGAATCCTGATTCACTGTATCTATTGTGTGATAGAAATACAAATATTATCACAGAAAAATGCACTTGAAACTAAGCCAAACAACACACATACCATCAATGAATAACCCTTGAGGAAAAACTGTATTGAGAACATACATGTACATGCCATATTTTCTGAAATACCGCTAATTATCGAAATACATACTCACTGTACAAAAACTTTTGAACGACAATTCTTAATTCTACCTGGCCTAAAGGACAGTGCGTGCTGTAGATTTATTCATGTGAAATCAATTTCATCAGTTGAAAGAACGTGTAAGTGGTGAGACAATCTTTTTGAAATTGCACTGTGCAACCCTTCTGACACCGATAATAACTCAGACACGAGTACACTGAATACCTAAATTGTTACTGCAATTCAAATCTCTCTGTTTTCTGCAGCGCCGACACTGAAGCAATGCTCCTTAACCCAGCACATTTTCAAACACTCTTGACATTTTTTTTTGTGGATATTGCACAGTTCACGAGATGCTGCGGTATTTTTCTTCTTTGTAAATGTCACCATGGTCATAATTCTAGAAAACTGCATTTTGCATAGAATGCACAGTAGGATTTCGCCTCGTAAAAAAGCGTGCGGGTAATAAAACTTGTGGAGGCCCCTTGTTGATTTATTACTCACGTACAAGTCATCTGGCTTGTAACATTTGAAAATAAATATTATGCAGGTTGCTAAGAACATTAATAAACTTTATGTCACAGAACTCTAATGCGTTGCAATTGATCTTTAAATATCCCTCAATTTTCTGAATATCACACACAAGGTGTTTGGGTGCTTTTTCCTTTCCCGCATGCGCAGTTAAAAAGCAAAAAAACACACACCTACATTGGCAAGTGTGGATTTCAAGTAAATTATAGAGCAAAAGGTAACAAAACAGGAGAAATATCATTACAAGGGAGATTATCAAGCTAAATGAAAAGATAAATTAAAATTTTATAATTCCCTGTGAGACACACATACCTACAAATGCAATAACCATATCTATTGGTACTTTTATAAAATATTTTTTTTATTCCTTTTGACCAAACTATTTATTTGAAACAGAATATGAGAACTACCCCAGCTATACTGTAATATAAGCTTGGTTTTCAAGGCAGCCACACAGTTACAGTCAAGTAATATGGCCCATGAATATTTGTTACAAGGTACATTGTATGTAGTAGATCTCCTCAGTTACCTTGTAGTTTTTAAAGGGGCAGTCTTCAATCCCTGGTTCTCGCATTAGTGGTTGTTGATATTTCCTGTTTATGTGATTTTAGTCCTTGTTCTCCTTTGAAAGTTGTTCACAGTTTATAGTCAATTTGCTCAGTGATAAAGCTGATAAGAAAACCTGCTCCTGTCAACTTCTCTCAGTGTTGCATTGACTCAGAAACAGAATTTACAGGAATCTCAACTAAGGGGATTTTGACCGATGGGCCACCCCTCTGATTTGTTTTTAGCTGTCCATTCATATGTTAAGAACTATACAAAAGAATGAATTTTCACAACTAAAGAATATGCAAATTGAAAAATTCTTAATATATGAAAACTGGCCACCCCGGTTTTCTAAGCAATGAAGAACACTGACTTGGTATAGAGAAGGAAGCTGGGGTGCAGTAAGCTACCAGGACAGTTTCTGGAAGTCTCCAGTCCAAGTTGAACTTGAAGTACTTTTGCCTGAATCTTGATGAGGTAATTCAAAGGCTTAGAGAATGCTTCATTCTATATGTGTACTTGAATTTGCAAAAAATGAACGACAACTTTCATTTCTTGGACTTCATACAAAAGCTAAATTGTTTACAGTAATTTCATAAATGGGGTAGAATAAATAATATGCATATTTCTATGACATCACTGCATTTAGATGATGCACTTCCACCACTGATGTCATCATTAATATCATTTTTCATCTATTACGAATAATACTCGGTAACTGTATCCTTCTATACCAACACTGTCTTCAGGGCAGTACAGTCAAATTGATGAAATTAATCCCCTTGCAAGTAGGGCACGGAATATGGAATATCATGAATTATAATTGTCTTTTGTTACGGTGAAGTACACAGGGCAGTATAATATGATGAGGAATGATTGCGCATGAAATTGATGGGAACTGGGAATACAAGTTTTGATGATATCCAGCACGGCCTTTGACTTATGCCAGCATTACCAAGGTACCGTGGATGGGTTTGATGATTGGTCATTTTAAAGTTGAAATGCTATGGTTGTGATCGATGGTTAAAGAATAATATTAGAGAAATGCTGCAGTTGTGATCGATGGTTAAAGAGTAATATTAGAGACACGCCACTATCCATTCAATTGCCAGCAGTTTTTGCAAAGGATCGTTTCTAACCCGTTTAATGTTGAATTTGGTATAACCCTTGTCTTTTTTCTCAGGTGAAATTAAGCCTTTATATTTTATGAGGGGGTTGTTTGTTGGGAAATGGACCTGACATGCATATTGGCATGCTTGCAGCCAAGATTGTAAATGAAAATGAAATGTTGACATGAAATTCTTCCTAAGAATTTTTGTCTTGCAAGAACATTTTTCCCTGAAAAGACCAGAAACAAAATTGTTAAATAGCAAAAATATGCATGTTTTCCTTTTGAGACTTGCTTTGCGCTTGAAATGTAAGGGATATTTTCTATGGCATCCTTCAACCGTTTATTGTCAATTTAGAGTGACAATCATTACAAACTGCACAGATGGACGTCCCCAGTGGGTTTAGAAATATTCCACCTGTAATTGTAAATTGCAGCCTAAGTATGCCCCTGATGAATGCAAAATGTTCACAAGTTTGTCAGGGGGATGTAGCTGACATGACAAGTGTTTGACAGGCTTGGGAAAACAACAATAATGAGATGTGAGAATTCACTGGCAAATGTTGTGTGTGTATACTCATGGCTTTTAGGATGTTGAAACATTCAAAATCCTGACAAACAAGTTCCACAAATTACGGACACTGTACTTGTCCTCATCGATATCATCGGTAAAATGTTCCCTGTACGCATCACTCATCAATGTCATCGGTACCCTGTACGTACCACTCATCAGTAAATATGTACATCACTCAAAGTCTTTACCGTAGTCTCCATCAATTACCAAGACATCGTGCAAAATATGAAGATTTGTCGATGTGTACCTGTATCTTTCTTTCACAGCTAATTGACGCAGTGTAATAAATTATAACTATATCAACATTTTACAATTTTTTTCCCTTCCCATTCTGCTTGGTGATTTGCATGAGATACATCGGGTATCAGGTAGATGGCCTTTCCATGAACTGTCAGCTCTGACATGACTGACTAATCAAGGATAACCGATCAAAAGATGAAACCAGCCACGGGGCAGTGGGATAAAGATGGAAATGGATCAAGAGATGCTGCAGCTGAATAAAGGACCAGGTGTAAAGGAATAAAGCGAAACAAAATTGAAGGCTACACAATATCGATTAAATTTTCGTGGATGAGCGAATATTTTCTAGTTTACAAAACATTTTGTAGCCACTATGAGTATAGATTGAATATCATTACACAACACATCTTCAGCTGACTATCTTAACAGCAAATTATATACCCTGACACTGATGTACTGATGTAACAGTCTTCAAAGTTTACTCAGACTCTGAGTTGGAAAGGCAACATAAGGTTCTTTGTCTCCGTCCTTTGACTAGAAAAAAAAACCTGTAGTGAGGCAGCATATCTTAAATATAGATATAGTGTTGATCATAACAATCATAACACTCACCTTGACATATTCATGATGTTGCTGCTCCAGTGTTTCAAGGGATTTGGATACGTATGCTGTCAACCAAAACAAATCAAGTTCATGTTTAGTGGAGTCTCTTGAGGTTCACGTACAGATGGAAGTTTAACAGCTTGTAACAGATTAATGATAATAGGATATGGCTCACACGGTTTTGACAGAATTACCTTCCTATTATTAAAATGACAATTATCATAATGGCCACAGTCTAATTCTGTACTGTGAATTGCTACAACAAATTACTTGACAAGGAAATAGACAGACTAGTGCCTATACGCCACTTCACAGGAACTAGTTTGTAAAACAATGATGTCACAGGGCACTAGTTCATGAACTAGCTCCCTTGGACACTGGTTGTACTGAACAATTCATGGTACCATGGTCACATGACCATAAGCAGGTGTAAATTTGGCAACTTTGAAATCACAGATGATGGTCAAAGCATAATAAGCCTCTGATGGAAAGAGCAAGATTTTGCTATCAGTCAGTGAAGGAACTTGAAGAGCTTGTCAACAATAAAAATTATACTGCAAAAAGGATCCCAAATGGCATGCTATTAAAAGTTATTTTCATTTCTTGGCATTAAGAAGTTGGCATGTCTACAAGCACTGGTTAAGGCACCTGGTGGTCTTTGCACAACAACATATTGAACTTGAAGCAGAGACTGCATATTATAGCCAGCTTGAACATGTGTTGCATAAATCTACTTCGGCATGCACCCACCGCGCCACAAACCTGCAGTTCTATTCTAGACTAAAAACTGGCAGACAAGAGTGTTTCCCAAATGTTTCACATATTTGCATAGGTGAATATGCAATGTTACTGAGACAGATCTGCAAAGACTGCTATAAGCAAGTATACATGTAGTTATGTATACAGTATGCAGTGAGCATGCTCGCTACCAGGTCCCAATCCCCTGAAAACAAAGAAATAATGACATTTGAGAACACTTGGGTATTCTGAATGCAAGCATGTCACGCACAGGGACTTCTGGAAACGCAATAGCCGATGGAAATTTTCATAATGAGAATTCCTTTGACAGTTGTGAGCCCCTGTAAACATCAGGTGCTCAAAAATGTGAAAGTTTTGATAGCATCTCTGCTTGACACTCCATTACTGACACTGCTACACAATGCATGTATTCTTCCCTATTAGCAAACACCTAAAGGCGCTGTGAAAAGTTTAAAGTACATGTAAAGCTACATATCTGCATCTACAAAGTAGCTGTTTTCGGTGACTTGATTCTGACGTTTTGATGTGTTGGCCAATCGTTTGAAACAAAAGTGATTAAGTGCTGTGAATTGAAGCATTAATTGACACGTGTTCTACATTTGATATTTCCATTTAACCACTGCATGGATATAATATCTATAGTAACATGCATACTAAATAAATATATAAGAGCTTGGGAACCTCATTGCTGGATGAGAGCACAGTTTTGGGGAGTATTAGTCATAATCTGTGCCAGCCACAGGTTATAATAGATTTGAAGGTATATCAATATTGTTACTGGGTGAGATATCTTACACACCATATTGTAGGTAAGTCAATGAGACAATTATAAATCAACCACTCGGTGACAACTTCTTTACTGAACAACATATTTGACGCTGGTTGGAATGAAATAGTAAATAATGGACACACATACCATGGTAGTAACAGTATTACCAAAATTCTAAATCATAGTTTTGCCACCTTAAATATATGCTTATGGAGGCAGGGCTTTAAGGTAGTATGCGCCTCGAACGTGAAAGACTTAAACTTTTGCTCAAACTTTCTGTAAGGAATCTTTCAACCACTGTCTTTCAAAATCAAGAATAGAAGTCAGGGGTGACAGTGCAAATTTTGGTACTATAGAGACACAAATAACACAAGATTTACCGATATTTAAAATTCAACATGGTCACCATCTCTGTGTTAACTCTATGGAGAAAAATAAAACATTTTCTAATTTCGAAAAACTAAGCCGGTGAAAAGTTTTCTTACACCAAGCGCTTTAAAATAAACCTCAACAAATGATATATCAGAAAAGAATCGTAAAAGTTTGAGAGTCTGAATATCTGTCCCCAAGGCGCGTTCTACTTTAAGTATTCCAAGGCAGGACTAACTTATTTCAATTGAGGTTTTTGATATCTCAAAAAGGTAAAGTTCATATCTTTTTGCCATAGAATTGTGGTCCATACTGTTTGCTTTTGTCAAAACTTATTTGAGTCGACTGGAATGATATGATATGATTTGGTTGAGCTTCAATGAAAAAGGATTTAAGACTTCGGATGAAGGCTGAACATGTAACATTTATACAGTAATTTCTGCTGGCATAAATTGACAATGTACTCTCTGAAAAATTTCACAAGTTCTCCATCATTTTCAAACAATTACAAATTCTCCTTCACAATTGCATACTCCTTTTAAAGAGGACAATACCCTTTACCCTAAACAGGGTATACAGTAGTTGACCCTCATATATATTGAAAACAAGATAAAGAGATTAACAACTGCCATGATGCCTGCATCTTCCAGTGTGATGGTTTTCAACAATCAATGTATCAATCTTTTCCACCCATTTCCTTGTGTATATGCCTAACTTTGCCACACACAGCAACATTGTTCAGCCAAACCATGGTGGCGAAAGAAATGAAATGATTATGATGCATGGCAGAGAAGTATTCTTGAGTTACAATGCATGTATTTTGAGGCAAATCTGTAACCATCTGTCTTTTTCACAAGTATACGCATCCTCATTCTCTGCTTACAGCAGTGGCAGTGCCATACAGCTGACACCCTATCCTGCTCACGCCAGCTAGATTCTTGACTTGTGAAATATTTTCACCACCACCCCTGAGTCTGCAAATCATGCACTTCTGGTGAAAGCGATACACTTCAGGAGATGAAACTCTCACTTGGAATAGAATATCGCAGGAATTAATCAAGGCAACTTGATGCCATCGAAAGCATTAACGACAAGCAGCTGATGCCTGGCGATAAACCAGCAGAGAAATTGATCGGCAAGCTAACTCAAGGCCAAAAATAATATAGGTTTGTTTCTCATCCTACACTTCCTGCACACAACATGCAGTGCTCAATGTGTTTTCTTTCTTTTACTTTCCATTTTTGTTTTTGAGCTGACAAGATTCTAATTGAGAAATATGAGCAACAAAAACAGGAATGTTGACTTGCATCATAGGCCCTGGAGCAAGGTGATCTACTGAACGCTTGCATCACGCATCACACGCAGAGAGATGACAGGACAAGTTTACTGTTTATAATTGTACAGTGCAATGCATACATGTATATGTGTAATCCTACCAGTACATGTAATTTGGCTATGCGTCATACACTGTCATCTTTAACCTATGATTGTTTTCAAGCAGACATGGAAAAACAATGCTTACACGCTTAGTCTAGATTGACACATGTGAGGATGACACACAAGTTTTTCTTTTATTGGCCTTGTGACAGCACCACCATTGGCTCTATATTCTGACAATAAAGAAAGACAATAATCTAACAAATAAGAGTCCCCTACGAATTGTTTCAATTATCTGAAAATGTTTTAAAATTGATTTCCAAAGCACTGATCTTCAAGTCTAAGTTTGGGTTTTTGTTTTTACAACCATATCGACTGAAGTGTTTACTTGTAAGTAACAGATGGAGTCAAAACATTGAATATGGTTTTCTGATTCAAAGTACAATAGCATATTTCTATGACAATATACCATACAACAATGAGAAAATGTCTACATGTTGATGGACCACACTGATAGATACACAGTATGGTGGTATTTCAGCATTCTACTTGGCATCTTCCCATCAGCAGTGCAATACACATCAATCATGTTTTTCTATCAATTTGTCAAGCTCCATTTCCTACACATAGACAATGGATTGCCCTTGAAGCGGAACAAGATATGATAAAAGCAAAGCCTGTAGTGTAATGTACGGATCAACAATGTACAAACTACAATGTTTTTTTTTATTGATCTGGATGTAAATCCAGTCGTTTCTTCTGAGTCTTTTCAGCAGAGTTGGAGGTAATGCATCATTGCAGATATTAGGGGCAGCCAGTGTAACTTTTCATGCAAAAAGCTATTCATACAAGATAAGTAGGTAGGCAGGCAGCCTTTTTATTTTTATTGGTAGGCAGGTACCTTTCATTCTCTTGTTTAGCCAGCAGACAGGGAGTATGATGTGCTTGTCTTCAGAAGTTTGCAAATGGGAAGGAAAAAAGCAAGGGGTAAAGAGATGACAGTACGCACATTTTATAACAGGGAGGGGCAGTGGTGAGTCTTTTCTGCTGGGAGGGAGGTAGGAAGAGAGGAGAGACTTCCCGGTGGGGAGTGGAGAGGGGCAAATCTATTGCTCAGGAAGGGAATTATTTTAAATTGTAGCAAATAGCCATTATTTTCCCTTTCCAAAATTACATTTTGTTCAAACTGTATTAAAATACAATATTTACATCTAGAAAAACTCTGTTCACCATTTCTAAAAGTTAACTGGTTGGCTGCTCCTGATACATATTAGGTTGTTGCAGACATTATTTATCTTTAAAATACAAAAAATGTTTATGCCTGGGTCACCTGCAAACCACTGCATAAATAACACGACACAGCAAGTTGGACATGCCAATAAAAAATGATTTTTTTTCTGTTTTTGTCTTGTTGAAAATACACCGAACTGAATAAACAAAGAAGTGACAACTATTTGCGGCTCAATGCTGGCTCAGAAGTCTGAGTTAAAAAAAATGAGTCAAAACAATTAAATTGAAGAGGGTGACTTGCTGATTTGATTGCTCTCACAAAGTCAATAAGTTAATTACAATAAAAGTTTGGTAGCTAGCAAGCCACATGTGCATCTCAGTTTTTTCCCCAGAACGCTGCTTGATTCCCTCCTTGTAAGATATAAATCTACCTTAAAATAATCACAAACCTCTGCAGTGTCACCCCAACAATGAGATCTTGAGATATTGATTCCATAGAGTATTGATAGTGGCATTTCACACTGTGTTCAGTGCTAGTGATGTAACATCACAGACTTTGCCTCCAGATTACAAAACTGTGTCTGCACTTAAATATGAATAAAGTGTCAATGATCAATGTGAACTTCTATTGGTATATGGCGGTATCAACATTTCCTTCACAGACAGAAGAAAAACAGGAGACTGTTTTTAATTTAATATTTGATCTATACTTTATTCTCTCTGTGTTCATACCTTGAAAACCTTCATTTGCATAATTTAATTGTCATCATTTACCACATGTACGATTTCCACTGAACCAGAACTAAAATCCCCCCTTAATTTTTAAAGAGAGGAGGACATCCCCCTTGTGCATGTTGTGAGAAAAAGCTGGAGAAAACACTTGCATCTATTCACGTACAGCATATCAATAAAACAGCAGAAAGAATGTTCCATGCAACTTTACAAGCAGTGAGGATCACTTTACATAGAAAATTGCACACAGCTGGTAATCATTTACATGTAAATAAAACATATACGACATGTAAATGATATGTAATTCTTCTTGTGACATCATATATATATATATATATATATATATATATATATATATATATATATTACTTTGTACTTGAAGTAATTTGATTATTTATATATGTATATATGTGTATATAATGTATTCTGCTTTGAGTCAACACAGTATTTTTAAAGCTAATCACACATGAAGCATGCTGTTAAGTTTGAATTTTTAGAAAATTCCATCAGTGTTCGACATTTTAATTTCACATGTATGCATTTTGCATAACAGGACAAAGGTAAAGATTTAACCCTTGTACCACCATGGTTAGGCCAAAACCAACTGTTATCAATGGTAGGTGTGGGCCTGTTTACAGGGAATATAGGGTGACCAGCATATCAGAGTATCAATTTCTCATATTGCAATGACAACCAAAAATAACAGACAATATGGTAAATTTTTTTTGCGATGAGAGCCAAAAATTAGATGCAATATGGTGATTTCTTTTCCAGAAATTCTATTACTTTTAACTTTCAATATTTTCACTTTTTTCAGCATTTTTGAGGATGTACAAGCACCAACATCTGCTTGTACATGTTGTTTGTTACTATAAATTTAGACATTGACAAGTCTTTTTTCACTTCCTACTATGTAAAAATGATATCATTTTTATATCTGGATTGAATTCACATGATACTGACAACAAAGCACAGTAACTATAGACAGACTACCATATACAGGTGAGCACTGGGACATTTTTAAAAATATTTTTAGAAATGTGTCTCAGAGTGTCTTAAATTTTTCAATTTACCAACTTCATGTATAACTCAGAAAAAGAATATCAGTTGCTTTTTTGTATGTTGCTCGGTCAACTTGTTTTAATGTAGGCAACAAAAGATACAGCAATAGCTGGTGATGTGGCATTAGAATCAATTCTGTAAAAATAAATCAGAATTATACTAACTCTTAGAAATAATGAACAAGGGCAGTGCAGAAGCCCAACATAGAACTACAAGGAAATTAAATCTTAGAAGTACAGATTGGCTTGCCCATGCTTCATTAAATGCCATGGTACAAGTAATAGTGTGTACAGTTTAATGTAATGACAAATTTAATACCACACCTGCATAAAGTACCCTATTTGAATTGTATAGCAGGCTGCCTCATGCTGGTCACCAACTTGTACTGAATACCATTTACATGTGGACTGATTGAGTTAAATGCTAACATTGTTCAGGATTTGAAGTGCTTTCTACAAATGGATGTTATCATACGTATCACTCAATTCCTCCGAATTTATCTGACTGTAAAACTGTTATAGAATACTCTATAGAAATGTTCTAGCACAAATCTTCTATTTTCAAGATCTTAATACTTTGTGTTTCATCAGAATATGCAAGCAATCAGGGCCTACAAATGTGCAATACTATAATACTCACAAAATGTGGAATTTGAAATTTCACATATGTTACATGAAGCATGTGATCATTAATCTTAAACCTGTTACCATAATGAGAGGGTTCAGCTGAATTGTTTGCGATGTATGGTTGGCCTTTTATGCATCAAATTTACTTGATAATATCAGCATGTGGGGAGGGGAAGTAGGGCAATTTCAGCTAGATCTTTGCCAGCTATTCTTGGGTTGGTATGTTTCCTATTTCTGATTCAGAACACGGATCTGGGTACAAACAGCTCACAAACTGTTATGGCACAGACTGAGGACTCGTTTTCAAATTACAAGGTTGATTACTATTCCCAGCGTGCAATCAAACAGTCGCTGATCTCAACCCTTGTCGTCGTAACCTGCGAAATGCGCTGAATACAACTTTTAACGATTTATAGTCAGTGTGGCGATGTCACGATTTTGACCCAATGAAATTATCCATTGATTCTGCACGCTACATACCATCAAAGCATGCACAAGTACTTATTCTATTTGTTCTTTTTTCAGAAAACATAAAATTTGGACGGAGATTTTTTGCTAAATCTTTGAAGTGCAGTCTTCACCTGATGGTTGTGACATTCAGTAACTGAAGCTACTCACCTGTGATTGATGTACCACACGGAACACTGTCAATTGCACCATGGCTATTAGCATGAATAAGGTAACAGTCTTCACCATTCTTTCTTGCCGGTTCAACGGTCACCGTGAACTCACCAAGCTCTTTGCCAGTGTCCGAGGTGGTCACTAGGGAGTCAGTGAACATGATTTTGTTGATTTCTACATCCCCTGTAATGGAAAAAGTGAATTTTTTTCCATTGATAGAGCTACAGGCACATATTGCAAAGGTTAAAGGTCATGATATGATGGGATTAAAAAGGAAAGATATCACATAGCATGTTAGTAACTGGCAAACCCGTGTTGTACATGGGCAATGTGCATTGAGACAGTGTGTAGAGGTGTGATACATACACAACCTGCATTGAGATAGCAGTGTCAGTGAAATTTCATTACCTTTAGATCTTTCTCGTATTTTGAATGTCTTAATGTTAGTTTGTTGAATGTAATTCTCATCTCGCACTGCTTTCATATAAACAGGACCTTGACAGGAGTCTTACTCGTGCAATCATTTTTGTGTCAATATGAAAATATTGGTCACAAATTTGTACACAAATTGTAGCTTTTACAAATTCCTATGTTATGTTTAATAAAAGTGTAAGGAATTTTCACTTTAAAATCATGGTACACGAGGAAAAACCAACGCATTTATCTCTACATGAATTGTAATTTCAAATTTTAATTGATTAGTAAAAGGAAATTCATCCCATCAGGCAGTTACATCACTCATACCATAGACCCTCCGTTTTTAGGGTCTATGCTCATACCAACACCATGAAAAAAAATACCGCAATTATACGGTGTCGCTCAAATTTGATCAGAATTGGTACATACCAGTATGGGTACCAAAGATCAACAATAAATGTTGATGTTATGACAATGATTTCTGCACAGTACAACCAGAAAAACAAGAAATATTTAAACCAGAAAAACAAGAATGACAAAAGTAATTAAGGTCTGAAACTTTAGGTACTGGAGGTCAACTTTAGCAACATGCATAGCAGAAAGGCAGCTAGCCCCCCTTAGTTTGACCATAGACGGTCTTCTTTCCCTCTACTGACGGTCTTCCTCCCCTCTACTGTATATGGTTTGAGCAGGACTGTTAATATGTAACAGTATAATGACAATGACAGGAAATGACTCAAGTCTGTGGAGTTAAGCCTGTTTCAAGCCTGTTTCAGAATTTCGCTTTTTCTTACCTCATTTGCACATTTTTGACACTGATGTGTTCATTTGAACAAATTCACATCTCAACCCCTACATCTACCTGTACACCAAATACTGAGACGGTAGCTTTGGCGGTATGGGAGCCTTTGTGTGTGACGGACATACATCCGCACATACCCACAAATATACAGACATACAGACGCCACTCAGACTCATCATATAAGCTCTTTTTGGTATTTATATATAAAACCAAATAATCAATTAGTAGGAGTACAGCTTATCATATCATAACAAATTTCAATGCACAAACATCGTGAAAATATTTGGTGCAAAAGATGATTCTCTTTAGAGGAACTTGAAATGAGAATGTTGCCCTCAGAAGGGAGGCTTTCTTGCAATTAGCTTGATGCTTTGCTTGGTCACATCTTGCTTTCTCAACACCACAATGATGCCTTCCACAATAACAACCTGGTATCTCAACACCGCACTGCATACTGGTATACCGGTAAGTCCGACTTTTTACATATAAATATTACACTTTATATGAAACTTACTGATAGATTGAAGATACTCCAGGGCATTCATTGAAGCCTTTGGTAGAGGCTCAGGGGTTCCCACGTCTCCTCCATCGCTGCAATGACAATGACAATGACATTGATTATGAATGAAACATCTTGAACCTCCTGCACTGCATCAGTATATTGGCAGGTGCAGTTTTGTGACAATTTGGTAAAATTTCATTTGATTTCAAAATGGATTACTGTATGCAGGATAAAATTTGGATCTTCACTGATGCACTCTTGAAAGTTGTATTTATTCCATTAATGCAGCCCTAGTTCTGTACTTACAGAGGTGTCAAAATATGTAGCCTAGACTTTGAATGGAGTGTTTTAGCCTCAGAGTTCTTTTTGCCTTCACTACACTCTGAGGCCAAAACACTCAGTTCAGAGTCTAGGCTACAAAATATGCATCTCACTCTCGGACCATGGATTCCAACTGGGTTGCAGATTTTAAACACACTACAAATTTCAATTGCATCTGATCATTTCTGGTAGACAGCAGACATTCTTTCATCCGTTCTGTACAGACAGAAGGATTTTAACAGACACTTGAGGACTGTACACTAAGTATCACATTTCACGTTAATAGAAGAGTAATGCAAATAACATCTTACACGGAACAGAAGACACTTATATACACGTGTAATAATACAAACAATGTGGCAAATTCATCCCTATCATTGCTGTTATAATAATAAGCACTTGAAAACACAACAGCAATGATTTACCATGAATATGCACCAATGATGACCGCAGATGTGCCCATAATGGATAATACATCTATGTGGTTTTACAGATGGGCAATGCATCTATGCAGTATTCCAACGTAATTGGATTAAACGATAAAACAAGTTATACTGATGGTATGAAGATGATGATGGTTGAAAACATTCCATATACCTGATCATTCACAGATAGCATCGATTTGAGTCAATACCCATGAAAGGATTGTGATTTTATTACTTTATCCTGTCTGTACCACCGCTGGTAATATATCTGCAGCATTTAATGTCCTGGGGGATAATGTAGCGTCATTAGATTGCTGCCTAGTCACGAATCCACTGGTATTGATACTATCGGACCTGATGGTATCTGTGATATTCATCCCTGTGATGTAAGTGTGTTTTTTCACATCCAGAGACTAAACTGATAACATGAACAGCACCAATTGAATTACACTCGTTAAATCACTTGGCTGTAAAATATCGCTATATTGTATTCCTCCACAAAGATAGAAAGATTTGTCTGTCTCACAACCCATTCAAAGCTGAAAATGTTCTGTCATTTACAAGTAGCTAAAAGACAATCTTGTTTTATTGAATGTACTGTAAAATAAACTCCCATCTTTTAAATACAACTTAAGAAATTTGCGCTTTCCTTGTATATGGAATTCAACATGAAAGTATGTTAAAAATACATATAGAAATGCTTTAAATTTAACATTTGGAAGGATGAACTGAGAGGAATTTTGACAAAAAAAGTGATTGGCTTGCTCTGTCAAGAAATTTCAGTTCAGCATAGTGACATAGTCAACTTTCTGTGCTATAAATGTACCACCTATGCTCTGAGTGATACAGCCACTACAGTGATATTCATGTTTTGGTTTACTTGTGCAAACCGGACACATGAACATGTATGCCTGAAACAACAATACATGTACCTGTCTAACAAGGGAAGTACACATGCTGTTACTCATGAAAGTATTACTAGGAGAGAGTGCCACCCTTCACTGTCACTCCATATCTGTATTGGAAAGTATTCATTTCTTACTGAACAAGTAGATACATGTACTACTTCATGCATTGTCACTTTTATGGCCTTGCAATGCTGAAAACAAAGTAATCCTCATAAAAATACAAACTCTCCCATAAAACAAAACAAATCTCTATATTATTATTATATCTATTTCTGCTAGGTTTTATCTGTCCATTTTTCATAATAATTCTTTGGATTTGTCATCTTTTCATTTTCCTTTCAAATGTTAAATTATGGAGATACTACACGTGCTGTACATTGTACATTTCAGATGACGCTGGAGAAAATTTATAATTTAGTGAATAACCCAGCTCTGGGAGTCGCATTTTTCATTTTCGTTTGCAAAATTTAACATTTCCCTACACGTCTACTGGTGTAAATTCTAATGTCCATCAAATATGATATGATGCAAAATATGTTGCCACCTGAAACCTTATTTACTCATTGGTTCTGACGTAAATGTATTTGGCTATTATATTACTTACTCTTCCAGTTATTTTCACAGGTTTTAATGTAAAATACCACGATACAGGGTCTAACATTATTCCTCACAGGGATATGAAGAATACCGACTGAAAAATGTGTGCAAGTGAACTTGTAAAGGTATTAGGTTGTAAAAGTAGAGATGGTGTTTGGCTGGAAACAATCACTGATGCACGATATCGCCAACAAACAAAACACTTCAAACATCCACGAGAGAGTTATCAAACTTTGATGGGTGTGTCAGCTGTCCGCACTTATTGGTTATTTCGTATCTCTGATTCTGAGTGATGGTGCAGCAAGCTGTTCACGGTTCAGACACAAATTTCTCTTTTGAGCTTTAACTTTCCTGTACGCTACCGCTGCAGTGTTAACGATGCCCAAGGGAGCTCTTACTTCAACCAGCTGAACCTGTCCATCGCACCAATACCACCTATTCCATGTTCAGCGTGGCGGTGTAAGCCAATACCTCAAAATCGCATTTCCTTTCGAGTGCAAGTGACAGGGTTACCTTTGCTTTTCAGTTCAATGACGGACGCCGATGATACATTTAAATAGCGAAATTTGAGGAGAAATGAGACAGGACAAAGACTGTGCAGGGGTTAGCGGTACTCTACACAGCACAGTCATGATATGTCTCTATCGAAGTACCTCTTACTATCTACAGCAGAATCCCAGGCGGAGGTATTGTAAGCTGGGTTCCTTCAGTCAGACTCAGAATATAGTCAAGTCAGTAAAAGACCTGCAGTAAGTATGCTAAACACTGGTCTAGCCTAATATTACTGCTATATTTGAACTGGTTGTGAACCGATTGTACAGCATTTGCTATGAAATAAACCATTTCATTATAACGTCTTCTGGATTCTATGAACGGCGAAACTCAGCTGAATGCATGTTCACCGCAAAAAAACCAGCAGTACTGCCGATAGCAGTCGACATAGACAGTCGAGCAACGTTGTTTTGCTTTTGTTGACTTACCCGGCCGCGGTTGGTTCAGGCCCGCTGTCCATTGGTATCTCCACATCGGGACTCTCTCTGACGATTTCTTCTGTGGTTTCATTTACTTCTTCTTCCATGTTGTGAAGGAAACACTCTCGATTATATCAGGGAACAGTGTTGAAAGAAAGACTTTTAAATGACCCAGCGTTATGTACAAAATCGACAGAAGAGAAGATACGGGCGCACGTTATGAGCAACTTTGCCAATGACAGAAAACAAAATGGCCGCCTTACGTCACTATGGTATTATGCAAATAAGGGTCGCGGGTTCAACTTGGGGCATGTACTGGCGCGGCGACGAAGTGGCGGCGAAGATGTATAAGCTGAAACCGTAAGTAGGTAGGTGGGGCGAGGTCACCCGGCATTACTCAGAGGAGAGAGCATAAACTGAAACTAGTGTTTGTAACTCGTATTGCTGAATTTTTGGACTTTAATGTGGCCAAAAATATTAGAAGATGTTTTCTGCGACATGTCTCTAATGAAAAAGTGATTATTTCCATGCCTCTCCGAAGGGTGCGATCGGTCACAGTCCTGGACTGTGGCTCAGTTTAATGTAAGCTTATTATTTCCCAACAGTATGCGGGCGGATTGTCATCATCTGATTTTGAAAAAAATGCCCATCTTTGCAAAATTCTTCTTTAAGTGGCACTTTGCGTGTAAAACAACAATCTATCGCCACTTTGTTATTATATACTGGCATTTAATTAAGCAGATCGGATTTAATCTATCAACGAAAACAATGAAATTAATCGGATTTTATTAATGCTTTTACAGTTTTCTGGAAAAAAAGAGAGGAGTCTCTGTACGTTTGATCTGAAGTCATGTACGTACTCTGGCAAGCCTTGAAGGCTTTTCTTACCGTAAAAGGTGCCAGCATAGAGGAAATGGGTGTTCCTGGCACAGTTTGGCCGTGGTAAGGCGCGCTAACGGTTAAACCTATAATAAGGCTTGTTGTTAAACCAGCGCTTACGTTTGTTGATAAGTTCGGATTGTATCGTTTGATTCTGTACTCTCAGTGACATCTTACCGCTATTCAAGGAAAGTGCGCACAAAATTTATCGTGAGAAATGTTAGCAGATGAATACAAACGAAAAATATCTTTGTTTTCCATCGTCAATAAGCTTCTGTATTGATGACAATGAGTGAGAAATGTATGAAGAAGATTACTTAAGATCCTTGTATTTCAGGTACCGTGACCTAACAAACCGCCTTCATTTAGCTGGATTTCAATTTATGTTTTCGGACATGGCTGAATATTTTCATCCTTAAATTCACTACAGAATGCAGTGAAAACTCTTGGAATCTTCGCCTAAAAAACACGGAGGAAGATATGGGCACTTTCACTGCACTTTGTGATGTAGGCCAACTGGGGGAAGTACAGAAAAGCAGGGAATCAGAAAGAAAACTTTAAATCGCCGAGAAAGTGTAAGGTTTACAAAACAATGATAGTGACAAACGGTATCAAAACCATAAATATTCACTCTGCTGCAAATGATGATACCTTATCAAAGAAACTCTTATACCAAAGGAAGTAATGAAGAACTTTCTGGGCCTTCCGAGACGGATTTCACTGTATCTAATAGAGGACGAGCAGTGTCATGTAAAAAAGTCGACCTCCATTAAATTTTATACTTGACAATAAACTTGATCGAAAATTAAGACAACAAAACGTTAAAAGAGCGATATTACCCCACTATTTCAACACCTTCGAGGATGCCCATCCAGTGGTATCATTTTCGACGTCAGACAAAAATAACGAAACGACATTTCACGTACACTGTGGTGATGTTCAAATAGAAGTAAAATGACCCAGGGATCAAGGTTAGTGCAGGGCTATAAGCATCGGAGTGGTCTGGTTTAAACACATTGAGAGGACAGGGTTTTGCGACCACAGATGTTTATACCAATAAGCCAGTCACGTGCATAATTTTACGATTGATCAAGTTGGCGGACTTTGGTTTAAACTGCTTAAGTAAAGTAAAGTATATATATATATATATATATATATAATATATATATATATATATATATATATATATATATATATATATATATATATAATATATATATATATATATAAAGAATGACTACCGCTTTGCGATGTTACTTGGGCAGTAAAATTATTTGGGCTCACAATACTTTGTCTGGGTGCATGCTGCACTATGTACGTTTGATTGATTGGTCGAGGGGTGAAGATGTCCGTGCGATATTCGCAATATAGCATGGTTGGAACAGGCACGAGTTCTCAGCTAGAGAACAAGTTCCGTTTTGACGTTTCACGCCAGAATTTCAATTTAATATTATGATATAATAGCAATAAATCACCTCAGCAACGGATATACAGCTCGATTTTAACCAGTTCACTCCATATATGCGCAATCTTTCTCGTGCACATATGTCGTAAACTGGCCGAAATCTCGTGGTATACCGTCCCTATATAGGTGTGGTTTATTGCTTAAATATAGTACTGATCAACTATTGCCACGGTTTGGCTACCGTCATAAAGAAACTTGTAAACACAATATTGGCTGTGTAGATAGATGCTCTTGCTAACATTGGCTTTATTTTGTATAGCATAACAATCAGGTTTCAACAGCCTGTTGCCTCCTTGGCAAAATGTGAATGGAAAAAACAAAGGATTTTGAGTGATGGTCGTAGAGGATGTGATTACCTGTTAATAAACTGCCAGTCTTCACCTCCCCAATCTGATTAAAATCAGATATAGAGTACGGCGACGTTTATACTTTCGCTGTATTCTTTTGCTGTCGCCTCTCACTACCTCGACAGCCAAAGAATACCGCGGAAGTATAAACGTCGCCGTACTCTTCATGCGATTTTAATCAGATTGCGCTTCCCAATTTGTCAACGAACTCTTTTGTATTCATTCCTCCGGTTTTGTCCCAGTCATACTTTGTGATTCCCAGTAGTCCATATCCACTCATATCCTATACACCTGTCACTCGTGGAATAATTGATAGACGTTATTAAGTATTATATGGAGTCAGAACACCTTCCCCGGGGAGGGGGGGGGGCTTTCAGAGTCGCAGAGCAGCCATGGAGGTAAAGTCTTATTTACCTCCATCTGCTCCATGGTGCAGGCAACTTGTAGTAGGATGTCTCCATCAGGTTTCAACAGTCAGTTGCCTTTTTTGGCTGCAAGGTCATACTGAATGTCAAGAAACTCTAGTTTCCTCATAACCAAGTGAAAATTCTAGGTTATTGTCGAAGGTATATGAGAGTCATGTGTTGACGACTTCTAATTATTGAAAATTATTACAATAAAATCGGAAGACGAGTAAATATCATAGTGCTGGCGAGCGGTAATTTTCTAGCAATAACAGCCGAGGACGGACCGTCGGTTAAGATTTTTTGTTAGCGGGCGGGACCCGGAATTTACTGATGGGGTAAAATTCAGTTTTTTGGCGGAATCTTGTCGAGGAAGGCGAGATGCTTTAGTAATGGAAACAACGAATATTTTTGGTTTGTGTGAGATGAGAGGGAAAAAGGCGAGCGGGGATTTTTTCGCATCTCAGTGGAAGGGGAGTGGCGAACAGCTTTCATTTCTCTTCCATACCAGTACGTTTACATATCAGTACGCCAGGACCAAGGTGATGATTTTTCCAGACGAGTTCAGCACGCAGAACTGAGCCATAAAAGAAATACATCTTTTTAACCATTAGATAAAGCTACTTCGCGTTCGTACTAGAACTTGAACACCGTCGCCTGTGGTTCGATACAGGGCGAAGGCCGTTGTAAGCATCGGACAGAGGGCCTTTCTAAGGGGTGGACCATTTGATATTCTGGGAGGTTGAAAGATTGACTCTAGAGCACATTTTCTGACGCTGAAATGCAATATTCGCTGTTCTTTTTGCTTAAGATTCTTTTCTTCATATGGGATGACAAAACGTAATAAAGATAGTTTAATGTAAAACAGCAAAAAGTTTACATGGAACCATAGGCAAACAACATCTGCTTCAGAAGGCTGGAAAGTTGGAAAGAAATTGAAGCATCTTTTACTACAGCAAAATTACTGACGGAGACAAATAAGAAGTCATCAAGGACTAAATCTGCAAGGAAACATTACCACTGTTAGCGATTAAGTTTGTTCTAAGCAGTAGGCTAAAAGCATGTAGCACAAACCAACTGAGGATTTCAAAGACTGACAATGCACAGAGGTTATGGAATACCGAAATGTCACAATTTGGGTTGGTTAAGAGGGATTGTCCCCCTCCTGATACAGATTGAAAATTTTGAATTTTACATATTGAAGACTCAAAATAATTTCCAATTGTCAACTGGTCAACAGAGACAAGTGAATGCCCCAATAGGAAAACTGTAATTTTTGCACTACTTATATAATGCAAAGAAATGTGAATTAATGTAAAGAAATAGGAATGCAGCTTCTGCATATAATACATAAATGTTTGGGATTTCTAATGTTATAGAAGTCTATATGATACATTGGTTCAAATTCAGAGTATGGCTATTCATTTTGGAATGCACCTTCTATTTGGATATTATTACTATAGTGTCCTGTAACATGCTTTGAAAGACAAAATAAAGCATAAATTAAGCATGTTATTAAGACATTTACAACTAGGTCTACTTTACGACAAATTCTTGCTCCCTTGCCAGACTTTTGTCAGATTGCATTGCAAATGTCGTGTTGTTAGAGATTGAAAAAAAGATAGCTCTAGAAACATTCATATTTGGATGAGTACAGGAACCACTAATGTACAACAAATCCTTTTGTTGACAAGTCATGGTAAGCCTGGTACATCATTTATTGCAAAGAACAACAATTGTTAATATCGGGTGCTGGCAATGTGAACAGGCTGAATCGAGTATTCCAGATATTTTCAGGTGTAAAGATGAGAAACTTTCGCAGAAGCACAACAAATGAATAATACAAATTGAAACGCTAGGTACTTATAAAACAAGTGTTGTAAAAGTAAAAAAAAGTGTAAGTCAAAATATTAATCAAATCAGGGCATGTAAATATTTCAGATGTTATGAAAACGTCGTGACCAAAGTGTGCGCCGGAAATGAAAGATGTCATGAAAATAGGTGTCAAAATTGAAAACTAAAGATGTTTTTAAATAGGGCGCCCAGTTGCCTAGACCCTATACGTCGCTTACGGCCTCCGTGCCTCCGACCCCTCTCTGCAGTGGTACGGAGGCCGTAAGCGACGTATAGGGTCTAGGAAAGGCGCCCGGGGGAGCTCTGAAAATGAAAAGTGAAGCCTTACAGTAACTGTCCGTGCATTATTCTTGTATCTTTTGGCAATCTTTTTTATCTTTTCCGCCTTCCTTCACTAGATTTTTTTTCAGAGGCAAGCTCTCGAAATCTCTTTTCCTCCAAAATCTCCCCAGCCTACTCCCGGCGGATAGCAAATGATCCACCCCTATTGCACACAGCCGCCATCGCCGTGTATCAACCTACAAGCGACTGTGAACTGAAACATTTACGTGACGCGTCGACGTCCGTGTCTGGCTGTTCAGATCACGATATGGAGGGACCTTGACTGGAGCATGCATATTCAGGTATTGAAACGGTTAACAAAGCGGTGACAAAGGTTACAATCAGGTGTGCACACGGTTCGTTAACAGTCCAGCTGGCTCGACTTCTCGTTCTCGGTGAGCAGCCATTTTGTTCAATCACTTTCAATTTTATGAAATTGTGCACGAATTTTTAAAAATGCGTTTGTAATGTTACTCATGATTTCAACGTAAACAACCATAACCGGGTTCTTCAGCGTGGACAGTGGGCGGTGTTCAGACTGTTCAGAGTGCACAGATAGCACTGTCAAAGTAGACCAAAAGCACAGGCTTTTGTGGGCTGGGTAGTCAGGCTGCTTGATCCCCTGTTGATCGATCGATCGTCTGCTCGGTCTATCGATCATATACTCGTTGCTCTGCCATCTGCCGCGACTAAAACATGTTATTTTAGTTGCATTTTATTTGAGGTAGGCAATAGGGCAGAGCAATGAGTACGCGATCGATAGCTTGAGCAGAAGATCGATCGATCAAGCAGACCACCTTACCGAAAAAAAACGCCTGTGCCATGAAGGTAGTCCCGCTCTGCCTTCATGAGTGAGACTACATACAAGATCACACTTCAACATTTATATGCGCATTTACTTAGAAACTCCAGGCTGTATTGTAAAGTTCATTCAACTTTCAAGGAGCTATACCAAACATGTATAATGTCGTCTTGCCAAACAGTGCAGCAATGTTACACTGATGTTAGTCATTCTGTATGTCTGTATCATGGAACACTTTGAAAAGGAACATCTTAGATAGACGAAGATCAATTGTATTGGTTCTGAAAACCTTCCCATAGTCGTGAAGCCATGGCTTTTTACTTATTCTGCTGATCTGGCGCATTGTTGTCCGATTTCATGATCATATTGTACTCGTAAATTCCCTTAAATTGTTTAGGACACCAAAATAGGCCAAACAGGCCAGGCCTGTCTTCGTTCTCTGATTTGTTGGCAGCAATTTGAATTCGAATACATACACTGCACAACACAGCTGCGGTACTGTAACTCGAGGTTTTGCCCGGGTATTTGGGTCAGACGGCAAAACAAGACCCAAATACCCGGTACCCAGGCAAAACCTCGAGCTACAGTACTGTAGCCATGCAGACACAATTAATAGTGTCTCCTTACAAGCATTTTCACAGAAAACCGAGCTCATCTTGAACGATAAACACTAAATCTTTGTTTATGTCGACTTATTGGAAAACACACTGCCTACGAGACCTATATAGCAGTTGTGCCAAGTTTACAATATTCCACTTTATGCCACTCACTTGTAGTGCCAGCATAAGTTGTATTTGAGAGAGAGAGAGAGAGAGAGAGAGAGAGAGAGAGAGAGAGAGAGGAGAGAGAGAAGGAGAGAGCGAGAGCGTAACCTTGTCTTATTCCTGTTATTCTCTTTAATTTCAAAATGATCATTTATTTCCATCAGTTTGATTGTTTTGCACCTATTTAATGTATTCCACTGGTTTTGTCTATTGCCAAACTATCCGAGCCAATGACTTGACTCGTTAAAAATCTTTGAAATGACATAATTTATTGCTTTGTGCCACAGATTTATAAACAGATGTTCTGTTCAAAATTTCACAACTGAATTGCTCTTTAGTGATAAATTGTCCCGAGCGATAAGTACATACTCGGCGTTGAATTTTGGACCTACGACTTTCTCTGTTTCTGTAGGGACACATTTTCTTATGCCCAGGTTTGTGACCCTAGAAATCTTCAAACATCTTAAAGATATTCACTATTTTTATCAGATGTATCATACCGAACTGACAACGTCTCTATATGTTTCAGACACGTAACCATGGCATCCAATACAGATATCGAAATAAGACCTTTGAGAAAAGATGAGGACAAAGCCGCTCGTCACTTACTGACACTCGAAGGCCTTCTCAAAGGCGCAGCCAAGGCAACGGTGACACATGCGACCACACATCCAGTTTCACTTTTTATCATGTTGACGATTTCTGTTACAACTTATGCCTGGAGGAAAAACCTTCTTTTGAGTATTTTACTTCCCGTTCCCGCTCTGCTGGTGTTTTATCTGTTGATGACAACACCAAGGAGGCTATACATGAAAAGATATTACGGCAATCGCCACAGTGACTGGCAAAAAAGTCTCTACGAATACTACCGAACTCAGGATGGACGTAACCTGTTTGTTGCCGTAGACAGCAGACGGCAAATAATCGGCACCGTAGCAGTCGACCGGAAGGATACGAACATTGCCGAAGTCAGGCGAATGGTTGTACGACCAGAGTTTCGCCGACGAGGTGTAGCCGGGCGACTACTGAGGTGCGCCGAAGACTTCTGTCGTGCACAGGGCTACGGGAAAATTCAACTGAGGACTTCTAGTGTGCAATTTGCCGCAAACGAGTTCTACCGAAAGAACGGCTACCAAATTTTTAACAAAGAACCTCTTCACATTTTCATTCCAGGCTATGTGTTTGTCGATAATCATGACTTTGAAAAATTATTGTAATGACACGAATTGACATGATGACATCTATACCATGCAACAAATACTGTGAAACGTCCATCTACATATTTTATCACGATATAGAGTTGTTTCGTGACATGAAAGTAGGTAATGAAGAAAGGATATATCCTTGAAAACCGAGTTGAAAGTTCAACTTTGCATTATCCCTGCCTCATGTGCCTTATCCCAGTAAGGCCATCATCTCTCTACACCAACGACCGAATGCATTGTATGAATATATATTCTGTAATTTAGGTTAAAAGTATTCTTTAGAACATGCGCTAGGATTCCTCAAAGTTTTGTGAGAAAAAAAATGGAGCCAGCCCTTTGTATTGTTTATGCCAAGCTAAGATATACAAAACACCCACTTTTAATTGGAATAACCTTTAGTCCGACTATCTCTATCGTGTCCATATCAACAGGAATACAAGAATAGGTTTGTTATATATCGTTACGCGACGGATACATAGGCTTACTACGTTATCTGACGACCGGTAATCGCTAACTGTATCATGTCAAAGGTCAAACTCAAATAATAATACATCACTTGTGCGTAAATTGCACGGCTGTAATCTGCGGGATCCGTTGGAATCTGCAATACTGTATTGTCCTATCTTCTACTTGCAAAAAGTGGTCCTGAAGATGTAACGCTGCAAACATTACCACTCAAAGACTTTTTTTTCATATTTAGTAGTCTTAGGGTATTTGACAAGCAGCAAATTTATGGTAAACTGAACTTTTATTTTCCCAATCCTTGTACTTAAAATGAAAGCCAACAATAGATGAAGTATTGCAATTTTACTGATTGATTTAAATTATTTATATCAAGTTGTACGAGTAGCACAAGCTGTGCCATCACTCCAATATATATTTTTTTCTGAGAGTCCTTACAAAGGAAGGTATATTAGAGAATGAGGTGTCATCAGTATTGTATTTACGATTTGGCTTTGTTTTAAAAGTTGAAATTTACCAAAGGCCGTATACAATGTACCATATAAACGAGTTCTTTGTGAATTCATGTGGCATAGCAAGAAACAACATCTCGACGACAACGCCGCATTTCTGTCCAGATATGTTTCTCGTAATGTCTATCTTTCTACATCGTGTTATTTCTTAAACCCAATTCAATTATCAGGAAATCATCAAACTCAATAACAAAGTCGTTGCAAGGGTGTAGCCGCATTTCAGACATGCACATAATTTCAACGGAATGGTCGGTAATCCAAGTGACGTTTCATTTCCGCAGGTTATCTCAAGCCTTCGACGAAAAAAATAGCAATATTGCGCTTTCTGTCGGCTTTGACGACGTTTTGAAGCTGTTCCCCTAGCTGTGTCCTCTAATGGCATAATAGCGATACCATTGGCAGGGGTAGAGAGAATTTCTACATAAAATTATCGAAAGAGTGTTGGAGACTTATATCTTTCGTTATCAAACACAGTTGAACCTGCGAACAGTGAAGTGACCCATATTGCCTTTATGTCATGTCCTGGTTGTGTGAAACTTCTATCAGGTGCAAGCTATGGAAGAAAATACAGATGATAGGCAAAGAAAAATTCTCGAGTAAAAAATTGTCCGTATTATCTCTTTCCATGATTTAACTATTTCAAACTGGCGTATTGCCAATACATATCAATTATCGCCGGAATAAGTTAGACAGCAAAATTCTTCTGCCGTTAGTTAACATCCGAGATACTGACATCACCGTCTATAACGTTTTGTCATCATTCTCATAGCCTGGTTTGTTTGAGCTCAAATGCAAGTCAACATCATGATAACAAAGTGTGCCCTCAACGACAACCCATAATCTTTCACCCAATCATCTCTTCGACGATTGATTGCTCTGATGTGGTATAAAAGGTTCAAAACCGCAACATCCACCAATGTAGCCCACACCTATGTATATACGCGTCCTTGTAAATTTGTGAGCATCTTCACTACTGATAACTCGGGTCTTCATGGCTGAAATCGAATGGAGATATACAAGTCAGCGAGTCTGCGCACAAATTGAAGGAAAATACCAGACACATTTGTCCCAAAATCTCATCTTTTGCCCAACGGGAACATCGCCAAATTACCTTAAAGTGTAAAACCGAAACCTCTTGGTCGGTTGTTCCGCGAAATATGATTCCTTTGAAGCCAAGGCGACAGCAACACATCCAGATTCATCTGTCGATGTAGTATCCTCAAAGTTAGCACAGAATTTGCAGACGCCAGGGTGTACGAAAGCCACATATTTTCTATCACATGGATCGGCGTTGCTACCCATTCCAAAATTGTTGAAGAGTAATGCGCCAGTCAATGTAAACCCCCACTCCCCCCACCTCGGGGTTTAGTGGGGGATTTGGAAATTAGTCCTGTGAAATCTGCCAAATGCCCCACCCCCTGGGGCAAGACAATCCGGAAAATCCCCACCTAAACCAAGTAAATCCCCCACATACGGGGGTGGGGAATTTGTAAATTCCTACACACAACCACTCTTTGGAATTTTCATGTCGTAAACAACCTGCATCAATATAAAAAGTTCATGTTCAACTTTAGAACAATTTTATCATTGAAAACAGGGTTTTGTGACATTTATGCTGTTCACAAATGTCTATCACAATCAACACAAATAGATCCAGGAAAATAACATACTTTTCGCATTTGTTTTTCAGCCACTTATACTGTGACCAGATAAAAGTGTTGAGGTGTCACTGTCACGTCACCTATTTTGGAGCAAAAATTTACAATATTTTTCAGTCTAGTTTGCTTGTATTTTGTCAGGCATAAACACATTTCAGGCTAGAACAAATGATTTAGTTAGATCAAAACACCAGATATATCACACAAGACATGTCGCCTCAATAAACTAATTAAAGCTGATGAACAAGATACATGATGTCCAATCTCACAAGTGCAGCTGTTTTGTCTTCTCGCTCTCATGTTACAAGCACAATTACACATTCTACATCAGTCATGCACTGATTTAAAACAAGCAGAGGAATTAAAATTCACAATGATCCGTGTTTATTCATCACAATACACGGCAGAAAGATACTGTGTAAAACTCAACAGAACAGATGATCAGAATGATCACAATGATGAAACAGAACTGTTTCCCTAGCTATATGGGTCATCATGAATAAATTTGATAATACATTTAGCGGACATAAAAAGGAATCCCGTCGCGACCGAACATGTTTTCCAAATACACAAGCAATTTAAAGGGACAAAGTCGGCCATTTTTCATGAATTTTGTTTGATGTGAGATACTACTTATATTGTTTGACATGTCAAAAGATACCGAAAGAATGGCTGACCATGCTATATTCGACCCCGGTTTTAGACAGGATACATGCAAACCATCGCAAAAATGAATTCATGGTCATGACCATTAATTCGTTTTCGCGATGGTTTTACTTAATTTTTATAAAACTGGGGTCGAATATATGTATGGGTCACTCATTCATTCAGTATCTTTCAACATGTCAAACAAAATATGTAGTATATCGCATCAAACAAAATTCATGAAAAATGACTGACTTTGTCCCTTTAAGCTTTATCAAAAATAGAGTTGACCCGGAGGTCTTTTTAGTGCTGGACCATGTCGAGGACGCATCGTGAACATCCGAAATGTCACGCTCACGTGGGAAAATGTGAGAAATTTTGCATATGGTATGTTCAGTTTTCCAAAACATAAGAATACACGGCGGATGAAAATCATTTATTTAGTTATCGATATTTAAGCCATCAATCACAAATATACTGTCATACACACCTCTGAATATTGCTGCATCGCGTTCATCAATAGCCAGTTGAAAAGCTGCTTACCGGCCCACATGGCCTTGACAGCCACCTTTCGCCATGCTACCGCTCTGAACAACAACATACCATTACCAGGGCCTGAAAATTTCTGTTTTTTCCCACTGGTCCCAGGACCAGTGACCTGTTTTTTTTTCACTGGTCCCAAGGTAAAATCCACTGGTCCTCAAAAAATTTGCATAGCAATACAAGAATGATTCATTTCTCATACTCATGTTATATATGCATTTCTATCAG
Organism: Ptychodera flava; assembly: GCF_041260155.1. Classification (NCBI taxonomy): domain Eukaryota; kingdom Metazoa; phylum Hemichordata; class Enteropneusta; family Ptychoderidae; genus Ptychodera; species Ptychodera flava. The sequence continues at coordinate 34,555,477 of NC_091936.1, read as the reverse complement.
ATTTGCTTGGGATTTACATACAGCATAAACTGCCAATCTTTTTAATACAGACACACTGCATAAACATTTACTTGGTAGTTTTCTCAAGTTCTTGTACACACACTTGACATGCTTTTTACTATTGCTATAAAGTTCACTTCATTTTTACAATTGCCCAGCGGTTGATTCTTTTCCATTTAAATTGTCAAAAATAGGTTGAAAACACCAAATATCTGAGAGGGACTTCTTTTTCCTTTGATAGCAACAGCAAATTGCCATAACGCTGTTTTGACAAGCTAGGCGGTTCTTGTTAAGGTCAACTACAATCGAGCTTGGGGGTCTTGACTATATAACGAATTCAGCATGGTGACCTTCTAAATTCAGAAGCCTGCTTGCCACGGACGATCGGAAAGTTGTAATGAGACTCCTTCCAGAGAATTTTACTGCAAAATACTACTTTGATAGACAGAGATATGATATTTTCACACAATTTTGGGGTTGCTGATATTTTTAGCTGAGGCTATGGTCTGGTTTTTACCACATTAAATTTTACATGTAAAATGAGTACGCGTACGTGGCCCGTCAGTGCAGTGGCTAGTGGACGCACATCGCCTGGCTCATAACATGAATCGCAAACTGTAATAGAGTAACTGATTTTCCTTTAGAGTTTATGTTGTGATGAAAGAAATAGACTAAATTTTAAATGTTTGATTGACTTAAAGACGCGATAATTATTGTAATTTTGTAGCTAAAAGACATAGTCTCTCAATGGAATGGGCTCTTGGTTTTAGTGTAACTGGCTTTACGTCTCTGCTACTACTCCATGGTTTTCAGTAACTTCGGTATTTTGGGGGACGTAGTTTCTAATTTTTGTCAAAAGACACTAGAACACAATCTGGGAAAAGCACTGGACATTCCCTTGCAAAATAAATTGGCTCCTTTTTTGTATTGGTCTGCGGACTTTTTAGGGGTAATTAGTACTGGTTCGGGATAAAAAATCACTGGTCCGGGACCTCGGGTAATTTTCAGGCCCTGCATACGTGCGCATGCGTAGTTATTTACGAACATCTTCTGGGCCTGTCCGTCAAAGGAATAGGGGGATCAAAACGAGGCAATTGCCCCACCAAATAATTAGCACATCATGACTCACTTGGACAAAAATGTCAAAAATTTACAAATGAGAAAAAAATATTCACAATCTGATTGTGACCACCCCACCTCCCAAGATCTAATGGTGCGTCCCTTATGGCTACATCGGCATTCAACGCATCTTTCATTGATGCCACGGCACAGTGGTAGAGGGACCGTGTTAATGCCCTGTCAAACAGTCTGTTGATACAATGCATGACGTCACTACCTATGGGACCGTTACTCAGTTGGCGGGTCGGGAACGGTCATCAAAGGTTAATAATTTACGATTTGTTTTAGCATTTTATAAAAATATCAGAAGATAACGTTCGGCATTTGTTCATTGCTTTTCATACATAGCACATTCTCCGAACAACAAAATAATTCATCTAAATTATAAATGAAAGAGAAGGACCACAACATTTATAAGCTTAGACTGGGAACTCGCAAATGTTATGACAATGAGTAAATGGCAAGACACATCGCTGAAACTAAATTGAGACATTTATGATTTAACCTGTGTGTCAAACTTTCTAGGTTATCAAAAATTAATCGTGGGATGCGATAACATTTCTGAACGCGCTTTATCAGACAGATTCGTAAAATTGCCGGGAACCTACAAAGTGATAACAGGTTTTGAAACAATATTTCAAACGAGTTTTGTGGGGGGTCTTGCAATTTTATCTTTCATATGATATTTTATATTTTAGAACATGTAAGTTTTGCCAAAGCAGAAATCTCTTTCGAACTCCTTTGTGTAGTCTAATCGGAGGTATATATTCTATTAAAGGGACAAAGTCGGTCATTTCCTACCTTTTTTCGATGACAAAATACTTACTCCAAATTAATAAGCGACCAAAATAGTGACAATAGATGACTTGATGGATATCTGAAACTACCTTCTTGCTCTTAATTACGGCAAGGTTCAATCACAGTCCCCCCCCCCCCGACCCAATATCTTTGGCGTGGAGTGACCATGGTCAAACTCAGTACTTGTTTAGCTATTTTAGTCAAGTCAGTACAGTCAACTCATTTCTAAGAATTCTCAGGAAAGGTGTCATGTTTCCTTGTCAAAAACAGAACTTGTGTTTGTATTTCATTTAATTTGTTCGGTATTTTCAATTTTAGGAAATAAGCTTAGGCTACTTGTTTGTTTTTCTAAATATAAATACAGAAATAAGTTTACAGAATAATTTATTGATTTTAAAACTAGTAATTGAATCCTGTCAAGTGTTTTGACATGTACATTTTCACTGTTTACAGAACAAGTCAAATAGTCCCCATTCCGAGTTTGTAAGAGTGCCTTCAACAGCATACTCCGAGTTCCAAAACCGAGTCGGACTTACAAGTCCGAGTACTCGGACTTGCATACTCCGAGTAAAACTGCTTTACTCGGACTTGCATACTCCGAGTACACGGCCTACTCGGACTTGTATACTCCGAGTACATGACCTACTCGGAGTTGAATACGCCGAGTTACACTTGCTTATAGAAAAACAATGCTGGGAAAACACAGGAAATATTCGATCTTGTGATAAAAAATTGCAAACAGCGTATACAGTACATAAACTTCGAGTTGCTCAGAGAAAAGAGTTGTTACAATGTTATTATTAACGCGATCTGTCTGATCTCTGTATCTTGTACAACACGCTCAAGTCATTATTTAGTACGTTCAGACTGACGACTTTGCGTCGGCCCAGGTCCCGACCAGGGCCGGGGCCGACGTAAAAAACCAATGTGGACACGCTGAGTCGGCCCTGGGCCGACTCAGTTTGGTCCCGGTTAGAAGGGGGGGTTCAGGGCCGACTCAGGGCCGACGCAAAATTTGGTCCGACGCAAATCGCCAGTGTGGACACGTTACGTCGGCCCTGGTCCCAGTTGACCAGGCCTCCGCTATGGATCGAAGTTGAACTAGTCACACTATTCGCGCAAAACAAACGACGTTTGAAACTAAAGTTTAAACCTATCGAAAGTTTTCAATCCAGTCTTTACATTTTAATATCATCCCATGTACGCTGAACTTCCCACCAACCTTTGTTCCGCAAACGAGACCATGTCATTCGATTCCACAGTGCACGTAATAGACTAGAGAGGCATGTCAAAATGCCGCGCACTGGTTATTTCTCCACCGCGGTCTTATATATACCATATGCTCATCCAATAAATGGTGAAGATCTCTCCGATGATTAAAAGGGTGAGTGGTAGTCATATTTGCCCTTCTTGTGCGTAAAAACACAGGAAAATCATGAACAGTAGAAACAGCATGCCATATTCAAATGCGCCATTTTGAACTTTGACAGGTCAGAGGTCACAAAGGAAGGTAAAGTTACGTCGGCCCTAATTCTGGTACCGGTAGGTGTGGACACGGACCAAATTTAATCCCAAAAGGACAATTATTTTGCGTCGGACCAAATTTCAGTTGGGTTGCCAATGTGAACAAGATAATCATCGTCGTTGTCAAGTGTAGCTACCGTCACGCAAATTATGGGTTTGTCTTATCTTTTCGTTTCATTACCGAATCAGATCTTGACTTGAATGACATGACTTGAATTGGGCACAACAAGTGAACAACGTTTCATGATCACCCCGATGTATTACAGTGAGTTATTAGAACACGGACGCCATTATCGAATAACCTGTCGACCTGTGACGTCATGGCCTTGGGTTAATTGCTAGCGTGGCGAGGCCATGATAGACTTGCCACAGTCGTTTGGAGAGCTATTCAGCGCTGGGACTATTCGCCCCATAGACGAGTGTACAGAAGCGAGAAATACTGTATACTCGTCTATGGGGCGAATAGTCCCAGCGCTGAATAGCTCTCCAAACGACTGTGGACTTGCCCAAGCATTTTAGGCATATTTATGTCTTGCTAAAACAATTAAACTAATAATTTTTCAAAATAAAATGAGCACAGTGCGCTCGTATATAGTATGAACCACAGTTACGAGTGGAGTGATACGTACCGGCCGCCGCGTACTATGCATATAATAATTGGCCAATTATTATAATATAATTACAAGATGCTTCGCTGAACTCTGCTGAATGAAACAGTCCCCGATTATTGTTTGTTTGAGCTTGATGTGCTACCAAAATTATTGAGAAGTGGATATTCCAGAGCACATTCACGCCCGAGGCATTTCTATTGAAATTTCACATCAGAGTTCACGTTTTCCTGTTTTTGTCCGCTTGACCTTTGACCCTCAGGTAACTCGTGACTAGAAGGTTTAGATTTAGATAAAGGAGAATCATGAATCTCAAGGTAAATACATGATGTTGTAGCTGAGGGACAACGTTTGAAGTCGGGTCATTTATAGATCTGAGTCTTGCTGATTTTTACTTGGGTTATCAATTTCAAACTCTGGCCCGAAACCACAACTTGGTATTTACAGCTACACTTAATCATAAGCTTACTAAAATGTCATCTTACTTCCATTCATTCATTCTGTAGGCCCTATTGTGAAAAACACACCAAGCAATAAATGATCGATGTTTTTTCAATATTTATCTCTAGGCACCCCTAAAGATTCAAGTAGATGCCAAACTTATTTCACACTATATTTGTACACTTGGTATTTCTGGATACACTGGTTTATTTCTGGTATCAATGATTATTGATATCTACTTATTTTTGCCTGCATTCAGTTGTATTCATTCACGAATGTAGTATTTGAAATTTTATCATAACAAACAACACTCTTGCTACACCGTTTTCTGGTTCTTGAAGATGCCATAAATTGTTTTGAGAGAGTGGAGGTGCCACAGCTAAAGAAAAGTGTCAGTGACTTGTGTTGAAGAATGAATTATGCAGAGGATGATGCGAGTCATTGATAAGGAAAGAGTCAAGTGTTGAATTTATGACCTGAAATGACACAGTGTTGAAAATTATAGGCTAACTGGAGGCCGACAGAAGTGTTGAAAATTATAAGTGTCAACAAATGACAGCACAAAGGTCTAGCCTGAATAGCTTCGCGATCGTGGAAATGTGTCAGAACTTTCCCTCATTCAATATTTTCTTCTTCATCGTTTCTTTTCTTTTCGTTTGTGTGAGTTATATTTATACATGTAAGGCTGAAGCTTATAGGCCTAATACTTGATCAGTTGACAACTGATCAATTCATTAAAACCTAATTTTATGACAATGACTTTCTGTCATTATATTTTGTTGGCATGTCCTGTCATAAAAACTAATGGTAACAAAATCTTTATGTACACTCAGTAAGTAATCCAACCTACTAATTTTCCAAACCTATCATGAAACTTTCGTGGATATGTGTCAGAGCGAACTTTCCCCCATTCAATCTTTGCTTCATCATCATGTTTTTTTTTTGTGAGTTGTAATTTATACAACCTTTAATCAGTTGAAAAAGGATCAATTCATTAAAACCTAACTTATTGACTTATATTTGTCGACTTGTCCTGTCATAGAAACTGATGGTAACAAAATCTACATATAGGCCTACTCGTACTCAGTTGGTGATCCGACCTACCCATTTTCCAAACTCCTTATTCTAAGACTTCACTCGTTTTACAGGTTTTAATTCTACATAAAACGTACCGTATGTGAGATTTATGCATTAAAAAGTAAGACTGTATATTTTAGTTTCCTGAGATATCCTGATATACATAAGGTCAGCTGAAAGTAGAGGCAATAAACTGAATGGATTTTATCGAACTTGATAGCCTACAACTCATAAAAGCGTTCTGTTATAAAAAATAGACGCATATTTCTACTATTGAGATCAAAGTGTCAGTAAAGTGTTGTATCTCAACTATTTTGGAACATTTTTGAATAGAAAACATGCAATTACCACCATCCGTCATCGTTCGAAAGCGGTTTGGCAGATATGGATGCAAATTATCGGACAGGGCCTCACACTCTCAGCCTTTGATCGACTTTTAGCCAGGCAACACGGCGGCGCTGCGAGTACCTCTGACGACTATGGGCCGGTGGTCTATGCTGACTTCCTTCATCACCTCCAGTGGGTCAAACATGGCCATGGTGCAATGCAATGCTTTACGATAAGCACAGTGTGTGAACTAAATCAGAAAGCAAGTTTGATAGATTGTTTATCAAAGCTATAAAAAACGAAATCGGCCGACCATTATCAGGACTCATTTTGTTGACAACGAAAGATGTCCATGTGGCCCCAGGTAAGCTTACGCGTGGGTGCAGCGTTGTTTCAAGTTGGATAGTCGATCGAAGGCCCTGAATCGAGTTTGAGGCCGAACCTCGGGACTGACTTGTGTAAAGCAGTACGGCCTTCGGCCTCACACTTTCAATCGACTATCCAAGCAACCGTGACGCTCACCACCTGCACGGTGCACCTGTGATCGATATCAGCTCACTTCACTACTAGTTAAACGCGTACATCCTACGGTACACGCGTACTGTACATGACCAGTCAGCAAGTTAGAAAATATTTGTGAAAAATGCAAAGATATATTCATATTCGTCATTGGATAATAATGCATTTTGTGTCAGAATTTCAAAACTTCAGTAGTCGTATGAAAGTCTGCACGCGACGGTAGAACTCCGTATGTATACGGTATATCCCCGCCCGGCGCCCCACCGCACCGCGGCCCTAGCTAGCTCCGCTGCCCCGTTGAACACCTGACCTCGGCAGGTCACCGGGTCAGTAAACTTGTGATATTTGGCGCGCAGAATACGCTTTTCCGTCTGCAAATTTACACATTTCCGCGCGTAAACTGACTTGAGAGTTCGATGACTCCTATGGTTATACCACGCCAGGGGGGCGCACACCGATACACTCGTAACATGTCGAGTTTTATACTTTTCGTCGTTAGGCGCAGGTAATTCTTCATTCAAACTGCGAAATAGTGATAAACATACAAATCTGCAAGATACCTTAGAGGTTAAATCAATCAAGATGTGCCAATTCTAAGCCATTTATTTGTTTTCCTTCGGCATCAAAAACTGCAGAAGTGCATAGGGTAAGCGACGGGGGTCACGTATCAATGGCGTTCGAAAATGGTGTCAGGCAGTAAATGGAAGAGCGTCACTCACGCTCTCGACCGACCGAGTAAAAAATACAGAAAAGTGCAATTTCTGCCGAAAATCGAAGAAATTAGCGCATGAAAATATTCTAAATTTAATGACATACAAATTAGGGGTTACCGACTCCAATTTTGTTTTGCAAAAATCGCTTTAATTAACCATTTACCACCGGAACCTCCAACGGGGGTGCCGACGACTGACGGAATAAATAGAATTTCATCTCTCTCGCGAGACTGAAACGGGAGTTTAAAGAATCGCATTTTTAGTCAAATTTCGGGATTTTTATCACACAATTTGTATACCACCATATTCCTGAAATCGTAGAGAACCTGGAGCACCAAAATCACGCCGTTCTTCGACCTATAGCGCGAGAACGGGGCAAAATAAGAAACGAGATTACAATCGTGCACCGGCAAAAGATTTTACTATATAGGAGTAATAATTATATGCATAGTACGCGGTAGACTCTCCACAGTCGCTGTGCCTTGTTTTGTGCGCGCCCACGATGCTGACGATGGGCCTGCATTCGCAGGCTACGCTGTGCAGCTGTGAGCACGCGCTGCCAGACACAGCGACTGTCCGTTCTTGCAAGGATATGAATATTCATATGGTAGTGACGTCAAAAGAAACACCTATCTAACTGGGCGGAGAGAATATATACTAGCAGCTGGTAGACCTATATACGCTGTATGTTTTTATTTTTCATTTTTAATTTTATTTGGCTATGGTACTTGTCATTTTTTGTTTGATTAACGGATTTGTGGAGTTCTATAAAGTACCCGGATCAGGCAGAAATCCGACCGGTCGCTTGCAAGAACGTCCAGACCCTGGGATTCGCGTCGCGTCTCTGAAGGGCGCGCGCGTGTTCCAACTATGAAGAACGCGAATCGCAGGGTCTCTGCCAGACTAAGTACGCGGCGGCCGGTACGTATCACTCCACTCGTAACTGTGGTATGAACCCAGTGCGAGTGACCACTTGGTCGTAAATAATGACCTGACTTGACCTGTGATGTCATGCATTGATTTCGCTAATTGAACTGTGTGATATTAAACTGAGTAAACTGGCTGGACTTGCCTGAAGTTTATTGGTTTTACTGTAAATGTAACGTCTAAGTCATCTTTCAAAAAACTAGGCCAAAAAAAGAAAAAGAAATGTTTCTGGTCAGCGCGCGCGTCACTTGAACAACAGCGCGTCACCCTTTTTTTTCTGTTTGTGGCCTGCGGCCGTGGCTGACACCAAACCAAAATGGCTGAAGAGAAAGAGAAAATTCTTTGGAGGGCATGATCAGTGACTGCATGAACAGTATATATGTGACTATATTGATAAACTATAAAACTGACCCTCCTCCCTCCCTTGAGGGAAAAAAAAAAAAAAAAAAAAAAAAATGCGCGTCGCCGCACCATTTTTTAAAGATAGACCTGACCAGAAACATTTCTTTTTTTTTTTTTGGCCCTACACTGCCGGCCGCGACAGCAGCTTTCTTCTGAGGGTAAAATCACAGTCCCTCTTTGTGGAGGGACTTTGGTCCCGACCATGGTTTGCGCAAAAGATTACAAGACATCGTGAAAAGGAAATTCTTTTTTCAAAAGAGCAGATTTTTGATCCGCGCTAGACGTAAACTCTGTGAGTAATAAAATACCGTTTTTCGACAGATTGTTTCTTGTCCGGCATGGCAAAATATGCATTTATAGGAACACGTATTACTCGGCGTATTCAACTCAGAGTAGGCCATGTACTCGGAGTATACAAGTCCGAGTAAGCAGTTTTACTCGGAGAATGCAAGTCCGAGTACTCGGACTTGCAAGTCCGACTCGGTTTTGGAACTCGGAGTGTATGGTTTGAGATACTCCTACATACCTGGGAGGATTGTGTGAATACTTATTGCAAATAAACATAGAAATATATGATTCCAGGGTCCGTCACTGTAACAAAAATATTTTGTACTATTATTTTGAATCAGACCTTTGTATCATAAATACTAGCAAAGACATAGGACTTGCTGACAAATATTGAAAGTATTATCGCCGCCGTAGGCCGGCTGCGTGCCTCCAAAGAACATGGAAATCCTCAAGGGAAATGGTTATCATAAGCTTATTCCCCCGTTCCGGCTGATTTCAGCACATAGGCGAAAATCTTTGTTACTTCTGTCTGCTGGAACATCAAATTCTTTTTTTGTTTCTCCATCACTTGCCGACAATTTTTTTCCCAAATCCTCCACCCCTTCCCTAGAAATCAAATGGCTCTCCCCTATTAACGTTGCGGAATCTGAGTGACCCGTGACCTCAATATGATGAGTTCAAACCGCCATAATGGCATAATCACTTCCGGTGTGGCAATATCAACACTCGTTGTTTTGCAGTGCTGAACATTTAGCCGTCTCCTTCGGACTGACATGGAATAAACACTCCAGTATGCCAAGCAGAGACGAAGGGAGCTATCCTCGCTTGAAATCTAAGCAATCCCAAGACCGCGCTTACATTAGATTCGTCAATACAACATCGAGGACTGTCGATCTTTTCTGGATAGATTTTCACGGTCAACGTGTGAATTACGTGCAGAATGGCATGAGCCCACGGACAACAATTCCCATCGATTCATTCGAAGGTCATCCATGGATCAGTAGAGACCATACTACTGGCGATAAGCTATGTTTTGCTTCAAAAGGAGAGGTCTTGTTTCCACGTCCATGGCGAGGAGAGGTGCCCGCACGAAGACATTGGGTTTACATTCAATTGCCAGGTAAATAATGGGCAGGTGTTAGACTGCATTCACAAAACACCCTGGGGGATTTGAAAATATCAAGTGTATGTTGGGGGCATTTGAAGGGATTTTTGGGGCACTCGAAATGAAACTGTCTCTAATTAATATGAAATATGTGTTTTGTTGTCAATTTATAGCTGAAACTTTTGGTGAATTTTTGTCGTTTTGTTTTGTGTATCTACTGCAGTTTCTTGCTCTTCTCTCTGAAGCGTGATGAAAAGTCCAGTTTTTTTAATCTATCAACACAGGCATGTGTGTACAGTCAGCATTGTTATTGTTATAATTGAATTCAAGCCCGGACTGGAATTCGTTTGTCATCAATAACAATGCGTATTGTCATTTCATATTATTATTTATTATTTATTTTAGTTCAGGAATCTATACATCCAATATAAAAAGACATATTCCAGTATACAGAGTGTTTTGCCAAACAGATTGTTATTCTAGCATATGCTGTGGGGAGTAGAACAAGAAACCGCAGTTGATACACAGAGCAAAACATAAATGATTGGCCAAAAGGTACAGCTATGTGTCCCTTTTATACAATTATGTCAATTATGTTCAGTTTTCCAACAGGTGAGGGAAGTCATCCTGCTTCGAAAGCTATTTTTATGTGATTGCTGTTTTTCTGTTTTACAAGATGAAGTTTTCCTGTAAGAGAAAATATGTCAAAACAGTGCCCTCCTTCCCTGGAAGAGAAACGCACGCACGCACACAGACACACACCTGCGACTTTCTTACAACAGCAGTTGGTGGTCAGTGGATGATTTAAAATATTTAGGCTATCACAGCGCTAGCGCCACTACACCCGCTGACCACCCACTGCTGTTGTAAGAAAGTCGTGCTTTCATGCAGAAAGTGAGGGTCCCAATGGAAATTGCACCCAAAATGGACAGATCGTTTTGATGCAAAGAGGATAGAGCAGGTCAGAATTTATATATGCATTGGAAGCCATCAAACTGGTTTATTGCATAAATTGTGGCTTTTTGTGAGAGAAATCTGTCTCCGAACTCGGCGATACATGTGTATAACAGCCATTCTTCCCAACTTCCTACTTTTCTAATACATACCACACAGCAGCCACCTTGTATCGATTCACAAGCAACTGTGCACATACCGTACATGTGGTACATACTGAATATACACATTCTGTACATCATGTACATGATTTACGTAGACTCAATATACACATACCATACATGTTGTACCATACATAGCTTGTATACTGAATGTACACATAAAGTTTAAAATGATTCACATCTAACCATTTTGGCAAGTCAGTGACTTTCAATGAGTTAAGAGTCCAAGGGTTAAGAGTCAATGACCAACATGCAGTTCCAAAAAACACTTCAAATCTTCTAAAAAATAGTTTAACAAGGTTGCTGTTTTCTCCAACTAATAATCTGTTTCTGTTTTAATTTGAACAGTGTACACTCTGACTGAAAGATGTTTTCAAGTCATAAGACAGTTGGTAAAAAGAGAGGACATTGAGGAATTGGAAGTCCCCAAAACTCTGAAACATTCCTTGCTGAATCCAGTAGATGAACCAGTCTGGAATGCTGATGAACATCCGGAGTGTGTCTTGCAAGCAGAACAATAGGATAACAACAAATCACCACAATGGAATTCAGAAATGTAATGTGCACACGACGCCAATAATGTACACATTACTCTGTAATGTGTTCTACATGACTCTGTAATGTACACATGACTTTGTAATGTGTACTACATGACTGTTATGTACACATGACTTTGTAATGTATGCTACATGACTCTTTAATGTGTTCTACGACTCACTAATGTGCACATCACTCCATAGTGTGTTGATGACTGTTATGTAGACATGACTTGGTAATGTGCACATGACTCTGTAATGTGCACATGATTCTGTCATCCATTCCCAGGATTATGATGTTCAAAAGGGAACATTGAGAACAATGTGCAGTGTAAACCTTTCTGTCTCAGAATCTGAGATTCTTAACGAGTTTCACAGATTCCTCCAATTGATCGGAAAAACAGAAAGGTGACTGATTTACATGATAACAATGCACAATTTGCATATTCTTTTGTAGTTAAAAGGTATTATTAGCATTACATTTCACCATGGTTATTGCAACAATTGATTGTAACCATTATAATCTGATAAAAATAGATAATCGGATAGCGATGGATATTTACCAATGAGATTAGTTTCACCTTATTTCATAAACTCACCCAAACTAAAATTGGTTAATCTGGTCACCCTCCCAAAACAGTCAGGAAAGCTCATCGAAGATCATTTTGAACAACACTAATTTACCATCAATGACAAAAATGTCTCATAAATGAATAAGATCAGCACAAAGCTAGTGTTGTTGAGTGAATAATGCTGCTCACATTCTGTGCCAAAGATGACACGGCACACCACTGATGGACAATGCTTTTAATCAATGGTACATTGCTGTGTTCTGCATAGTAAATTTTTCATTTATTCTGTTGTTGACTCAATGAGTAAAAACCTGTTTATTCGATAGTTAGTAAGTATGCTAATTTGAGTGAAAAGAACAAAATGCTTTGTACACAAGTGGATTGTACTATTCCACTGCCGTGGTCTCCTGAAACAGTTCAATGATTGGTGTCCAATGCCACTTTTGGCACTTGAGGAATTTACAAAGCACTTGTGGGTACTTGCCATTGTTCAGTCTTGTATCATGATCTGTGTACCAGAAACTTGTGTTCATTAAAGGGACCAAGTCGCTTGTTTTTAGCTCATATTTGGTATTTATATAAATACCAAAAAGAGCTTATATGATGAGTCGGTGGCGTCTGTATGTCTGTATGTATGTATGTGGGTATGTATGTGCGGATGTATGTCCGTCACACACAAAGGCTCCCGTACCGCCAAAGCTACCATCTCAGTATTTTTTGTACAGGTAGATGCAGGGGTTGAGATGTGACGTTGTTAAATGAACACGTCAGTGTCAAAAATGTGCAAACGAGGTAAGAAAAAGGGAAATCCTGCAAATGTGCAGGAGTGATGTGCATGCCAGTGACTGAAAAAGGCACTCCACTGACCTTTAGTCATTTCCTGTCATTGTTTATGAACTGTTACATATTAACAGACCTGCTCAAACCATAGACAGTAGAGGGGGGAAGACTGTCTATGCTCGAACTAAGAGGGGCTAGCTGGTTCTGCTATGCATGTTGCTAAAGTTTACCTAAAGTTTCAGACCTTCTTTACTTTTGTCATTCTTGTTTTTCTGGTTTAAATATTTCTTGTTGTTTTTCTGGTTGTACTGTGCAGAAATCATTGTCATAACATCAACGTAGAATTTTCCTGCACTGAAAAGATAGAAACAACATTTATTGTTGATCTTTGGTACCCATACTGGTATGTACCAATTCTGATCAAATTTGAGTGACACCATATAATTGCGGTATTGTTTTAGCTTTTTAATGAATTTTGATGCTGAAAGGTGCTTTGTTGTTTGACTTCCTGAAACATGCTGAAATACTGGTTAACTGTGCACAACCTCAACTCTGCTTGCCACCAGTCAAGATTAAACACTCAGTGAAACATTTTGCTGTTTTTACCAAAAGTCAAGTTGCATGCACAAGGCTCACCATGTATGGCTGAACACACATTATTACATAAATTTCAATTTTTGTAATGAAACCTTAATTGACAGTGCATTTCATATAGATAAGGATTGCAGCTTTCACTTACATTGTGGCAACATTTATTTGTCATAGGAAAGCAAGTTGGAATAGGAAAAATCCATTTTGTCCAGAGGTCACAAACAAACTCGTGTTTGCATTCAGCAAAGGCATAATGTTTGACACACTGCAGTTATGTACTGTTGTCATTTTGTACACCGAGTGAATATATGCAAGAATACCATGTTTTCTTAATGTCACAAAATATTCAAAAGAGAATGACTTAGTCCCGAACTTAAACCCCTATACAACCACAGTGTACAGCTAGTTAGACTGCTGTACCAAACGTACTGTGAGCAATTCGAAGATTGTGCTGAAATTTTCCAAAACCCGAGGTATATTGTAATTCATAATGGCACTGGAAATCTCCAGCATTCAGGGTATTACAGGGGTTCAAATCTTTTCTAGGGTCTATGGGTTAACTTACAGTTTATGTCACGTGGACCCACAATTCCTGTGAATGGTACTCTGATGTTGGGTCTTGGCCAAACCATAGTGGATATTATATTGGGGAATGACCACTTCATAATACCTGAAGTTATGTTATGCATGGCATTCATAAATTCAACACAGGGTAGTAATTTCTGTATAGCATGCTTGACTCCAGATATCAAGTTCAGAAGGTTGGAAGGACAATAGCCTGAGTGTTAGATATGAACACAAAACATTGGCTCCAACCATACATTATCTGCAACAGCACAACATTAGCGCACACACACAAGCAATGTTATTCTTACCTTATTACTGTATTTTCAAGCAACTTTAAAACTGATGGTATTTTTTTCTGAAGTTTGTCTTTGCATATATCACAGACCTTCAACGATACCAAATCCAAAGTATTTAGGCAGTACGTGCTTTTCCTCAAACTCGCCATGAGAAAACTTTAAAACCATTTACTTTGACATCAAGAATTAAAATAGGGCATTACCATGCAAAAGCACTAGAGAAACAAATTAGAGAAGCAAATTATCCAATCTTTTTTGACATTTAAAATTCAAAATGGCCACCATCCCTGTGTTAAATCTATACGGAAATTACATTTTCAATTTTCACAAAAATAAGCTATTAGAAATGTTGATTCACTCCATGAGCTTCAAAAAGGGTAGCGCAAAACAAGCATTGTAAAAGTTGAAGAGTCTGACTGTATATTCCCGAGGTGTGACTTCTACCTTCACAAGATAACATGAAAATGTTCTTTTTCATTGTGTTGATTTTTGTGAAACCAATCTCAATATTTTAATAAATGTATTTTACATAATACAACCGAGAGTATCAAGGTTTTATATTGTAACTCCAAGGAGTAAAAGTTTGATGCAAAATGCAAAAGCTTAATAGGAATGATTGCATTGAGATTTGCTGAAATTTGTGACAAAATTTACATTCTTTTGTTGTCATTTTTAGTCCAGAAATCTATTTGCAAACCATTTATCTGGTTGTTTAATTTTGATTTCAGGCTTCCAGATATATCCAGGTATAGATCTCTTCAAATGATGCTCTGATTATTGTCCTACCTATGATAATTTGCTTTGGTTTTCAAAAATCTGACAAGTAGCTCATCAGACGGGCAAAGAGCTGTGTTAATACATTTCTAGATGTTCCCACTAGCTCAGTATAAATAAATGCAAAACACTAATTATTTTTACTGATTATCTGGTATTCACATTTCTTGGAGCTTTTCTCTGTTCTTTCTGAATACATGCATTCTGCTAGAAATTTATGGAAGTAACGGTCAATGCTTTGTGCACACACACATTCTTTCATTGGACTGATACACACCAGTAAGGAAATTCTATCAACTTTTATTAAACCGCCTCTGTCAGAACAGCAACTCTACAGTCTTACATGACTGCCTATTCGCAAGGCAACTTCATATCATTTCATTCAACCAACTTTGTCGGTAAGATTAACTCTCAAGTTTTATTAAACCATCTCTACGAGTGAGGTATGGAGGCAAGAAAAGCTCATTACTACCTCCTTGTGCAGGACAACTGTTAGTTTAGTAAGATCATCAAGGAACAGAGACCATTAACCCTTTGAGTGCTGTATTTTTTCCCACCAAAATTTTAGTGCAACATTTTACCAATTTTTGTGAATTCTTCTGCAATTGTTTTCATATTTTTGACTAAATGGACATCAAATTTAATTAGAGTTTTTTTTATCAAAATTTTTGCAAAAATCTGAAAAAAAATTGATTGGAGTATATTTTTTTGAAGGCAGCAAATTGACTTTGGGTCAAAGGGTTAATGTAACAGCCACATAATGGCTGTTGTTTTGTTCTACTTGATGATCGAAATGTGAACAGAAGGGATCGAGTCTTCTACGGTTGGAATTGTCAGCAGCTTTTATTGAGTCGACAATGTGTATAAATCCTACAACCAAAAGTATATATCTATTTTGTAAGCAAGAGTGTAGGTTATCACGATAATGCAGTTACATGTACATTGTATTAGGAGCAATTAAGTACAACCAGAACCTGTCAACAGGCAACGAGAGAGGGACTGGCATTACAGAGTTGTATTCAAGGTAGTCAATACAGCGTCACACACCTGTACATCATTCACCTCAAAGTATTTTTTTAAACCCCTTCAGTACTGGATGCCTGTATGTATGGGTAAATTTGGGGATGTTACAAATAAACTTAGGTCTCAACGATTCACAACACAAACATAGCAACAGTAAACATTTTATCACATGACACTGGACAGACCTCCTTGCTCGATATAAATGATACTGACATCTTAAAGACCCAGTAATGCTAACTCTTGATAATTTTTTACCATTTTTGTTTTGAATGTGAACCGTAATTTCTTGTTCTACTCCCCAAGGCATGTTGATATACACAGTATTCAGCTAGTCAACTCAAACTGTACATGTGTAGACTGCATTGTTATTGTTGACAAGTGACTTTCTTATCCGAACTAGAATTCAAATGAAAACAATAACAATACATTTTACACATAGAGACGTTAAGTTGACAAGTTAAATAGTGGGTGTTTCAACATTCTTTGTGGAGTAGGATAAGAAGTTGCAATTGACATACAAAATAAAAACTATGAAAAAAATCATCAAAAGTTAGCATTACTGGCCCTTTAAGTGATAGTTACTCTAACTGTGTATGGCAGGTTTGTTTGAGGAAACAAAAAATCATCAGCTCACAATTGATAACAAGAAAAATGCAGACAATCTTTATAAACAAAGTGAATAGAAGAAAAATTTAACTTTTAATAACTGGTTTACAGTACAATTAATAGGAATAAATCTCGGCCACGGCTTCCAAACAGTAACCGTGTCTCAATCAATAAAATCATATCTCGGTATAAAATAAGGTAGTTAAGACGACATTCATCTGTTGCCAGTTGACAGGATGGGTTGTGAACATCATAATTTCTGTGGCCAACATTGATATGGGAACATCATTACTTTCTGAACTATGGTATCAAACTGTACAGCTATAGACAAAGCAGAAAATTTGCTGAATACAATGGCACTAGCTACGTGACAGATATGTTTCCTGAAGATTTGCTTAAAAGCAATTGAAATTTTTCAAAAAGTGGCATAATATTGCATCAGTTGGAAATAATCTCACAGGCAACGGGCATGCAGACATTGGTGGTTTCGGCGAAAATATTCCAATGGATAATTTGTATTGCTAGAATTGGAACATATGCTAGATTATCATCTAATAGTTTTCCACCATCACTGGTACTACGGATTTCATACAATACCATATATACTGATTTAAAGATTACGAAAACTGCATTCACATTTGACAAATTCTTAATTAAGTAAACCATCTCCACAGAATGTCTTCTCAGATATGGCTAAAATGATCAAAGTGTGTAGCTGTCATTAGTACATAATTAGCTGATATATATATATATATATAAGTATATACAAAATACTGAGTCCCAGATCATTCGAAGTGCCATAGTGATTGTTTTCTTACACTACTCCTAGTCCCTATACACTACAGATATCACCTCTGACCAAAAAAAATTTGACATGCAGAATGGTTTAACTACTTGTTAGCTGTACTGCAAATTTTCTTTCTGATTTCATTTAAGAATACCAGACCAATGCACGATTTTGAACCAAAAAGAAGCCTTTCAAAGTTAAAATGCAATGATCATAAAATGTACAACATGATGAATTATGAAAGGATGCACATGAGACTTTGAAATTTATACGGCTAGGGAGAATGAAAGATATGTTTCTCAGAAATGCTGCTCTACTTCTGCTGACCTTGAAATTCTTTTTTTTGAAAAAGCTGTACAGTCAGCTGCAAATAATTGGTACTGTGGTTTACTCACTACTTGTTTACTCTCCAGTTTTTCCCATTTGTTGCGATCCCATTTAATATACTTATAATGACAAGGCATTCCTTGGAGGGAAAAGAAATACTTGGGAATTTTTTTGCCACCTCTTTTGTCTTGCCAAGAAGGTATGACAAACAACATTTTTTTTTGATTTCTTGCAGATTACACAGGATGCTCAAATTATATGTTAGATTTAAAACAGCTTTGCAATGCTATTTGCTATAGTACAAGTTAGAAAAAAGCACACATACTGCATACTGAACACTGCAATGAAACCTGTGCTTTCATGGACAGAACTGTAAGTCTATTTTAAACCCACAGTAATGATGTATGAAATACTGTGTTAACCTTTGTAAACGATATGTCTATGTTAACACTAGAACAAGGCTGATTTGACTACCTACTTATCCCATAGTAAAAAATTTCTCAACATGATAATTCATTCTTTCCCTCAAAACGGTAATTGAAATGTTCAGGGAGTATGATATACAATTAGTTGTGCATCTTTTAAATCTGAAACAACATGTCCATATGAAATCAGTACACTAAAATATGTTGCTTGCTGCCCCTTATTATGAATCACATATTACAAGTTATTTCATTTTAATTACATTCCCACAAAGACTGTCCTGGAATTGACGGGAGAGGGGAAACAACGTTTGAAGTCACATCTAGCATTCTAATGCTGAACTACAGTACTAAGTTTCTGTGGAGATAAATTTTCCCAATCTTGACAAAATATTTACAGAATATGTCCTTGGGCTCATCTTGATTCTTGCTGGCTTCCTGGATAAAATTTTGGCTGTAAAACAGAAAGGAAAGACTCACATTAAAGAAATGCCAAAAGCAGAGGGTTCATACTGGCAATTCTAGCAGAGGACTTACACTGCCAATTCTAGCAGAGGACACATACTAGCATTTCTGAGATGTTTTAAAATTAAACTTTCTAGCGTACCTTGCAGAACATTTGGCTTCTCAAAACTAAATACAGTCAATTCAAGTAATAACAGACACAGCGCAATCAAATTTCCTTATCTTAGACAAGACTTTGACTATTGGTAAAGTTGATACAATCCATGGATTTTCATCGTTATCAGACTTGTTTTAAAAACTGTGATATACGACTCTAATATCTGTTCAGAAGTAAGAAATAAATTCAACTTTCTTATTCCGTTTTCTTAACATTCACAAACATTTCTAAACATTCACAAACCATTCTGAAGGGAGGTCATAAAAAACGGTGCACTAAACTTAAAAGACTGGCAATGTTTGTTGCTGGCAATACTGTGATTACTGTATACGTGTATTCCCAATGGAACACTGACTCACTAGTTTACCTCGTAAAATCATACAGATAAATGATTGGGCCGACTTGCAGCGATTTCGAAGCTGTTATCCAATTGGTTGGCAGAATCGTACCGTTATAATGAAATAATACAAATAAACTCCCTAAGTTGCTGTGAATAGTGACAATCGACCAATCAGATATAACCTTGCAAACACGCTGCGAGTCAGCCGAAATGATTACCTCAGCTTGATCTTCAGTTGTGGGAGTTGTATTATTAGAACTGATAGGGCTTTCCGAATCATCTTCATTTTCATTGTTGTCATCGTCGTCATCATCATCGTCATCATCATCATCATCTTCTCCAGAGGAATCTTGATCAACCAATGACTCTATTCCATGAGTATAATGATAGAAATATCTTTATCAACAAATGACTATTCAATGATAAAGCATTGACAGAGATATTTTGATCTCCCAAAAACTCTATTCCATGAGTGTAATGATAGAGTTATTTTGATCAACCAATGACTATTCAATGATAGTGTAGTGACAGAGATATGTTGATCAACCAATGACTCATTTCCACAGTAGTGTAATGGTAGAGATATCTTGATTCAACCAATAACTCTATTCAGTGATAGTGTAATGGTAGAGATATCTTGATTCAACCAATAACTCTATTCGGTGATAGTGTAATGGTAGAGATATCTTGATTCAACCAATAACTCTACTCAGTAATAGTATAATCATAGAGATATTTTGATCAACCAATAACTCTATTCAACGACAGTGTAATGATAGAGATACATGTATTTTGATCAACCAATGACCATTCAATGATAGTATAATGAAAGATATCTTGATTAACCAATGACTCTATCCAATGATGGTTAAAAAATGAAGATATCTCGATCAACCACTGACTCAGACTGTTCAATGATGGTGTAGTGGTAGAAATATCTTGATCAACAAAAGAACATTCAACCACAGTGTAATGCAGGTGAAGACAGCTACAAAGATAAAAGTTATCTGATCAGAATTTTCATAGTTTCAGAACACCTACAGCGCATACAGGCATCAGAGACAAGGTATTGGCTTAGTTTGTGCTGCAAATCCAAAGACAGAAGTTGTCACTTACCAGGGTTATAGTTACTGTCATTATTTGCAGTTGCTTTGCCGGTTGATAGAAGTTCATAACACTTATCGCAAACCCTCATTGGTTTAGAGGACTGCAATGGTAGCAGATATTTCTTTGTAGAACATGGTCCGCATACAACTATTCCACACTTCCTGCAGTGATGCTGGTGAAGATTAAAAATACAAAGCAATCAAACTTTTTTCATGAAAATTCTGAAAGCTTTGGCTGAGAGAAGTCCACCAAAAGAATCAGTCTTTCTCTGATGTTAAAATGACATAGTATCATAGGAAGTACATTTCAAAAACTCAAACAGTACAGTCGGTGTTCTCTTTTGCCTCATTTCAACATTACTTAGTCACTACACAGCCAAAATACTTGCTCTAAAAGCAAATCAAACAAAGGACAACGGTCACTGTCAACACCAACTGATGCAAGAACCAGGCACTGAAGGCGATGACATTAACACTGCACTTTTATTTGCATCATTCATCAGGTGCTTTAAATGAAAAGTAATTGGAAGCTTTGATAATTTTTAGTATTGCGTTCCCTGTACATATAGTTTCTTGATCAAATACCTAGTAATCCCCACTACATGGTTAGTGTTGGCAAATAAAGTTACCATAGGGAATTAGGGGATATACCTATTATTTTATAAATATATATATATATATATAATATATATATATATATATATATATATATATATATATATATATATATATATATATATATATATATATATATATATATATATATATAATATAGACAAGGATCACCACGATGAGCTTTAATACAAGCAACCTTGAGCAATTTGGTTTTTTTCTATCAAAGGTTTGAATGACAATGAAAGGAAAGCAGTAAACTTGATTTGAAATAAATATGAAGAAATGGAGATGGTGATCCCAGTGCATGGCTGGACAAATCAAGATAGTACTGGTTGTATGTCTGCTCCTGATTGGTCTGCATGAATAGAAGCTGTTTGCGAAAATACTGCTTCAGCGAAGCCATGCAAACAGGAGGAATATCAAAAAAATGGATAAAAGTTACGTCCCAAAGTGTTCAGACATGTAAGAGAAATAAAACAATTTTATCAGGGGAATAATTCACTTGTCCATATCATAATCCCATGCAAGTCTTAGCACAGAGTGTTTGCAGTGAGAGAGTACCTACCTTTCTATTTAGCGTTGAAAACTTGGATTTATTACACAGCATGCAAATGGGCGCATCAGAGTCTGGAACCCAGACTGGAGAATGATCGGTGACTGCCTTTTTATCAGCTGTGGTGGATAAACACACAGAAACCCTTTTTGATATTTTCTGCACAAGACTAAAGATGACTACTTCATTATCATGTGACAACTCAATAGACCTTGCATTTACTCAGTTGTATTTCCATTATTTCGACGTTTCCTTCTGTGTGACACACCTCCGATTACATGTTAGTGGACTGACATAAAACCCTTGGTGATATCACTTTTGTTAAAATAAAACTATTTCTGTTCAGGGTTTTCTTTTCTTTGACAATAGAATAGTCATCAAGATGTTTGGTCGCAGTCATGTTGGGATTTTATCATCTTCATTTTCCTTCATTTGTGGATCCTCACTAACAAGATGATTTAACATATAATACAGTGACTGCAGTCAATTGTGAATTTCTTTCAGTTTGATGTGTCACTGCTACATCTGCCATCAACCTAAACGTGATACGGAGAGAGAGTACGTATACCGGCAACACAGACTTACTTTTTGCTAGAAGGTCTGATATACACTTGTTGATATGAGCCATCCATTCCGATTTCTCTGTTGCTGTAGCTGCATACACGGCAAATGATTTGGTAGCACTGATCATCTGCCAGCCATTCCGCAGAGCTATCGGTGAAAACAAGAACAGAGTTATTGTAATGGAAGACTGAGCCCACTTCAAGGAAATACTGATGGATGTTTCATAGAATTTGTATCCTGTCAGTGTTGCAGTGCATATATTCAAGTTTGTTGAAGACACTTTGATTTGATTCACTGGCTACTACTGGTACAGAGGTATGATGTGACGTGGTATCTGGAAAAATAATACCTGCAATCTGTACTTTGACAAGCAAAGAGCTTATCAAGGACAGCAGACCAAAGTCAAAGGGCTGCAAGCATTGGAGAAGTATGGGTTAATGTAGAATGTGCCTATGGGACAGATCTTTGGACTTTCACACTTTTACAATTCTTTTCTGAACCACCACTTGCAGGGGCTCATTATAAAGCTCTTGGTGTCAGAAAAAATTTCACCATCTTTGGTTTTCAAAAATGTTATTTATTTCCATAGAGTTAATATAGGGATGGTGGCCATTTTGAATTTCAAATATCAGTACCGGGGGGTAAATGTTGGGTGATTTGTTTCTGTAGTACTAAAATTGGCACAGTGACCCCAAATTTTTATTCTTGATTTTGAAAGAGACTGGTTAAAATATTCCTTGAGCAAAAGTTTTACAATTAAAGGCTAACGCCTAATGAAGGAAATTTGCAACGGCCACAAGAGAATCACATACTGTAAAGCATTAATTAAGGATTTGAGTTTGATTTAATTTCACTATTTTGATGTATGAAACATTTTTATGGGCTTCTACAGTGGATTTCAACTAGGCACCGCAACTCAGCGTATGAGACGGACGCATTTCACGTACAAAACAAACGGTAAGCTTGGGTATCACGACACATTTCAAAGCCACCGACACCTTGATTAATTACGGTAAACCAGCATGGGACAGCCGCTCTGTCTAGACTGAGAGACACACTTGATCTACAATGTAACTGTTTTTACGGTTTCGGCTGCAAGCTAAAATGAATTGAAATATCGCATATGTTGCTGCTAAGACAAGTCGAAATACCAGATATTTTGCTGCACAAACACCTCACATTGGAAAACGAATAAACAAAATACATACCTCTTATCATACTTTTTTAATATTTATTTTATGATCACGAATGAAGTGAATATAGTGGTGACCATGAGTAAATGGAGTAACATGTACTTCGACTTCCGCTTTGGAATCGGTGAAATAAAGTCAACAGATATCTTTAGTCGACGAAAAAACCAAAGCCGCTTACAGATGACGACTTTGTCTGTATTTCGCACGAGAAAATCTACTGTACACTACTTCACGGAAAGAAGTTTAGAATACGAAATCAACGGATAATTGAACAGGGTAACTGTGATGTAAGGTCGCAAAACGAGAAAGCAGTTGAAATATATTTCGAAGCAAATTTTTCTTTCTCAAATTTCTGATATGTTGTAGTCTACTAAAAGTTAAAAGAAAAACAAGAACAGCAAAATATTGCATTGCCTTACGGAATGAACATTGGGGACAATTACTCGCCATTACTATTGAAATGGAGGAGGTGGAGATGGCGGGCGCGATGGTTGTTCAGTCGGCAAAGGAGGCTGAGTGTTAATGTAATTACATGCTGCATGAGAAAATGGATTACGAGTGTAAAGGTTGATTCAGAGCCATACTATAGTATCGCCCATAATTCGCCACGTACGCATAGGGATGCATTTGTGCGAACATACACGTAGACTGGTGGTAAGGCAATACATTCTGTTCATAGTACATGCTAGGCTGATAGTACGGCCGGGTCTGTTGTGAAACATTGCAAAGTTGCACGCTCTCTACTGAATGGAATTCCGTCGTTCTGTACCAACCCTTGTTTACATTCGCTGCGGTAATGACATCTGTGCCAGCACATGTTGGTGTACCGGGTGATTTTGACGTCTGCTTGCTTGGAAAAGTAATTCCTTGCGATTCGAGTAATTTCTGTACACTGTTAGTGTGCTTGGGTCGTTTTTTCTCCTGTCTGCTTGCGGCTGCCTGGATTATCTCTGGCCAAACTTCGCGTATAGTCTCGATGTTTTCTGGAATTTTACCATTGTAATACGCACGAAGAATGTATTTACAATCCCTTGTCCATGTTGTCTGATACGACCATTTAGGAGATATTTATCTGGATTGTTGTTGATAAGAAATGGCTGAACGTTACTTTCGAACGAGTTACATATGGA
Source organism: Ptychodera flava (assembly GCF_041260155.1). NCBI lineage: Eukaryota > Metazoa > Hemichordata > Enteropneusta > Ptychoderidae > Ptychodera > Ptychodera flava. Next base: position 34,531,110 of record NC_091936.1, on the reverse strand, counting down.
GTTAGCTGTGGGTCCATAGCTGTGGTGTTTTCAGACGGGATTCCTGCCTTTTACGGGCTGGTTTTGACTTTTACGATAACCCCGCCACCACAGCTATGGGAAACTGCGTAGAATAGCGTCCACGTTACGCCCGACAGCACCCTTGTCGCAACTTTGTTTGGCGATATTTCGAAAAGTTTCCATCCAAATTACAAATTGCCAACACTCATCGATTACTTGGTTATTAGGGACTCACCACGACCAGAAATCCGTTTAAAATTCACTGAAATATCACCTTTTTCCTAGCTTTAACCGACATGACTACCCGAAGACTGCCATTTTGCTAGCGTAAAATTGTTGACCAACAGTTCGAAGTAGACGTAAGCTTATTCGGGCCAAGCGTGTTTCATTCCTTTCAAGGTTAAAGTTGGGTATTAACGTTTCATTTCACAGAGTTGAGAGCAGAAGCAAACGTAGCTCAATAGAAACTTAAATAGTTTCTATTGAGAAAACTCTTAGCTGAAACTGTAAAAACAGTTACATTGTAGGTCAGATGTATCTCTCAGTCTAGACAGAGCGGCTGTCCCTGCTGGTTTACCGTAATTAATCAAGGTGTCGGTGGCTTTGAAATGTGTCGTGATACCCAAGCTTACCGTTTGTTTTGTACGTGAAATGCGTCCGTCTCATACGCTGAGTTGCGGTGCCTAGTTGAAATCCACTGTAATTCACTGATTTCTTGGTAACATAAAACAATATGTTGTTTAGAATTTTCATGAAAACAAAGAATTACATACCAGTGAAAGATTAATGCTTTTCAAGCAGTTTGGAAAGGGTGATTACCATACACCCTAATTTACGTCTCTCACATCCATGCAGTAATTTATCATATTATGTTATGGCCCAGTTACCCATATTTGGAAACATGTTAAAGTCCCAGATCTACTCTAGTAAAAAGTTATTGTCTGTATGCGATAAAATTTTACTATGTGACAGTTCAGATAACGTCTCCAGTATTTTATTAAGGATTTTGTTTGTTTGTAGTGCATTCAATGTCTGAGTGAGCCGAATGCTGTTCTGAAAAGTTGGCAAGAGGGGCATTGTTGTGAATGGAAAAAGTTTATGGTTAGAAAAGCCGAATGTGGAAAAAGTGGCATCATAAATTATCAGCCTGCACTACGATGCAGCTCAGCTGCAGAGCTGCATATCACATACGAGCTGCAAGTGAAAAGGTGACAAAATTATGCAAAACAGGTTTCAATCATATTGTAATGTTCTATTAGGTATGTGAAATACTGAAATTAAATTGCAGAGTTCTTCTCGTTGAACAACATGTGAAAATGCCATAAATGTTTACAAGAAATTCCATAGATTTTCAATTTTTACTTCTCATAGAAAGCTTTGGCAGGCCAGTAATTAGTTTATGACATTGTACTGTGTGCCCAGCTGTTTTGCTCATTTGCATAACAGTCATTCTATCACCTTTGTTCAAACAAACTTGCAGATTACAGACAACTTTAGCAAATTCTGCAGTAAAATAGTTATAGTTTCAAATTCTTTGGGCAACTACTTAAAGGTAGAGGACTCGATCCCAGGGATCAAGTTTGTTCTAGTCTGTAAGAGGGTTATGAAGGTGTCCATACCCTTTTGTTTTCCATTGAAATTGTAATCTAGTGAGTAAATTTCCTGGTGAGACAATATGATGCCTGGCCCATGCCTTTGCAATTTTCACCATTTTTTAACATTTATTTTGCTCATTTGAGTATCAGTAAATGCCACTGAGAACATCTTTAACAACTTTTAAGTCATGAATATGGCAGTTTTTGGATTTAGAATTTCTGACCACTTTACGATTTACCGGTAGTTTTGTCATTTGCATAACACTGTTAAACAGTAATCTTATCAACATGGTATGCATTCATTAAAACTTGCATCAGCCAATAGAAATAGGCCTACCCAAGTTTCAAAGTCCTTGAGCCAGTAGTCTTTGAGTTTGTATACTTGACCATTTTCACATTTATACAGCTCATTTGCATATCAATCACTTTACTAACTTTGGTTTGACGAAACTGTATCTAAAAGATGTTAGAAATATTATATTTGCAGTAAAGTCATACAGAAAATGATTTCTGAGTTTTGAATTTTTGACCATTTTTCAATAGATTTGCTTTTTGCAAAATCATCATGAAGTCATGTGACCAAATTAGTTTGAACAAACCTAAATCTGTATTAAAATAGGAATCTTTCCACAAAATGTCAAAGTCAGGTGGTAAGTAATTTCTAAGAGTAACATTTTTCACCAATACTTCTATTCATTTTGCTCATTTGCATAAAAGTAATATGATCAACTTGGCTTTAGCAAACTTAGATCTGCAACCAAATAGGAATATTTATGCAACATTTCAGAAGCCTCAATGTGGCAGCCTTGGTGTATAAGCTTGTTTATCATTTCTGCATTTATTGGGCTCATTTTTGGAGCCTGCACACTACAATCATAGAAATCCCATCCTTGACTCAAAGTAAACTGTACACACCAAATTTCTAGTTGACAAGTTCCACCGTTTCTGGGAAAACTGAATGGACAGACAGTATGGCTTACATACATGTACATACAGACAGGACGACTGGGAACAGATACTGGACAGGTACAAGTCCTATAGCTTCTCTTACTATGTTTATATATGGCAACTGGAAGCTAAAAACCTTTACAGCCCTAGTAAATAATTGGGCACCCTTAAATGACCAGCGGAAGGGTGTTACAGAGGTTGGGCCCTATGCCTATACGAAGTTGGGAACCAAACTACTTCTGACCCCATAAAGATAAAATAAAACATCACACTAGAATGCTGTTCATATGATTGAAATGAGAACTTACTTCCATCGTCTTCCAAGGATTTCAATCTCACGGTTTCAAGTGGAATAATATGTTGCTTATTGTACTGGAAAACAAAATTGAAGAAACAGTAGGAATTAAAGTGAATGTAAATGATTGTATGGATTAACAAGATAGAAGAAACTTGTGTATTGCATTTGAAAAATGTTTGCAGATGAGGACACAGTGGACAAAAACCTGTGATTTGTCTGTCTAAGTTTACACACAGAGAGTACCTGTAACAAAGCAAAAGGCTGCTAAGTTTTACTCAGTTGAATACTAGTATGTGAAAAATTTGAGAACAGTCAACTCTAGGAAACTGAGAGTCACACAGGTAACAAATCTATGCTAATGGAAATTTCAGTTCATCTGAACTTTCAGCCATGCTCGCTTTAAAAATATTGTGTCAAAAATCACTAAAAACGCTCCTATCCCTTCACTTGTCACACATCTTCACACTTATCCAAGACAAGCGACCTAGCGGCCGATATAGCTCCGCTGTGTTTATGTAGAAAATAACTATTTTTGACACATGTTGATGAAGAAGGTGGAAATCTTTGATAGCTCAATGTAGTGGCTAGAAAAAAGTGGCTAAAGTAGCTGCAAAAATACACAATAGAAGATTTCATTGTACTTTGAATATATCACATTGGATCATCCCTAAGAACATGTCAACCAAAGCTATCTGATGAGTAGTTTTTTGGAGAATAAAATTTTCTGACCAAAAATGGCAACAATTGCCCCAAAAAATAAAATTTGCAGATTTCATCATAATTTCAAAAGATCAAATTTAGTTCATCTATAGAAACCTGTATACCAAATTTCAAAGCTATTGAACAGTACTTTTTGAGAAACACATTTTTTAACCAAAAATGGAAAAAATTGACCCAAAAATTCAAAATTGCAGATTTCATCATAATTTCAATAAATCTAATTTAGTTCATCTATAGAAACCTCTATACCAAATTTCAAAGCTATCAGATGAGTAGTTTTGGAAATACACATTTTGACCAAAATTGGCAAAAATTGCCCCAAAAATACAAAATTACAGATTTCATCAGAAATTCAATATATATTACTTAGCTCATCTGTAGAAACCTGTATACCAAATTTCAAAGCTATCAGACCAGTACTTTTTGAGAAACACATTTTTTGACCAAAAATGGCAAAAATTGCCCCAAAATTACAAAATTGCAGATTTCATAATAATTTCAATAAATATCATTAAGGTGATCTGTAGGAACCTGTATACCAAATTGCAAAGCTATCAGATGAGTAGTTTTGGAAATACACATTTTTTGACCAAAAATGGCTAAAATTGCCCCAAAAATACAAAATTGCAGATTTCATCATAATTTCAATAAATATCATTTAGTTCATCTGTAGGAACCTGTATACCAAGTTTCAAAGCTATCAGATGAGTACTTTTGGAAATACACATTTTTTGACCAAAAATGGCAAAAATTGCCCAAAAATACAAATTACAGATTTCATCAGAAATTCAATATATATTACTTAGTTCATCTATAGAAACCTGCATGCAAAATTTCAAAACTATCAGACCAGCACTTTTTGAGAAATACATTTTTTGACCAAAAATCGCAAAAATTGCCTTAAAATGCAAATTTGCATATTTCTGCACAATTTGAACAAATCTGAAATAGATCATCCCTAGGGACCTATGTACCAAATATCAAAGCTATCTGACCGGTAGTTTTGAAGGAGAAGATTTTTAAAGATTTTTTTACCAAAATGACAAAATTGCCTTAAAAATACAAATATGCAAATTTCACCACAATTTGAACAAATCTGTCTGAAGTCACCCTAAGTAAACTGCATATCAAATTTCAAAGCAATCAGACAAGCGGTTTCAGAGAAGAAGATTTTTTTACCAAAAACACCAAAAAATGCCCCAAAAATACAAATATGCAAATTTCACTACGATTTGAAGAAACTTAAGTGAGGTCACCCCAAGTGAGCTGCATATAAAATTTCAAAGCAATCGGACTTGCGGTTTCAGGGGAGAAGGCAATTGTTGACGGACGACGACGGACGACGACGACGACGACGACGGACGACGACGACGACGACGGACGACGACGGAAAATCAACCTATTTGATAAGCTCCGCGTCGCTGACAGCGGAGCTAAAAATTATACTCACCTTCTTCTTGTTTATTACAATGTTTCCATATACAAGAATGTCATTAAAGAGAAAGAACTGCCTTGGCTTGGGTTTCTTTCTGCAAAGTTTTGTAAGAACTCCTTCACCGACCAACACTCTTCCTGGTACTCGTAGGGGCTAACGTGAAAAAAGAAGTAAAACGTCAATTTTTGAATTCACTTCATGAGAAATGTAGTTTGTATCTGTAGAGAATGTCTGTGGTAAAAAATGCAAACGAACAACTGAATGAAAATAAAAGGAATGATTATTATTTTATGAGATGTCTGGAAGGTTTTGTTTTCACTTTTATATACGGACTGACTGATACAAAGTTTGGTCAAAAACACTTCATTTAGTCTTGTCTATCATAACAGTTTTGTTCGATAAATATGCTGTTTAATGTTGTCAGCAATGGATTCAGAGAAGTTAAATATTAAAACAATCCATCTCAACAAAAACTTTAGAAACTTTTTCACCGATTGTAGCAGTTCAGTCTTGACATTGATCAATTAGAAAATTTCTCATGATAGCATGCAGTGTATTTATTGGTAACTGGTCTAACTTCAAATGTCTAAAAATATTCCAATGCTAGATTAATTGAATACTTGGTTGTGAATGCACAATTTAATTGCATGTTTTCTAAAAATCGTTCCTACTACGCAGAAAAAATGTTTGTATGCAATAACGTCAATGTATTACATGTATGGTATGAAACTTAAAAGGGGTGTAGGCTGGGGTATGCAGATGTATAACTTGACATCAAGAAAGGAAAAATGCCATGGTCTCACTACACGCAAATGACACAATCGTAATGTTTGCAGATCACTTCCTAACAAGCGACCTAGCGGCCGATATAGCTCCGCTGTGTTTATGTAGAGAATAACTATGTTTGACACATGTTGATGAAGAAGGTGGAAATCTTTGATAGCTCAATGCAGTGGCCAGAAAAAAGTGGCTAAAATAGCTGCAAAAATACACAATTGAAGATTTCATCATACTTTGAATATATCACATCGGATCATCCCTAAGAACATGTCAACCAAAGCTATCTGATGAGTAGTTTTTTGAGAATAAATTTTTCTGACCAAAAATGGCAACAATTGCCCCCCCCCAAAAAAAATGCAGATTTCATCATAATTTCAAAAGATCAAATTTAGTTCATCTATAGAAACCTGTATACCAAATTTCAAAGCTGTTAGACCAGTACTTTTTGAAAATATATGTTTTGACCAAAAATGCCTAAATTGCCCAAAAAATTCAAAATTGCAGATTTCATCATAATTTCAATAAATATCATTTAGTTCATCTATAGAAACCTGTATGCCAAATTTCAAAGCTATCAGATGAGTTCTTTTTGAGAAACACATTTTTTGACCAAAAATGGCTAAAGTTGCCCCCAAAATACAAAATTACAGATTTCATCAGAAATTCAATATATATTACTTAGCTCATCTGTAGGAACCTGTACACCAAATTTCAAAGCTTTCAGACCAATACTTTTTGAGAAACACATTTTTTGACCAAAAATGGCAAAAATTGCCCAAAATTACAAAATTGCAGATTTCATCATAATTTCAATAAGTATCATTAAGGTGATCTGTAGGAACCTGTATACAAAATTGCAAAGCTATCAGATGAGTAGTTTTGGAAATACACATTTTTTGACCAAAAATGGCAAAAATTGCCCCAAAAATACAAATATTACAGATTTCATCAGAAATTCAATATATATTACTTAGTTCAACTATAGAAACCTGTATACCGAATTTCAAAACTATCAGATCAGTACGTTTTGAGAAATACATTTTTTGACCAAAAATGGCAAAAAATGCCTTAAAAATGCAAATTTGCATATTTCTGCATAATTTGAACAAATCTGAAATAGATCATCCCTAGGGACATATGTACCAAATATCATAGCTATCTGACTCGTAGTTTTGAAGAAGAAGATTTTTAAAGATTTTTTTACAAAAAATGACAAAAATTGCCTTAAAAATACAAATATGCCAATTTCACCACGATTTGAACAAATCTGACTGAAGTCACCCTAAGTAAACTGCATATCAAATTTCAAAGCAATCCGACAAGCGGTTTCAGAGAAGAAGATTTTTTTACCAAAAACACCAAAAAATGCCCCAAAAATACAAATATGCAAATTTCACCACGATTTGAACAAACTGAAGTGAGGTTACCCCAAGTGAAGTGCATATAAAATTTCAAAGCAATTGGACTTGCAGTTTCAGAGGAGAAGGCAATTGTTGACGGACGACGACGGACGACGACGACGACGACGGACGACGACGGACGACGACGGAAAATCAACCTATTTGATAAGCTCCGCGTCGCTGACAGCGGAGCTAAAAATCTGTTGGTCTGTAAAACCAGTTTTCTGTTTCCAAATTTTTTACAACTTCAGAGTGACCATTGAACTGCAGTCTATAAACAGGCATTTATTATTCTTGTTAGTTCTTCTCGCTGTCATTTATTTCATTTTCCATTTTCGGGTACTACATTGTAACATGTACATGTTCTGTATGTTGCCTCCAGGACAATACATAACACAATACACAGCCCTAAATGAAAGGGGATTGTTCATTGCTACAAGTACCACGATGTGAAATCATCAAAAAGGTACACTCACTTGACTGTTGTTTGGTGCGTTCAGCAGTGAGATTTTTCAATGACTGTATGGTTAATTATATTACAGCTTTGTCAATACCAGTGATCGTCATGCCTTCAGATTATTAGTGATAATGTATCCCATTAACCAGCATTGTGGCATCCTGTTTTCTACATCTACAAATTCACTGGCATTGCCAAACCTTTAAAATAATAATCATAAAACCCCCTCCTGGTCCACAATGTACTCAAGCAAACTTTGCACTCCATAAGTACTCATCTTGGCCTTGTACGTTATATCATGCAAAGTTTGCTTTCATCCATTATGGCCTAGGGGTGCACATTATTGCGTAAATATATGATAAATTTTCAGAGTAATACAATTTCTGTGTACGAGAATATCATTCTATTTAATACTACTATCCGTAACTACTGTTATATATGATACAGCTACATGTAAACAAAATATGTTCCCTTTCTTGAGATACGTCACAACAGATTTACTTGTTAAACAAAAGAACATCACTATTGTGGTATTAATAATCAAAGCCAAGTCAAGTCACGAAAGTATTTGAATTCATGACTTAAGTTATGATCAGATAAAATTTGACATCGATTCTTCATTTAATTTAGATTTTTTGATTTGGTAAAACATTACTGATATACAAAAGCTGCCAAGTTCTACACTTTAAAATTGACTGTATTCTCCTTTCATGTATTCAGTCCAGCTAGCTGTTTACTTTGCCAAGCTTCCTCTGAAAAGCCCTCACAAAAAGGTCTGCAAATAATTCAACAGCACTTTTCTCTGAATCATGGTTGGCTAGATCTGTTCATGTTAATCTGCAAGGAGTAAAATCTTCCTTAGGCTTTCAATCAGAGCACTTTAACACTATTTCAGATAATCTAACAGCATAATAGATGCACAACTATAGCCGTAAAACTAACGCCTGCAAGTTGATGAGTATCATTTTTGTAAAAAAAATTTCAGTGAATACTTCCAATAATTGCACAACATCACAAACTGTCTGTCTTTCACCAGAAAGTTTATAGTAATAGATCTTTGCGATCAATCGTAATCTGTCAATAAATACAGTCACATATAACCTGGCCAAAATCTGGTAATGACGTTCACATCTTTGTTGTCAAGAAAATTTTGCAATGTTGACAATTTTCACCCCATTCACTGCATGTAGGTGACCTCCTCAATACATCAAATACAATGGGCCTAAACCAACATCTGGTTGTGAAGGGGTAAACTGGATGGAGGAGGGATTAATGCGTGATGGGAAAAAAAAGCATTTTTAGCCAACCATCTGGCTGAATATTAACAATCCTGACTAGCAGAGATTTACACACACACTCTTGAATTACATTTTCGAATACACCATGACAAAGAATTCAAAAAAAATTTGGGAAGTTACAAAACTTTCACATCGTCTGTATTTTTCTGTCTGCTTGTGATACTTAGGCCACAAATGGTACCACAATAGACAAGAGGATTTATCATAATAATAGATTTCAAGAGTCCATTCATGTACATTCAATAAAACAAATTAATTGGTCTGTGTACATGCAAAGTTTCATTTCCTTAAATACTTCATACGCTTAAGAGCATTTCTGGAAACCATGTAAATTAAATTACAGCACACCCCTGTGTCTAAAAATTTCAATAGCATTTCTCAGCTAGACTTGGGATAAGAGTTCGCCCACGGCTCTTTGAAAGATTGCCAACGTGATCGATTTCATGACATCACACTACACTATTAGACCAAGCTATGGATCATTTAATGTGTGCATGTGCGTGTGCTGTAATTGCACTGTTAAAATATGAAACAAGGAAATATGTTATATATGACCCAGAAAGATTAAGAATTTTTGAACACATTACATCCCTAATGTGATTTGTCAGATTTGTCACTTTTCTCCTTGACTGTTGTTTAGATATTAGTAGATATTTTGCTTTACTTATGAACGACAATAACAATAAACAAAGTGCATGGATTTGATGTCATATTGAACTTCTTCAGTTTTCGGTTCTTTGTTACGTTTCTGAAGATAAACTACAAGTAATTTTAGGTAGGCATACTGAATGCAGTTCAATTCATTCATTCATTGACAGGCTTCATTTCATGTTCCACGTTGTACTGCACTATCAGAGATTTCAATGGGTGAAAATGTCACTGCCACTAGACTAAATACAATTCAGTAACGTCACAAAGGAAATGGCCACAACTGTTGTCTTTCACAAAGAATTTCCAACGCGTTGCTATGCAGAAGTACCTATATGATGGGGAAATGTAATCTAAGATACACACAATTCCTTACATCCAAATTGTGAAATTCAGAGTGTTCCTCTCTCTTGATGGCCACAATTTGAAACAGAAATACTCCATATACATGTACTTATGTAACTTGTGTATATTGTGTAGAATGTGGTAGGGCAATCCAATCTATACAGCATTTTCAGGTTTGTTATAAACCCTTTCAGTGCTGCAATTTTTCCGACCAAAATTTGAGTGCAACATTTTACCAATTTTTGTGAATTTTTCTGTAATTTTTTGATAATTTTATACCAAATGGCGATCATATTCCATTGGCTACAGTGTTTCATCAAAAATTTTCACAAAAATTAGAAAAAATTGACTGGCGTAAATTTTGTAAAAGCAACAAAAATTGACTTTGGTGCTAAAAGGGTTAATAGCTATTCGCATTATTTTCTTGCTTGTAAAATGTCAGAGCAGGATATGTAGGGTCTAGTTGAATGACTAAAAACAGACAGTTCAGTCAGCTTTCCTTTACTACTATCAAGATGTTGGAATGCCAAAACATCTGAGGTTTCTCATGCTGGAATTAGTTGTGCTGATTCACTCACCTGGCCTGAACTACCAAAGCAGGCTTCCACATTGGCAACACGCCTCGCATTGGCTTCACTATTCACTGCAAAGTGAACATACACACACACAGTTAGTGAGAAGAATATCAACTTCATATGCCAAGCTTCCATCAAGTGAATGCAAATACAGTGTACGGCATTGCCCATGGTTGACTAGGCTAAATAATGCAGTGATCAAAACTCAATATTTTGTTCTGAGAAAAAAATGCAGACTTTTTGTATGAGAATGAGTAGATCATATCATTTCAATATTTCACTTAAGGTAGTGACTCAGGTTCGTTGGTTAATTTTAGCGATTTTGTGATTATTTCATATTCTGAATCCCTGAAATATGATCTTTATATTAGAGAAAAGTGTGAGGTAACATTGTACTGGGAAATGTCTGAAATTTTAGTGAAAACACGGCCTTCTAACCACTGCGCGAGTTATTATTTTCTTTTTGTTTTAACGGTCCGGATTACTGTCAGCATTATCGTTATACCTTAAAGGAGATTATGTAATTTTTTACGCACTGTGTTGCGCATGCGCGCACGTCTTCACAAGAGACGCTATTCCAACATGACTGACGACAGCCGGCAGTATAAGCGGTGTAGAAAACGTAAATGGGGGCCAAAGAGACTCTATTTAATCTTCACTGGAAAATATTAACAGCAGCCCATATTTTGGACGTAGTTTTTAAATTGTCAATCCGACACTGTTATGTCAGTCTAGAGCACAGCAACGTACGCGAAACGTTGCTTCACGATCGGTGCCGGTCTATTTCTATCTGTGGTCAAGAGAGTGTCGCTGGGTGTCGCGACACGTCGCCGTTTCAGTTTTACAATCAGTGAATCTGTCGAGTATCGCCTCAGTTGTTTACATGAAGAATCGCTTTTACGTGTAACTGAAGTTGATTTTGGTTTCATACCCGGGACCATAATTGTACATGTCACAGTCGAAAGCGAAATAGTGCACGAAAAACCCGGTATCATTCCTGATGATAAGCAAAAAGACTGCAGAAGATCACATGTGAAAACTACAAAAACAAGTGTGACTTACTCGCATTCTTTGAACTTCTCAACTACAGAATTTTTTAGAGCATCGAGAGTTGGTCGTCTCATCTTCGAAAGCAAGCAAGCAAGTGACGTCCTGTACTATAGGCACAAAATCGGCGCTAAAATAAACTTGACAACCATTTCACACTTGGTACGTGCATAAATTACGGCCTATGAGACCGGAAGTCGGGCGCTTGCGAGCAAGCGAACATGCGTCGTCGGCAGAACGCAGACCTGTAAACCATTCCGGCTGTATTTTTTAAAACTTGTCTAGTCTTGTAACCAGATTCTAACCGTTACCAAACAGTGTACAGTTAATATAATAATAAGGTAGATACGTATTTGACTAACAGATCATGCCCTGAATTATCTTTATAGTGTTTATCGTGTAAATAGTACCCACAGCTTACGCTGGCCAGCCTCACGTTTCTACGCACAATTTTCATCATTTTTTGGCGAACTAGTGTTCAGGACTTGTCTGAAATTCTACAATCTGATGCCGATATTTAACCTAGACCAAGATCAAATGAATTTTTTTTAAACGCACAAAAATCTGACTTTTTCGGCGATTTTGTTTTTAAAAATGGGACGTTTACACAAATCGTCGATTTTCTCAGTTCCGATTGTTGCTATGTATGCGCACCTTCAAATGAGTGTAAGTCAGCGACGCTTGGGCAGATTTCCCCCATTCTTCGCATGCTAACACTTCATGATTAGACCTGAAAAACCGTGTTTGAGATTTTTGATAAACCCCCTGAAGGGACGATAACTTGACAAACGTGAACAAAAGCCGTTAATTTATGCGAAAATCCGACAGTTCACACTTTGAAGGCTCACTGTGCAGAAACAAAAGCGAATTTCAAAAATCCAAAACACGGTTTTTCCCCTAGTATATCCAGCTGTCTATTGCCGTTAACAGATCACAGTGGTGCTGCCAATTCTTACTTATACTTTTTTAAGTGAAAAAACTCAAAATCACACGTTTTTGACTTAAACAAATATACGAATGCATGTTTTGACAACTAAACAAAATTTTTACCTTCTTCAAATATAGACCTTACAGAAAATGTATCACATGTTGGGTGTGAGACCCCGTTTCTTATGTGAAACATTTGATTGAAAATATGTTTCCAGGAACCTGAGTCACTACCTTAAAAGATTTGCTGTAGCAGGTACAACGAACACTTTTAAATCTAAGTGTTGCATTCATTCATACCTAAAAGTGTTCAGTAACTTACTTATCAGAAGGGAAAATTTCTATGTACATGTAAGCCTTGGTTAGGAAATCTAATGACTCACTTATGAGAAGAGAAGCCTAGATTTGGAAATTGTTAGTAAAGGCTACTTGAATTCTTTTACTCGTCATAAAGACTAGTGGAAACAAAGGGAACTCAGTCTCCAATATTGTTGTTTGATTACAAATATACACATAAAGTAAATGACAAAAGAGCTGAAACATGGTGATAATTGTTTGAAATATTCAATAAATAAAACATAAAATGTAAAATGACAGCCACAACAGATGACACATTCTGCTTGAGATCACACATTCTGCTCGGATAAAAAATTTAAACAAAACTTCACAAAGGAATGCAAGGTAGGCTAGCTTCTGGGTCACATGCCCACAGATTTTAAGTCAAGAAAGATACACCTAATGAGTCAAACTCAGAATTTGAATGGACCATGGTACAAAGTAAACCCACATGCACAAATGCACACAGAAATACGTATTTCTGTATGCGTTTGTGCAACATGGGTTTGTTTGCACCGCCATCACATGATCTCTTGGGCATACTGGATCTGTGGAACAAAGCATGTCCTTGTTACTACGGAGAAGAATCGTTCACTACCAACAACAAGCAAATTGGCATGGAGTGAACTATCATTAAACAGACTTGCATGAGAGCCCTAATTAACCCATCAATGATCATTCTTCTACAATGAAAAAAAGGTGATTTTCGACCAATCTTATGAATCGAACCAAATTTAAAGCAGGGTACGTTTTCCTGGGATACCTTGGGAAAGTAATTTCAACTGAGCTAATCTTGTAACCTGTTATGAAGGACTTCGCTGACAGATGATTTTTGATTTCAATTACGCTGGCATCAACAGTCTTGACATTCAGTACTACAAATGTCTACTCCTGACCACTGCATGATAACATCTCTTTGATGATAACATGGAATGATACTATTACTTTCTCCTGGTTGGTTGTGTACCATGTAATGTTCAAAGCATTTCACAAATAAATTTAGAACAATTTAAAAGTCCTTGTATATCACTACTCAGTGAGGTAGACACAGTCTGTGTTACTATAATTTCTGGCTCAATGACGAGAGCAGTTTCACCTAGACAGGCCAAGGGGTTGGGGATTCCCCCTCTGTTGACATGTTGGCGTTGACATGTTGGCACCCCCTAGTAATTTGTCAAGAGGGACCAGCCCCCTATGAAATGGTGTAGTCACACCATAGAGATACAAGTAGAATACATGAACTGGTGAACCCCCCTAAATTTTCTGGTAGAGGGGAAAATCCCCTTTGTTGATGCCATCCTGGGTGAAACATTGCAAAGAGCACTCAATTTTTTCAATGCTTGCTCTGATTTGTAGTTTGATAATGTTGTTTGTTCCCTGTATCACAGTTACTCTTCTCTTGAATAACTGTGCCTTTTCCATTATGTGTATATTTGCATAGATATCAATGACGACATTCTCATAGAACTGTGCAACCCTATCTGTTCAGTCAACATGTTCATTAATAATTACCTCAGTTACAGGCAAGTTTTACCGCCACAATTATCGTTAACACTGGGACGCAATCCAATTCATGAATGAGACAGGTAGATTTGTTTCTCGCTATGGTCATTCATGTACCGTCTGTTGAATTCAGTAAAACTTGATGATATTGAAAGAACATATTCCAGATATGCCAGTGAGGGAGAATGTTTACTCTGATGAAGTAATTACAATGTAGCTGTAGTGTAGTTTGGGCTAAGTATCTGTTGACTTTGATTAAGTCCATGATTTGTGATTACAGTACTTTATAGGTTTCTTGTCATGCAGATTTTGAAGGGTTGGGCACCCTCTGTGTTTGAGCAATATGCATATTTTAATATCTATACATATCTGCATAAAAATAGGAAGCTTTCCACAAAATTTCAAAGTTCCTGTTTAAATCTTTTTATCAATATTTTCAAATGTTTTGCTCATTTGCATATTAGTCATGTGATCAACTTAGCTTGAATGCACCAAGATCTGCAACCCAGTTGGACTATTGCAAAATTTCAAAGGTTGATGTTTGGTAGTTTTGGTTTAAAATATTTTATCATTTCTGCATATGAGCTCATTTGCATATTTTGAAGCCATGATATTTAGATCATAGACATTCAATCCTTGACCAAAATCTGGTTTTGCCAATTCAAGAAAAGACTTTTCAGACAAGATCACTAGCCTAGCTTAAATTTCTCCTTGCTAACATTTTGGTTAGCCAGCTGAGACAATTGGGCTAGCAGAAGCAGAAAACTTGCCTAGCCATAAAGTTGCAAACTACATACCTATTGGGCCATGATTTTCAGCCAACACTAACCCTTACCTACTGCATTTCAGTAGTTTGAGGTTTGCCTGGGGGTTGTGAGTTGGACAACTAATTTTGTTTTGCCGTCCCACTCAAAATCTCGAGCTAAGTGTACTGCAGCAGCAATAACACTTGCCCTACATGTATGTCGTGAGGGGGTCAGACACTGCTCACCAAAGCCAGATCACCTGACACAATTTTGTCTCGAAACAGTGTTCGCGGTGACTTTTTTCTCATCGCGTACGGCATACGCATTAGTCTGCTAAAATTGCATAATGGCTGGATTTGAGTGCGTAATTTCACTTCCACACTCGATTGATGAAAAAACTGACTGCAAAATACAATGTGCCTTTGAATACCTACACTACATATTCGGATTGTACGATGTAACATTATTTTAATGAAAACAGTTTAACGAACAACTTGAACAATGTTGAAACTGAACAGCGAAGGGTATACATACGACCGTCAAAACACATCGGGCAACCCAAAAGTTAGAGTTATGGCAGCTATCCAGACACTTCTGCAGTGTTCAAAATTTGTAGGGATTCTGACGAGCTCTACCTTTGAATCATTTTTTTCACGGACTCGCAGAGCAAAGTTGAAAGAAAAACAGATTTATCTGCTTCGACGCCATGCTGCATATGTGCTTGATCAAAATTTGGGAACAGCGAGACGCGATGATCGTACACGGTTGGCATTTATATAATTTGTTGCAACATTTCTGTCAATCACTCACTTGGCGTCATAAGTTTCAGAAACTATCGCTCGCCTGAAAATAAGCAACATAATTCATAGGCACAGCTGACATGATAATGTGCCTAAAGTGATAACGTGTGAACTACGATGCCGATTTTTCAGACAACGCCCAGAGAATCCAAAATTTTCCACACAAAATGAGTGATTGACAGAAATGTGTTGCAACAAATTTCGTCTGGTTTTCGCCTAAGCTCAGTCGTGGGGAGTGCTTTCGGTGTTATCCTTTGCGTATAGAAAACGCATAACAATGAAAAAAATGCGTAGAGAGTCAATTTCAATGCGTATATACGCACGATTTTTGCGTAAACGCGAACTCTGTCGAAACTATTTCATACCAAAACTACCACGTCCCAAGTCACTTCACTCCAACTTCCACCTCATACTTGAACCACTTTGCCTCGGCCATAAAGAATGGATGCATTTTAGCAACCGGGAACCCTTTCATACATATGTACAATAGCACTAAGAGTATTTAAATATTGTTGAGAAAGAGTCCAGCTATGAAAACAAAATCTTCCAATACATTTATATTGGTAAAACCTACGACTGGTGCCTTGCACAGAATTGCACTACGCAGTTTTTCTAAATGTGTTCACTTTCGAGACTTTGGTACAGGATAGTTCAGTGATGAAGTCTATTTGGGGCAAAGGTGTGATATTTTCAGCTTTAATGGTTGGCGACAGTTTGAGGCAAAGAGTTGTTCTAGGGGTGACATGACTCTTGAGGCAAAGAGGTTTTGGTACGAGTTTGTTTTGGAGCGAAATGCTATAGGACGAGGTGGTGTGGTTTTGGTGCGACGGGTCTGGGAGCCTGTCGTGAATGCTCGGCTGTTGGCCACGCCGCCTTCCTAGTAGGGAGCTGGGAGGCGGCGTAGCCAAACAGCCGAGCACCCGCGACAAACCCATGATGTATGAAAGAAATACATGTAATTGACGGTTTCGAATACTCTTGTTTACCCATTAGCAAGATTATAGTAAAGTCACTTGTATTAGTGACACGTCGAGTTTAGGTAGTGTGGATGCGACAACACTTGCCACCTTATTTGGTATCATACCATAATCGTGAATGACAATTTCGCGAACAGCATCGACAAAACTTGTCATCTTGTGAACGAAACTCCGACACGGACTGCTTGGCACTAGCAGGTTCTGTTACGCATGTATATAATGTTACATCAGAACACAAATATTTCTTCGACAGGTAAAAAGAACCATGATCGAAAACACGGAAATAGATAGTTCCTGGTCGAAAAGTCGTCTTTGGACGACTGAAGGAGGAAAAACAATGTGTTATGATACGAGCTTACCTAGCCTGTCCACCATCTTGAATTTCACCGTACTCTGAGTGTGGAGTCACGTGACTACAGCGGAAGAAATCGCAAGTTCACCAGGTAAATGGGGTGTATAGATGTAAATTCAAAATCAAAAAAATATTGAACGGGACAAGTGTGAATGTGTTAATAAACAGTCCATGTGGTGATAGTTCTCAACAACACGGTCAACAGCCCACTCCCACTTAGGATGACATCATGTATCGCAGTGAATGTTGGGAAATTGATCACATGATCCAGGATTCTCGTACACGAAAGACCGGAAAACCCGCATCGTTTCTTGTCGCCGTCGTCGGAAAGTCACGACTGAACCACCGAGTACGGTACAATGGCCATTCTTATACCAGGAATATGTGGACCAAAAGCGTCTGTCTGCTGCCTCATAACCAGTGTCTGGGGCGTCGTAATGCTTGTAAGTTTGTCTACTATGAAATATGATTCTACGTGATCAGGCACCGATGACATCGATAGATTATGACATGGTTCTTACTCATAACTCGGTACATACAACGTTGTTTCCCTGCGCCATAATCTTTGTCCTAAAAACTCCCAGGGCGATTGAATACTTATTCACTATCCATACGAATGTAATACTGCGTGGTCAACGTCTATGATTCCCAACCCGGTTCCGCACTGGTACAGTCTCCATGATGCCATCATGCATGATCATGCGTATGTGCAAATTGACCCTTTACAATAGGTTTTCCTACTTTATTTTTAGAATGGTGTATTGTATCACTGTACATGGTGAGGGTTGAAAATGACTATACAATAATCTATCTCTTTGCATCTTTATGATTAAGAAAGTTCTCATGATATAATGTGCTGGATACATGATTGAGAGAATATTAATAGTATGGAATACATTTGATTTTTTTTAAATGCATTTACAATGTGAAATATTTATAGTGTATGCAACATGACCTTTGCATGCACTTACCTTTGTTTATGACCACAGATTAGCAACTGTGGAATGTACACTAGACTGAACTCTGGCTAGTCAAAGCCATAGATGTCTGATGTATAATAACATATAACGGTAGCCTTACCGCATGTATATCAGGGTTTTCTCTCGACTGCGAAATTGCACAAATTGCAAATTTCGAGCCATTTTCTGCCCTTTAAAAGTTACTGACCGCGAAAATTGCGCGTAAAACACAACAAGCAAATGCCCCCATATGATGGTGACCCAAGCGCATGGGATAGTGACCTGGAATTTACTGTTGTTTCTGCCCCCTAGCATGTCAAATCTGCCCCCTAATTTTGATGAATGGGGCATAAATTGCCCCCTTCAGAGAACATGCAGAGAAAACACTGTATATAACTTGATGAGTTACACTGGCCAACAAGTCACTTGGCTTTTCTACAGCTCATGCAGTAGTTTCACGTTCATCCCGGCATGTATGCCACAGTCTGCCCATGGAGGTACAAGCCCACAGACTTATGCCAAGTCAATGCATGGGTAGAACCTGTACAATTCTTTTGGCAATACACAGTTGCACAATAGTGGCTACTAAAGTTCACACTGTCCGCAGTACACAGTCATACAAGTATTACTACTAAAGTGTTCACTGCACACAGCACAGAAGGGGGCCGATTAACAACAGCCTTAAACACTGATAGAAACTAACACAAAATTTTACTCCATAATATGACCTTGCAGAACCTTGTCAAACAAATGTTTCAAAATACTGGTCAGGGAGACATTTTCAAAGTCCTCATAGAAGAACTCCTACTACCTCCATGTTCAATCACAGACTCGGGGTGTTTACCACATAACAATTTTGCAATTACAGTGTATACGACTGTGCATACCGGTAGCTACTGGTTGAAAGTGCATGACAAAATACTTATAACGGAGCAATCTGCTTGTACTTTCCTGTCTAAATGGTCTTCTTCTCCTTCATTTTACAGATTGTGATGGGAATTTGTTTGCGATTCAATGCCCTGGCATTCATTGAAGATTTGACGCTACCACCACCAGAAAACTATAATCCTGAAACTCTTCATGAAGTTTACGTACAGGCATCAACTAACTGTTTCATAGCTGCTGGAATTTATGTGTTGTTCCTACTTTTGTCCGTCTGGCAAAGGAGGGAATATAACAAAGCCGAATTCAGGATGAATTAACATTTCATTGACCAGCAAATGTGCAATCGTGGGAAGACATTTTTCTTTTCAGTATTCATTAGAAACATAATCAACAATCATGTGACACAGCTGTGAACAGGAATATTCGATACATCATAAACACATCCTTATTCTGCCTCGTTGAAGAATTACACTCTGCGTATGGATCCCCATGTCAGGAATTACAACACAGCATACTCAGACATGTCATCAGTGTTCTCACTTCTTTCTATTTTGATTGCTGGGAGAGCAAGCTGACCATGGTACAATCAACCGTCTCCAGTGGCTCCACGTCTTAACCTCTTCACCGCCAATTTCCTGTAAACAGGTCCATACTCACCATTGATAACAATGGATTTGGGCCAAACCATTGTGGTGAAAAGGTTAAAGGAATTTGTATTTGCAGTACCAATACTGATTTAAGTTGATTTAGGGCTCAAATAACTCTTGTGGAAGATTGCATACAATGTCATCATTGTACAGTATGTAATACTTTTATAGGAGAAAGGGACACAAATAATGGCTTGATAGATGTGAAAGGAGAACACATTATCAACCATTTATCTATCTGTAATGTTTAATTATCTGTTAGCAGTAAATTTATTTAGTTTAGATTATGCTAGTCTCACTGAGATGACAAATTCAATCACAGCAAGAATCACAACTCCACCAGTACACATGTAACAATGACAATTGCAGTTATGCTGTATCTACTGAGAGATTGAAAATGTGAGACAGTTCTTCTTATTATTATTGTGTAATAAATTTCAAACATGATTGTTGAAAGTCTTGCCAGTGTTGATTGTGTAGACTGGCTTTCTGAAAGCATGTCTGATTTGTCAAATTGTTAAAGTGTAGACTTATGGGGTGAAATGTACCTGTTGTAATTTCCAGTAGTGTCTAGCCTAGAGGTATTTCTTGGTGAATTTTGTAGATCTATGGAAGGAAAGTCAGATCCAGGGAAAACTAGTGTACAGATTTGTCTTCATTGTTGCAATGGGATTTGTACAGTGCACAATATGGCATGTACAATGTTTTTATTTGTCATTTGCCGTGAATAGGCATGTACAGTCTGGTTTACAGAAGAAAATACTATCAGTGCTTTATGAAATAGGAATAATTTTGATGTAATGTTATGTGACTTTTTCTCAGACCACTCATTCCATGAGAAACTGTTGAACTGCCAAATCAAAGAGCAGAACATCAATATGCAAGGGAAAAAAATGTACATATGTTTTGTTGATTTCAGATGTTGTCAAGTAAATGATTGTGGTTGTATAGCTGTAGCATATATATCAGCTGAATGATATTGGTAAAGGAATTAAAATAATAAAATATGTACAGATGTACAGAAAACCAATGATGTCCATTTTCTGTCTGTGTTCACTCCGTACATGTGAGTACATGTAGTTGTGCTTTTAATTGATCGCCTCAAGTTGACTTACTGCAAAGAAGTACAACAGGAATTTTTCTCAGTACTTACTAAGGAGGGGATGCGATCTACGCTACTACTTTATCCCTAACAGTTACCACTCCCTAGGTTACTTATTAGTGATCGATGAGAAACAATAGGTCCACTAATCTTCAGTTTTGCCAAAGATGATGAGATACTTTCAATTAGATTGCATGGATGATAATAGATAAACCTGTTCTATGCTACATACCATTGGATGAAGCTCTGTTGAATGTCATTGTTTGAATGCAAGACAAATACAAAAGGAGGTAAGTAGTAACAAGAACCTCTGACTGAAGTAGGATAAAACAATGCAAAAAAGGGGCCTAATACCAGTTTCCACCAATTTAGGTGTGTGGTCTCAAGTGCAAGTCAAACAAAATTACAGGAGATTAATCCAGCACCCACTTTTCAATAAGTAGGAATATTTTGAATGCTTGGGTATTTTTCACTTTTATCAAATCGGCGGCGGCACATGTGACTTTGGAAAGTATGTGCAAGCAGTGTTCTGTTGACTGGTAGTTGAGCAATTGTTTTCTTCTGACAAAGACCAGCCAGGAAAGTTTGGGAAATTGACCTAATGTCAAGCAGCGATAATGTTTCTGTCATGAACCTTTTCAGTGGCCAGAGAGTTGGGTTATACATGGTTTGGTCACATATACGGTAACGGTAGCTATAATGTACAAGCAAGAGGCATGACGCTACAGATTGGAGCAAAACCATTGGCTTGGGATATGGCACAGTCACACTTTGCAGCTGTTTTGATGGGGAGGGGGAGAGGGGCAGTGGGGAGCTTTTGTAATGAGGAAGAGTATAGAAGGGAGTTTTCGTGATGGGAAATAGGGAAAACAAGTGGATTGAAACAGGATACGTTGTATACTGTAGTGGGATTCATCCAAAATACCTTAGTGCATTTTGCATGTAGACCCATCAGGCCAGTTTCTGGTGACGGCATATAAATTAACTCATAAGTTCCTTTGCATGACCTCATGCAGGGGTTGAATTATAGTGAATTTTGTAAATTGAAATTTTTGCAAATTTTCCTCTTCTGTAATCAAAGGTCATCATCACAGAAGATGATCATTCTATTATTTTGAATTCAGTTTGTAAGTACAGTAGTTTTTTTAATCTCATTTGTTCAAATTTTGACAAAAAGACCTCTTGGAGCAGTAACCTTATAAGCATGTCTGGGTCATTAACCTAAAGTCATACCAGTACTGGTGATGAGAAAATTTTGTGGTTCAACCCAAGCAATACTTGTTGGACCATGCAATATGCTTTTTAACCTTGTTTCACCTGACCTAGTTCAAAGAATTTTGGAAATCACAATGACTTAAACAAGGACAGTAGATCATTCTCACATATCATGTACAATAACACACTCACAGTTCATTGCAAAGTTGGTTCATTTTAATATAGAATATGTATCTAATCCAGAAATTACTATACAAAAATAATGACTGATAGCAAAAGGAAAGCACAAGTTTTTTCTGATAAGGAAGGTGCTCTATTATTACATCTTGATTCATTTCATTTTGGAATGATGTAAATCAACAAGGTATGAAAGAATCAAATGTCTTACAATGCTTTTAAGTATTTTTTACACTTTAAGGAAAAAATGTACGGTATTTCATAGAAGCGAAGATCACACTTCCTGCGGCAATAATGAAAACACTTTCACAACAATCTGTGAATTCCCTGTGGAAAATTTGAATAAACTGGCGTTAACTTGTAAGTCAAGCAGTTTTGAATTTCATTTGCTTGATAATTTATTGCATTTTAATCAAATTGTACACAGACTCTGTGATAACTTTAACAGAGATTACATTGTAAGGACAGATCATGACATGAATAGTCAATATATAGTTTGTACCATTTTCATCCCGATTGCACTTTGTCAAGATGAACAGAGTTGATATCCCAGCTGATAGATGAAAACGTACCTTTCCATAATATGTGACAATTTCAACATCTGTACCGACAAACCAGTACCAAGCTAGTCATTACACAAAGGGGAAGAGAAGCACAGAGTGAAAGAGAGGGGAGGAATGATAGAATTGCGGGGAGTGACCGAAGCAGAGAGTGGTATATGGGGAAAAGCATCTTTCAACTCACAGTTGATCTGTTTAATTAAGTCTCTTTTATGATCTACTGACTTTGTTGATTTGTTGTTCAGAGGATGATCTTTTCCTCTTCTTGGATTCTAAATGGAGTTGATCTTCTTCTTCATCATCACTGCTTTCATCACTTTCACTTTCAGTCGAAGGATTACTTATCTTGGCATCGTTTTCTTTGTCCTTTCCACAGCTCTGAATCTTAAGAGCTGCTGTCGTCCCTGACATGGCATGTGTCTCGGTCCACTGCTTGGCATTCTTGATAAACTGATGTCTGTTGAACTTATATTCATTGGACTGTAATGGAATAGAACTGAGTGTAAAAACAGACCCATGCAAATTAATTTCTGTAACTCTCCAATTGTAATCTAATAAACATATTATTGATTCAAGTAGTTTCAATTGTACCAGCGTTATGTACAAAGGAAGAGACCGTTCCTGTACATTAAGGTACAATGCGCCTGAGGGACAGATGTTCCAACTCTCAAATTTTTATGAAACTTTTTTTGATCTTTTGGTCCACCACTTGTGGGGGCTCATTTTAAAGCTTGTCAGATAGCTTACACTGGCTCATTTACATGAAAATCGAAAATTTATATTTTCTCTCCGTAATGTTAACAAAGGGATGGCAGTCATTTTAAATTTCAATTGTTGGTAATGTCAGGCAATTTATTTTTTTATCAAAAAATTTTGCACAGAGACCCCTAATGTTTATTCTTAATATTGAAATGGAACAGTTCAGTCTCCTATGGATAGTTTGAGTAAAAGCTGTATAAATTTTCCAATTTCAAGTTGCGTACTATCCCTACCTGGATATTCAAAATCTCATCAACTAGTTTGAGCAATCAACTGCTCTTGTCTAAATCTGCTGGAAAATGTGGTGAATTGTGATTTGCACATTCCAATAAAGTGAGCATTGAACAGAGAGATTCTCATTCAATAGGTAATAATGATAAGGTACTCACGATATCAGCCATGAGGGGGTCATCTGGATTGGGATCTGCCATCAACAACTGAATGGATTTCAAAACTGTGGAAATATTGAGAGATGGCTTCCATGATCCCTGAAAAAGGTACAACAGAGAGATATTTTTTCAGGTCAGCAATGAATATCAAATAAATGATGCATTTACAATAAAATTCAAACAAAATTCTCAAGAAATAATTGAAGGATAACAAATACACAATTTACATGGTTATGCTAAGTTGTACATTTCATGCCATATCACTCCAAGTCAGTTTATGTAATTGCTTTATTCTATGTTCATACATACATTGTTATATGCATAAATTGTTTTATTTGTTGTGTATTGTTTCTTTATAATCCATTGTTACCGTGTATAAGGCACTATGATATCATTAAAGTACATTTTCAATATACTTTGTCTAGTTTCACTGACCATTTGGAAACACAGACATCCAGATTTTTTTTTACCAGTTCATTAATTTTTTACCATCCTCTCTTGAGTTTTTTTTTCACTGTGAAACTTTTAGTAAACCACAGTGAGATGACACTTTTTGGTTAATTTAGTAAAGGCAGTGTTAACGACTAAAATTTCTTTGCATCTGTTCATTGATAAGATATTACGTAGATTTTACTCATGATACATCATTCAAAAATCATTTAGTGAAACTTTCTGGTGAACAACTTATCATGACAATATTCATGTCAAAAATAGTAACAATAAGCCATGGGATGTGCAAAAGAATACCTACCCCTGGAGGCATTTTCAAAATGTCTAAACAGATTCTTCCGCCATTGTCAATATTTGGATGATAGATTGGAGTTAAAAATCGTACCTTCGGAGGTTCAAATGGATACCTGTTTTATGAGAAAGGACAAATTTAAATGCGTTATCAGAACCTTATCATGTCATTGTAGTTTATCATTTAATGATTGGGTTATCTTCTAAGTGTGGTCACATATTGCGTGAAGCCAACATGAACCTCAAATTTACGCAGGGAGAATGATCTTCAGTCAGGATACTCTGAGCGTTATGTTACTGTGAATGTATCTATTATATGTGTCAGCATTGTAAATATCCAATATTACGCACAAACTACACAAAGACTTTCTTTGGCTTTTATCGCTTGATGTCAGAAAATCGGGAGTGTTCATGGGCTGGAACTGAAGTCTCCACCTACAGTGAAGTTATTATTTCTCATGAATAAACAAACAATTAACATAATAGAAAGGAAATCAAGCAAATTACAACTCACATTTAAGTACATATACATGTATCTCACACTAGAAAAGTCAGTATGCCTTTAAATTCATTAGGACAATAAGTAGCTATTTATGATGTTATTTCACCTGATTAAATTTAAGCTGAAAATCTTTTGTTGAAAGAACGTACAGAATAATTTGTCATCTTCTTAATTTTATGGGCAGTGACACTGCCACTACTGTACTCAATCTTGTAAGTTGTATCATGTATTATTACAGGAGTATCTTTATTGAAACATAGCAGTCTCGTAATAACCCTGAATAAAGCGAGTATTTACCTTTCTGGTACTTGAATTTCTAACTTGAATACACCACCTGTGTATGGAGTTTCAGTTCCCCCTATTATTCCTGCGGATGAGATGCAGAACAATGCCAAGACATCATACGTGGTTCAATGAATGAACTGACAAAGTTGACAATACTGTATCATAAAAGTACATACAGATTCGACTTGCTCCAAGCTGTGGACATATAAATAATCAAAATATAATAAATTGGAAAAATTTCACCATGCCACTGTGTGTACTAAAGAGATTTGTTTCACTTCAACTCTTAATATCAGTGTGAACCAGTCAGACTGAATCATGGAATAGTGTAGAGTCACACATATTGCTAAGACGTGTTGGTCTAAGGATGGACTGTCACTTAAAAGTAACTGTTTTTGATCACCAAACCACATCCATATAAATTAGTCTGTAGAGGCGACTAGACTCATAAATTTCAATTGTTGATGATGAACTGCACAGGGAACTGGCTGCCACCAATTATGTTGTTGTTGTTTGTGTGAATAGAATGAAAAGTAAATTGTCAAGAATAAATATTTATCTTGTTGTTGTTGTTGTTATCAACAGGGAACTATCTACAGCAACACTAAACTAAATATTATTGCACCCCTAAGCTAATACACAAAATCATGATT
Source organism: Ptychodera flava (assembly GCF_041260155.1). NCBI lineage: Eukaryota > Metazoa > Hemichordata > Enteropneusta > Ptychoderidae > Ptychodera > Ptychodera flava. The sequence goes on along the minus strand of NC_091936.1, from coordinate 34,505,049 downwards.
GATCATGATTCATCACCATGATGATCATTATATACTGCACTGAGCAGTGACATACAAAAGGGATTCCTGAGGGATGCCAGTACCTTGAAGGCTTGATCTACATAGGGGCCTCCACGTTTTGTAGAGTGTAAGCAAATAACATATTAAATAACGACAACTGATTGACAACTATCTTGGACCCCTGTGGATTATTCCCAGGCCTGGATTATCCCCTTTTAAATGAAAGGGTTAATGAGTCATTATTATTATTATTGTACTTGGGCCTCAGCCCAAGTACATTTGTTTTCATTCCGTGGGAAAAAACTGTAAGGTATAACCATTTCTGGCTGAGACCAGGGAGGGCAAAATGTATTGGCTTCATCTTTCTTGGCATAATAAATGGCGTAATGATGTTAACTGAATGGAAGTGCTGCTCTCAGCCAGTCTTGAATAAGTGAGATGTGAATATAAATGCTTCTCTATCTGAGTTCTGGCCACAAAATCTTCTGAATATAATCAAAATGTGCATCGAAATGCAACAATTAATGCACCCTCCGTTTCCTAGGCGATGGCACGACCCTTGCTACACCCACTGGACGAGCCAAAGTGGGAGGGGTGATTTTGGTTTGGTCGAACAGGAGGGCTCGAGACCAGAATTTAACATTTAAACTTGAAACATGTTTAATCACTGACAAGATGTGGATTAGTGTTAATCAAAGAGAAAGTTTGAAAAGGAAAGGTTTTATATCCCGGACACAATGAAAAACATTACGACTGGAAACTGTACCCCCCGTTGAGAATAGTAATGCCCACAGCGATGGAGAACACTTATCCTTGAGCTGAGAAAACCAGACCATCATTTCGAAATAGAGCTGCAGATTCGAGAAGCTCGTTAAAAATAGCTAGGCACACCCCGTAAGGGGTGGTTTCGCGTCTTGAGGGCAAATTTCGCCTCCTTCATTTAGAAATCGTACGTTTGTTTTTCCAGGGGAACACATCATTTGACACAAAATTTGCATGAAAAGGGGTCGCCAGTAAGCACGTCGTCAAATCTGGCATAAGAAACAATATGAAATGTTGGGTAAAGCCAGTCCAAAATAAACTGATTTGAACTTTTGTGTTTTGTAATTTATACCACTGCAGTAACATGACTTTTTAATGACAACATCACACAATGTAATGCGTTTTGAAACTGAATACTCCGACGTATTCTGTGTCCCCTTTGCTAAAAAATACGGTATGCCGATTACCATGTAAGGAGATGATGACGTCAAGACAGATTTGTAGTGCGTTTGGTCTTGGATGGTGCACGAAGTTTTGTCGAGGTAGCTTGTGTATTTATTTCCTAAATGGGAGATATTAGGGTCGATCTAAAAGAAGGCCGAAAAATGTTATGATACTCTAAGCGAGCTGAACTCCAATGCGAATGGTTGGATAATTTGGAGGATGTCTAGACTGATCTCGTCTCATTAAGATTATTTGGCGGTCAGTATTGAATTTCAACTGCGTCACAAGTTTGCTTCGAACGGTCAACGAACGATATTTTAGAAATCTGGAGACATGGCACATCGCAGTTTTATTTTAGTATTTTATATTTTACAAAAGATGTAAGAAGCAATGATTTTGTTGAAAATTCTGAAAAAAATATAGGAAGATTTGATCGCGAACACATTTTCACTTGGGGGTCAACTAGCCCTGCGTACGATGCTGTGTGTTCCGCTACAGCTAACCGCCCCGCTCACCACAGCCCTGCAAAGACCCGTACGTTGGGTCGGAGACTTCAAATCCATTTTGGGACTTGACGTAAAAAGCCAAATTACTGCCGAAATTCAGCGTTCTTGGGCCCAAGTCGTATCCCAGCCTACCTCAGCTACTCGATCGCTTCCAAAAATGACAGTCTTTTATTCACTTCTCGTAAATAACCGTCGATGTCGGCAACTCTCTCGCTAGCCCTGCGTACGATGCTGTGTGTTAGCTGTAGCACATAGCATCGTACGCAGGGCTAGGGGTCAACATGGGGTCGCAGTCATGTTGCCTCAAAACTTATTTCTGTCTGCACTCAAAACTCAAAAATGTCGCATATGAACCTGAAAAATCGATGTAATTTTGTCAAACTTCGGCGAAATTTCAGCCTATAGACAAAATTTCATCTAGGTAAGGTAAATTTACTGAAATTTGATCGACAAATAATCCTGAGCTCGAACGTGACTGCTCGCCTTCTCCGGGAAGTCATGCATCCGGCCAGCTGCCCATATGGCCGGGTGCATGAGATTGTTTTCAAGCGACGGCGGTATACCTTACGGGGCTCTGGATATGAACCTACCGCCGGTGTAGCTGTAATAACTGTTGCGTTGTTTTTAATCACCATGGACGAAGTCCGAGGGGACTTATAGGTTTGGTCATGTCCGTGCGTCCGTTCACGCCTAGTACCCAACCCCATACAGATGCACGTCGATTTGTTTCACAATGCTTTCAAATTTGGCCGTGTTGGAGGACTTTTTAGTTTACACCTCCATAGACTCCCATGTATAAGGCAGTTCTCCATAGATTCGCATGTATGATGCCAAGAAAATAAAAATTTAGTTTCTCATCGTATTCATATTGCCTAAAGGATGCAGTGACACAGTTTTTTTGTCCCCACGGATAAAGTCCAGGGGGCTTATAGATTGGCTCATATCCGTCCGTGAGTCCATCAGTGAGTCCATCGGTTCACGCAGATATCTCAGACATTTTGACAAAATATCATGTGACCTTGGTGACCTTTGACCTCAAATATACATTATTGTCCATAACTCAGTAACCACAAGTGCTAAACCTTTCATATTTGGTATGATGGGACACCTTATGACGCCACATATTGTACCCCATTAATTACGTGCATATCTAATTCTGAGCGAGCCAATAGAGCAAGAGGTCTGATTTCTGGTATATAGGGATAAGTTAACAATATAATTTGTTTGACAAAACTTCACATGACCTCAATGACCTTTGACCTAAAATATACATATTTGTCCACAACTCAGTAACCACAAGTGCTACACCCTTCATATTTGGTATGAAAGGACACCTTATGACACCATATATTGTACCTCATTAATTATGTGCATATCTTATTTTGAGCGAGCCAATAGAGCTAGAGGTCTGATTTTTGGTATATAGGAATAACTTAGCAATACAATTATTATGACAAAATGTGACGTGACCTCAATGACCTTTGACCTCAAATATATATATTTGTCCACAACTCAGTAACCACAAGTGCTACATCCTTCATATTTGGTATGATAAGACACCTTATGACACCACATATTGTACCTCATTAATTATGCGCATATATAATTTTGAGCACGCCAATAGAGCTGGATGTCCGATTTTTGGTATATAGGGATAACTATAGGGTAGAAATCTAAATATGCCCATCTAAATATTAGACATCTACCATCGAGAACAAAAGAAATTTGCTGTAATTTGAATATTTAAGGAGTTTAAGCAATTCCCGCTATAAATAAAGAACCCCTGCCTCAAACTCCACAAAAGTTGCTAGACATATTTTGCCGTTGTCATGCCATTGCTTCGTTTAATAACCAGTTAATCAAATGCCTCATTGACAGGAGGAAATTCAAGACCATATTTGAATAGTAGTATATATTGTCCTCAAAATTACTCTATCACGGCCCAAGTACTCATTGCCTTCAGCAATACTGCCTTGTTATTATTATTATTATTATTATTAGGGACGATTCAGAATTTACTTCCAGGGGGAGGGTGGAGGATTTTCTATTTTCTCGGTGATTTTTTTCCATGGCCCCCCTAGTAAATTATAGAAAAAATCTATGGCCCCCCCCCTCATCTTTCCTGTTTTTTTTCCATGGCCCCCCCTTAATATATACATGCATGCTTATACGGTACATTATAGACATATCTAGTCTAACAAGTTGCAGGAACTGTAGGGCCTAGTGGACATTAATCGATGATATAACAAATCATTTCAGGGTTATGTGACTATAAAAAGAATGATTTGCAGGGACTGCAAGTGGCACACTTTTTGAAAGGGTAGCAATAAACATATCTGGTTGTAAATTTCTGAAGAAAAGTTAATTACTAAATATGAATACTTTTTTCGTTATGTCTAACTGATACATATGATGCACACAAAGACAAGCAAAGATGTCAGTTAGAAATGGTGAACAGAAAATCAGAGGAGCAGATAATTGGCAAAGTGATATATATCTTGAAGTTTAATGGTACATCTCATTTGCAGATATCCAGATATTTCTGGAAAGTGAGATGTACATGTACATGCACACGTTCAGCATACATTTTCATTTGATGATGCTGAATATTTGCAGACTCACGGTGAAAGTTTTAAACATTAGGAATTAAAATTGGTGAAAGCCAACTTGTTTTTAATTTTCTCTTTTTTTCTAATTTGGTTGTCATAAAACTAAGTTGCTGCCACTGAAAGCAACAATGCTGAGGAATATTTTAGAACATTTCTTGAACAAAACACCTTATCCAAAACATGAATTCACATGTTATTCTGCTCATTCCATTCACAATCCAATGTTCATATTAAAATGCAGATAACCCTGTGTAAGTCAAAATTCACATTTTGTCAGCAGTATTTTTCAAAATTGACAGAGCATTCATATTTCAAATTTTTTTTAACAAACTTTAATTTTAGAATAGTCATGATGCGCATGTTTTCAGATGACACGAAAAAAAACATGTTAATTTGTTTTTTGCCTTTTCTGCCAGCCGCCACTGTGAAATCTTTGATTATACATATCAGAATGAATGGGACACAAAAGTATTAGCATCAATACACAATGTGTAAGCCTATCCACATTTCTCCTAGCCTCATACACACTGAGATCACTTCTTGGACTACAGCAAATTTCTTGTGTACACAATATTTCAACAATCCGACACCATAGCATTGGTGCAGTGCCACATGATCTTCTGGATGCACATACAGGATTATTGGAAAATCAACCCTTTTGTAAATTTTTCACCATATATTTTTGACAGTAATACATAATATTTTTATTTTCAACATTAAAACCTATTCGTTGAAAAGCACCTTGAAGATGAGATGGCCATACATTTATTTTCAAAAAAGTTTTTAGTAGATGTAAGCACTGTAAAAAGTTATGTAGAACATTTAAAAAATTTAGAAAGGGTAAAATTGATGAGAATGAAACATAGAAAAAAGGAGCAGAAAAGAAGAGTAGCAGTAGCAGTAGTTTACTCAAAGGATGAAGTGGGTGTATATTTGGGGTAAAAAACCTCAATTTTTGTATTAATGATAAAAATTAATTTAAGTCAAAAACTAGACAGTATTTTCTGAAATGTAATATTTCACTTGAAAGGATAGTATTCATGTAGAAAAAAACAACTATTTTACTTGGCATTATCCATCTTCATTTTAAAATTGTAGGGGTTTAAAGACTGACACTCTAATAATTGATTAAAATCATGATCAGCAAAATTAAAATGCCTCTTATTCAAAATGCCTCATTAAAAATGAAAGAGCTTTATTGCCAAACAAAACCAATTGATAGTTGTTGTGTTATATAGCATTTAAAAAACATAATGTGAAATTTCAGAAAATTTGACCCAGCCGGAGTGGAGTTAAATTCGTTGGAAATTTTGAAATTGGGAGGCAAAAGAAGCCAAGAAATCAGGTGATTTACATACATTTGCATAAATTAACACTTCTTTATCATGCAACTTTCAACTGCTTTACAAGCTACAAGGTAAACCCAACCTTAAAAAGACATTTGCTGTAATTTTTAGCATTTGTTCAATGTTCATCTCTGTGTATCAGCATTTGTTTGTTATTCTATCACTACATAGAACACCCAATGCTGTATTTAGCAACATACCAGTGTGAACATAAATGACCATTGTTATTGTTGATAAATGAATTCTAGTCTGGACTTGATCTGAGATCTCTTTTCAACAAAAACAACCCTGACTGTTCACTGTATGTTTTGTATTGACACGCTAAATACTGGACATTTCATAACGCTTCAGGGAGGAGAACAAGATACTGCAGTAGCAGTGTTGGCGCTAGGAATTTTTTCATTGTAACCACAGCCTGTTAGTGTGGCTAAAATGATCAAAATATTTTTAGCCATAAGCAATTTTTATTAGCCACACGTACACCCAACAAATCAATTTCACATACAAATTGCACAAACCCTATTTTCAATAACGTTTGTACTAAATTATCCAAATGTTGGGCCAGGGCCGGGCCAGGGCTGGGCCAGGGCTGTTGTACATACACTTTAATTCCTTGACAGATAAACTGCTGAGCACATTTTCTGCCAATTTATAGCTGCACATAATAATGACCACTGAGGAGCACGGTAAAACTCCATGTCCTTTGTGAAAGTTGTCTGTCCTTCAATTAAAAAATATTTATTAGTCCCCACGGACACCGTCCGGGGGGACTTATAGGTTTGGTCATGTCCGTGCGTGCGTGCGTGCGTGCGTGCGTGCGTCCGTCCGTCCGTTCACGCAGATATCTCTGAGATGCCTGGAGCGATTTCATTCAAACGTGATACAAGGATTACCTCATATGGCATACAGATGCACGTCAATTTGTTTTGTGATACGATCCAATATGGCCGCCAGGCGGCCATTTTATTACGATTTTTTCATGTACAGAACCATAACTCAGGCATGTTCCAACCGATTTTATTCAAAGTTGGTACAAGGACATTGACCAATGTCATAGATATGCACATCAATTTGTTTTGTGATACGATCCAATATGGCCGCCAGGCGGCCATTTTATTACGATTTTTTCATGTACAGAACCATAACTCAGGCATGTTCCAACCGATTTTATTCAAAGTTGGTACAAGGACATTGACCAATGTCATACAGATGCACATCAATTTGTTTTGTGATACGATCCAATATGGCCGCCAGGCGGCCATTTTATTACGATTTTTTCATGTACAGAGCCATTACTCAGGCATGTTTCGACCGATTTTATTCAGAGTTGGTACAAGGACATTGACCAATGTCATAGATATGCACATCAATTTGTTTTGTGATACGATCCAATATGGCCACCAGGCGGCTATTTTATTACGATTTTTTCATGTACAGAGCCATTACTCAGGCATGTTTTGACCGATTTTATTCAGAGTTGGTACAAGGACATTGACCAATGTCATAGATATGCATGTCAATTTGTTTTGTGATACGATCCAATATGGCCATTTTATTAAGATTTTTTCATGTACAGAGCCATAACTCAGGCACGTTTCAACCGATTTTATTCAAAGTTGGTACAAGCTTATTGACAAATGTCATAGCTGTGCACGGAAATTTGTTTTGTGATACGATCCAAAATGGCCGCTGTGCGGCCATTTTATTACGATTTTTCATGTACAGAGCCATAACTCAGGCATATCTCAACCGATTTTATTCAAAGTTGGTACAAGGACATTGACCTATGTCATACATATGCACGTCAATCTGTTTTGTGATACGATCCAATATGGCCGCCAGGCGGCCATTTTATTACGATTTTTTCATGTACAGAGCCATTTCTCAGGCATATCCGCATGTTTTGACCAATTTTATTCAAAGTTGGTACAAGGACATCGACCAATGTCATAGCTATGCACATCAATTTGTTTTGTGATGCGATCCAATATGGCCGCTGTGCGACCATTTTGTTACGATTTTTTTCATGTCCTGAACCATAACTCAGACATGTATCAAGCGAATTCATTCAAAAGTATTTTTATCACAGACCTAATGAAGAGGACTCTATCCTCTTTGAGGACCTGTAATCAAAGTACCGATTAACAAGTGGGGACTGTGTCATCAACGATGACTTGTTAAACAAAAATTGGTCTTAACTCTGTTCAGATCTATATTTCATAAATGCTGGTGAATAAATTGACCCCTCTCTGTATAGACAGGGACAAAAAAACTTCTGTTTATTTTTAATCTTTATTATGACACAAACAACAAATAGAGTTCTTTTCTTGGAACAAAACTTGCACAACATGTTATGAAAAAAATCATCAAAGTCTAATCATTGGCCATAATTGTTCCTCTTTTTTATTTTTTACATGATTGAAAAACTGCTTTATACCGTTATCTGGTGATATGGATAAAATTACAGTGATTGCCTGACTATGCAAAGCATTGTCCATAAAGTATCAAAGAAAACTATTGGCATTAAAAAATTGCTAAGGTTTTTAAAATTAATTAAATTCGCAAACTCAGTGAAAAATCAAAAGAGCAGTTCGTCAATACGACAAATCTATGACCAACCGACTCATCTGTAGTCTCACATTTTATACACCCATGCACAGACAAAAACCTTGCTGAAATTTGTTCGACCATGGTCTAGAACGTGGTTCGTCTGTCTTTGTTCTCTTCTCGGTGGTTTCCCTATTTCCTTTTTTTTCATAAGCTATTTTAAACCTAGTTTCTTTCCCAGCTGAGAACAATCAATAAACTATTTGTAGTTGGCAATCGTAGCTGCCCGCAAGCTGCATCGCATTGTACCGTGCATTCGTAACACATTTGGATTGTTTGGGTGTCTCGAAACTACCCAAGCCGCACACTGACCGGAGTATACAAACTGGGGATCTTGAAACTTTTTCACGCATGCTCATTTAAGCTCTGGGCAAAGTCCAACGCCATCATTTTAGTCTGTCAGTTGCATGGTCGAACTCTGCCGTCGATCATCGGTTGACGTACGACAAAGCAACTAATTATTTTGTTCAAAGGCTAGATATTTAAATGACTGAATATTTCGATAGTCTGACAGATCTACGGGTTATTTTGATACGTTAAAAGTGACAGAACCGGCGTGATTAACGATGGTGCGCGCTGTTTGGAATACGTTGCTGCTATGCTGGCTGGCGTGAACTCAAAGTACCCTTCATGCTAGTCTCGCATGCCAGACCTCGAAACCTGCGTGCGGCGAAGCCGCGAGCAGCGAGTAACCGCAGGTTACGAGGTCTGGCTAGAACCGACGTGCTATATATACTGTCCAATAGAATGCTTCGAAAATCGGCTTGATGAAAGAGTACATCTATTGTTTATTCATTAATGTAGGTGGAGCGTCTAAAAATAGCCTTTTGAATTTGACTGAATGATTGTGTCATTCATCCAGAAATGTTTCATTCGAAGTAAACTGCCTTACGTTGACCTCAGACAGTAGTACGGCTTCATGAAATTACGATTACGCTATCCCAAGTAACCATGATGAAAAAAATCTGCAAAAATGATCTATGCCGTTGAAGAAAGTGGTGATGGACAGCCTGAAACCACAGTCGCTCGAGAGCTATTCAGCTCTGGGACTATTCGCCCCATAGACGAGTATACAGAAGCGAGAAATACCCCTTCTGTATACTCGTCTATGGGGCGAATAGTCCCAGAGCTGAATAGCTCTCGAGCGACTGTGCTGAAACCGAAGCAGGAGGTAGCCATGACAGATTATCTGGAAGGAGACGATGTTTCCGTAAATTTGCCGACAAGATATGTAATTTTAAGATTGCTCCGGCCTTGCTTCAATGCTTGCGATTGCATTTTGTTGATCGTCGACATCCTCTATGGAGTTTGCTTTTTCATTTTGCTCCGTTCAAACGAAGCTCAGACTTTGGGCCCATTCAACTGCCGATGAGCTGGTGGTAAATGGCCTCACAAATAAATTCTCGCCATAGATTTTTGCTTGAGTGTTTTTTTCGGCGCAGATATGTGAAATGTGGTGGACAAGTACAGTGAAAATGCGTTATGGCCGTCTGTACGCGGTGGTCCAAAGTTATACTTATTAGCATAGGAAAGACAGCCCACTTTTGACGTCATCACATTCCTGAGCAGTTGGTTCTTGCCAGACCTCGTAACCTGCGGTTACTCGCTGCTCGCGGCTTCGCCGCTCGCGTCGCATGCAGGTTCGAGGTCTGGCACGCGAGACTACCTTCATGCTTGCATCCTGACGCGACGTACGTGGTCAAATGTTTCGTACGATGCTTGCAGCGTTTGTGCTTGAAAATTTGGATTGCGGAAAATAACGTAGACTTATTTGTAAAAACGACTAGTTGTTAGAATAGTAGGCTACATGAATAATCCAGTGCATATTTCGGATCGATCACAATGAACACCCACATGTCGAAATTCTTGGTCCTTCGGGAAAACCGTCGGTCTGGGATCCCAAGACTGCGTCGAAGGCGTCTAGGGTCAACACGGCACCCGGTCACGAGCTTTCGCCACGCGTGGCGAAGGCGTAGCAATTTTTTTTCGCCACATCGGACGTTTATTCGCAATTTGCGACTGTGGCGAACGTTAGCGCGATCCCTGAGTAGATGCATAGAACAAACCACTGTGAATATTACCGAATTTGGCAGCTAAAGGAGTTTAACTAAACATGTTGAGTTTATCTGTCACCAGGTAGCGTCTACGGTGCTCTTTTGTAGAGATCAGAAATTCTGGGCAAATATTTAATTGATGTTTTTTTTCCTTGGCCCCCCCTAAAAGATTGTGGTATTTTTGTATGGCCCCCCCCCTAAATTTTCTTGGGAAAAATGGGTGGCCCCCCCTGAAAATCCTCCACCCCCCCCCCCCTGGAAGTAAATTCTGAATCGTCCCTTATTATTATTATTATTATTATTATTATTATTGTTACTATACATACAACATGAGGTACACAACATGAAAATGCAGATTTATGTCAAAAGTTGACCTACTTGCTTCGAGTTCATCGAACTTATCCTTCTTCATCCAACAGGAAATGCCGTGTGGAGGTTCCCTTTCAAACATTTGGATTTCTCGTTTCATGCGGGCGGCACGTTGCATTCTCTGTGCTTAATCTGTGACCAAAAGAGTTTTTTTGAGCTTCTTTCCGATCAAGTTTGTCCGAGGGTATGCTTCGCACGACAGATAGGTGCAGGAAGGTTGTAGTCTACGGCCCCCTTTACAGCGATCAGCCCAAGGTTTGATCAGCCCCTCCTCCTCCCGGGTTTCGAATGGATCATTTGATTTTTTGCGCGAAATCTTTCTATCGCTATGATCCCTGTTCTCGCGACGTTGGTCTCGCGAGAGCCTAACCATTCTATTCGTTGAGGGCGTTAATAAAAATTCGAATATGGCGGGCGAGAGAGAGACACTGACAGCAGCGAGAGAAACTGTGGACAGTAAGTAGTCCGCCAATTATTTATCATCACTTAGAGAAGTTTTACAGCGTCTATGTATATCAAAAGCTGATCTCCTTACTACGTCTACTGAGATTTATTCATCTTAAAAGTGTTCTCTGACTTGTTGTAGTGTAGTGCACTGTCTCAGCTCAGGTCTGTGTTGTAACTTGCATGACAGTGGAACCATTGGGCGAGACTCGGCTGAAGCTAGCAGCCAAAACCTAGCAGCCAAAACTATGGTGTGGAAGCTAGCAGCCAAAACTTGCAAGTCACTTTCCTCCTATATTTTGAAGTCAAGTGGACATCAATCTAACATACAAGGCTCTTTATACATGTATCAACACAAACAAACATAATTAATTTCTTTGCATAAATTATCTCCATTCTAATTAGCACCTGGTATCCCAGCTAGCCTATGGCTATAAAGCACAATCCATTGTCTGCTGGAATGAAAGAAAGAGTGTGCACCCATTACACCTAGCATGTCTTACACATATACATCCATACTAACAAACTACACTTGTCTCATTTCTTAATTAATTTCTTTGCATAAATTATCTCCATTCTAATTAGCATCTGTATGCTAGGCTATGGCTATAAAGCACAATGCATTGTCTGCTGGAATGAAAGAAAGAGTGTGCACCCATTACACCTAGCATGTCTTACACATATACATCCATACTAACAAACTACACTTGTCTCATTTCTTAATTAATTTCTTTGCATAAATTATCTCCATTCTAATTAGCATCTATATGCTAGGCTATGGCTATAAAGCACAATGCATTGTCTGCTGGAATGAAAGAAGGAGTGTGCAACCATTACACCTAGCATGTCTTACACATATACATCCATACTAACAAACTACATTTGTCTCATTTCTTAATTAATTTCTTTGCATAAATTATCTCTGTTTTAATTATCACCTATAGCCAATGGCCACAAGAATATAGTGTCTGCGTGAATGAAAGAAAGAGTGTGCATCCATTTAACCTAGCATGTCTTACACATATACATCCACATTAACAAACCACACTTGTCTCATTTCTAAATTAATTTCTTTGCATAAATTATCTCTGCTTTAATTATCACCTATATGCTAGCCTATGGCCATACAGCAGAATATAGTGTCTGCCTGAATGAAAGAAAGAGTGTGCATCCATTTAACCTAGCATGTCTTACACACATACATCCATACTAAAAAATTACACTTGTCTCATTTCTTAATTAATTTCTTTGCATAAATTATCTCAGCTTTAATTATCACCTATATGCTAGCCTATGGCCATACAGCAGAATGCATTGTCTCCTGGAGTCAAAGAAAGAGTGTGCATCCATTTCACCTAGCATGTCTTACTCATATACATCCATACTAACAAACTTCACTGCTCTCATTTCTTAATTAATTTCTTTGCATAAATTATCTCTAATTAATTAATATATATATGCCAACCTATGGCTATGCAGCACAATGCATTGCCTACTGGAATGAAAGAAAGAGTGTGCATCCATTACACCTAGCATGTCTTACTCATATACATCCATACTAACAAACTTTACTGCTCTCATTTCTTAATTAATTTCTTTGCATAAATTATCTCCAATTAATTAACATATATATGCTAACCTATGGCCATACAGCAGGATATAGTGTCTGCCTGAATAAAAGAAAGAGTGTGCATCCATTACACCTAGCATGTCTTAGTCATATACATCAATACTAACAAACTTCACTGCTCTCATTTCTTAATTAACTTCTTTACATAAATTATCTCCAATTAATTAACATATACATGCCAACCTATGGCTGTAGAGCACAATGCATTGTCTGCCTGAATAAAAGAAAGAGTGTGCATCCATTACACCTAGCATGTCTTACTCATATACTTCCATACTAACAAACTTCACTGCTCTCATTTCTTAATTAATTTCTTTGCATAAATTATCTCCAATTAATTAACATATATATGCCAACCTATGGCCATACGGCAGAGTATAGTGTCTGCCTGAATGAAAGAAAGAGTGTGCACGCATTACACCTAGCATGTCTTACACATATACATCCATACTAACAAACTATACTTGTGTCATTTCTTAATTAATTTCTTTACATAAATAATCTCAGCTTTAATTATCACCTATATGCTAACCTATGGCCATACAGCAGAATATAGTGTCTGCCTGAATGAAAGAAAGAGTGTGCACCCATTACACCTAGCATGTCTTACACATAGACATCCATACTAACAAACTATACTTGTCTCATTTCTTAATTAATTTCTTTGCATAAATTATCTCAGCTTTAATTATCACCTATATGCTAGCCTATGGCCATAGAGCAGAATGCATTGTCTCCTGGAGTCAAAGAAAGAGTGTGCATCCATTTCACCTAGCATGTCTTACACATATACATCCATACTAACAAACTACACTGCTCTCATTTCTTAATTAATTTCTTTGCATAAATTATCTCCAATTAATTAACATATATTATGCTAACCTATGGCCATAGAGCAGAATATAGTGTCTGCCTGAATGAAAGAAAGAGTGTGCACCCATTACACCTAGCATGTCTTACACATATACATCCATACTAACAAACTATATTTGCCTCATTTCTTAATTAATTTATTTGCATAAATTATCTCAGCTTCAATTATCACCTATATGCTAGCCTATGGCCATAGACCAGAATGCATTGTCTGCTGGAGTCAAGGAAAGAGTGTGCACCCATTACAGCTAGCATGTCTTACTCATATACATCCATACTAACAAACTTCACTGCTCTCATTTCTTAATTAATTTCTTTGCATAAATTATCTCCAATTAATTAACATACATTATGCTAACCTATGGCCATAGAGCAGAATATAGTGTCTGCCTGAATGAAAGAAAGAGTGTGCATCCATTTCACCTAGCATGTCTTACACATATACATCCATACTAACAAACTACACTTGTCTCATTTCTTAATTAATTTCTTTGCATAAATTATCTCAGCTTTAATTATCACCTATATGCTAACCTATGGCCATACAGCAGAATGCATTGTCTCCTGGAGTCAAAGAAAGAGTGTGCATCCATTTCACCTAGCATGTCTTACACATATACATCCATACTAACAAACTACACTTGTCTCATTTCTTAATTAATTTCTTTGCATAAATTATCTCAGCTTTAATTATCACCTATATGCTAACCTATGGCCATACAGCAGAATGCATTGTCTCCTGGAGTCAAAGAAAGAGTGTGCATCCATTTCACCTAGCATGTCTTACACATATACATCCATACTAACAAACTACACTTGTCTCATTTCTTAATTAATTTCTTTGCATAAATTATCTCTGGTTTAATTATCACCTATATGCTTGGGTATGGCCATACAGAAGAATATAGTGTCTGCCTGAATGAAAGAAAGAGTGTGCATCTATTTCACCTAGCATGTCTTACTCATATACATCCATACTAACAAACTTCACTTGTCTCATTTCTTAATTAATTTCTTTGCATAAATTATCTCCGTTTCTTAACGTCTATATGCCAACCTATGACCATACAGCAGAATGTAGTGTCTGTCTGAATGAAAGAAAGAGTGTGCATCCATTTCACTTAGCATGTCTTACACATATACATCCATACTAACAAACCACACTTGTCTCATTTCTTAATTAGTTTCTTTGCATAAATTATCTCTGGTTTAATTATCACCTATATGCTAGCCTATGGCCATACAGCAGAATATAGTGTCTGTCTGAATGAAAGAAAGAGTGTGCATCCATTTCATCTAGCATGTCTTACACATATACACCCATTCTAACAAACTACACTTGTCTTATTTCTTTATTAATATTTTTGCATAAATTATCTCAATTTCTTAACATATATATGCTAACCTATGGCCATACAGAAGAATATAGTGTCTGTCTGAATGAAAGAAAGAGTGTGCATCCATTTAAGCTAGCATGCCTTACTCATATACATCCATACTAACAAACTACACTTGTCTCATTTGTTAATTAATTTCTTAAAATAAATTATCTCCAATTAATTAACATATACATGCTAACCTATGGCTATACAGCAGAGTGCATTGTCTGTTTGAATGAAAGAAAGAGTGTGCATCCATTTCACCTAGCATGTCTTACACATATAAACCCATTCTAACAAACTATACCTCTCTCATTTCTTAATTAGTTTCTTTGCATAAATTATCTCTGTTTTCATTATCACCTATGTGTTAGGCTATGGCCATATAGCAGAATATAGTGTCTGTTTGAATAAAAAAAAAGAGTGTGCATCCATTTCACCTAGCATGTCTTACACATATACATCCATACTAACAAACTTCACTTGTCTCATTTCTTAATTAATTTCTTTGCATAAATTATCTCAGTTTCTTAACATATGTGCTAACCTATGGCCAAACAGCAGAATATAGTGTCTGTCTGAATGAAAGAAAGAGTGTGCATCCATTTCACCTAGCATGTCTTACTCATATACATCCATACTAACAAACCACACTTGTCTCATTTCTTAATTAATTTCTTTGCATAAATTATCTCCATTTAATTAACATATATATGCTAACCTATGGCTATACAGCAGAGTGCATTGTCTGCTGGAATGAAAGAAAGAGTGTGCATCTATTTCACCCAGCCTGTCTTACACATAGACATCCATATTAAGAACTAAGACTTGTCTCATTTCTTAATTATTTCCCTTGCATAAATTATCTCTAATTTATGCTGGCCTGTGAATACAAGAGAATGCACAATTGTCCGCAGGAAAGAAAGAAAGAGAGTGCATCCATTTCACCTACCAATGTCTTACAGATATACATCCATACTAACAAATAAGGCTTTTCGCATTTCTTAATTAATTTCTTTGCATATATTATCTCCATTTCAATTACCACATAATCGCTAGCCTATGGCTATACATAGTATGCAGTGTCTACTGGAAAGATAGAGTGTGCATCCTTTTCACTTAGCCTGTCCTGTGTCTTTAGATCTATACTAACAAACTTCACAGCAGACTATGCACTCTGTTCTACAGCCATAAACTAGCATATATACATCCCAATTATAATTGAGATAATTTATGCAAAGAAGCTATTTAAGAAATGGCAGAAGAGTAGTCTGTTAGTAGAGATGTATATGTATAAGACTGGGTAGGTGAAATGGATGCACATTCTTTATTTCATTTCAAGCCAGTATACAGATGCTAATTACAATAGAAATAATTTATTCAAAAGACATAATTGAAGAGTTGAGGTATATGAAGTCTGTAAGTATTGATGTAAGTGCAGAAAACAGGGCAGGTGAAATGGATGCACACTCTTTCTTTTGTTCCAGCAGACCATGCATTCACTTCTACAGCAATTAGCCAGCATGCACATGCTCATTATAATAGAGATAATTTATGCAAAGAAATTAATTAAGAAATAAGACAAGTGTAGTTTGCTAGTATGGATGTATATGTGTAAGACATGCTAGGTGAAATGGATGCACACTCTTTCTTTCATTCAGGCAGACACTATGATCTTCTGTATGGCCATAGGCTAGCATATAGGTGATAAATAAAGCAGAGATAATTTATGCAAAGAAATTAATTAAGAAATAGGACAAGTGTAGTTTGTTAATATGGATGTATATGAGTAAGACATGCTAGGTGTAATGGGTGCACACTCTTTCTTTCATTCAGGCAGACACTATATTCTGCTCTATGGCCATAGGTTAGCATAATATATGTTAATTAATTGGAGATAATTTATGCAAAGAAATTAATTGAGAAATAGGACAAGTGTAGTTTGTTAGTATGGATGTAAATGAGTAAGACATGCTAGGTGAAATGGATGCACACTCTTTCTCTGACTCAAGGAGACAATGCATTCTGCTCTATGGCCATAGGTTAGCATATAGGTTATAATGAAAACAGAGATAATTTATGCAAAGAAATTAATTAAGAAATGGGACAAGTGTAGTTTGTTAGTATGGATGTATATGTGTAAGACGTGCAAGGTGTAATGGATGCACACTCTTTCTTTCATTCAAACAGACAATGCACTCTGCTGTATAGCCATAGGTTAGCATATATATGTTAATTAATTGGAGATAATTTATGCAAAGAAATTAATTAAGAAATGAGACAAGTGTAGTTTGTTAGTATGGATGTATATGAGTAAGACATGCTAGCTGTAATGGATGCACACTCTTTCTTTCATTCCAGCAGACAATGGATTGTGCTTTATAGCCATAGGCTAGCATATAGATGCTAATTAGAATGGAGATAATTTATGCAAAGAAATTAATTGAGAAATGAGACAAGTGTAGTTTGTTAGTATGGATGTATATGAGTAAGACATGGTAGGTGTAATGGGTGCACACTCTTTCTTTCATTCATGCAGACACTATAATCTTGTGGCCATTGGCTATAGGTGATAATTAAAACAGAGATAATTTATGCAAAGAAATTAATTAAGAAATGAGACAAGTGTAGTTTGTTAGTATGGATGTATATGAGTAAGACATGCTAGGTGAAATGGATGCACACTCTTTCCTTTATTCAAGCAGACACTATATTCTGCTGTATGGCCATAGGTTAGCATATGGGTTATAATTAAAGCTGAGATAATTTATGCAAAGAAATTAATTAAGAAATGAGACAAGTGTAGTTTGTTAGTATGGATGTATATGAGTAAGACATGCTAGCTGTAATGGGTGCACACTCTTTCTTTCATTCCAGCAGACAATGGATTGTGCTTTATAGCCATAGGCTAGCATATAGATGCTAATTAGAATGGAGATAATTTATGCAAAGAAATTAATTAAGAAATGAGACAAGTGTAGTTTGTTAGTATGGATGTATATGAGTAAGACATGGTAGGTGTAATGGGTGCACACTCTTTCTTTCATTCATGCAGACACTATATTCTTGTGGCCATTGGCTATAGGTGATAATTAAAACAGAGATAATTTATGCAAAGAAATTAATTAAGAAATGAGACAAGTGTAGTTTGCTAGTATGGATGTATATGAGTAAGACATGCTAGGTGAAATGGATGCACACTCTTTCCTTTATTCAAGCAGACACTATATTCTGCTGTATGGCCATAGGTTAGCATATGGGTTATAATTAAAGCTGGGATAATTTATGCAAAGAAATTAATTGAGAAATGAGACAAGTGTAGTTTGTTAGTATGGATGTATATGAGTAAGACATGCTAGCTGTAATGGGTGCACACTCTTTCTTTCATTCCAGCAGACAATGGATTGTGCTTTATAGCCATAGGCTAGCTGGGATACCAGGTGCTAATTAGAATGGAGATAATGTATGCAAAGAAATTAATTAGTAAATGATGTGTTTGTGTTGATACATGTATAAAGAACCTTGTATGTTAGATTGATGTCCACTTGACTTCAAAACATAGGTGGAAAGTGGCTTGCAAGTTTTGGCTGCTAGCTTCCACACCATAGTTTTGGCTGCTAGGTTTTGGCTGCTAGCTTCAGCTGAGTTTGGGTGAGCTGCAAAATTGCATTCGAGTTGAGACAAATGTAACCCTGTCTGTGTGCTTTTTCGATAAAAGGAGCACTTAACCCTTTTCCTGCCGAGCGCCCTTGTCCGTTATTCTCCCAAGTCAGTAGAAAACCGCCCCATAATATGTGCCTGCAAAAGATTGGCTCTCCTGCATGTTATCCTGCCAGGCATTTTGGCAGAAATCGCCCATTTTCAGGGTAGTTTTAGCCGTACTTATACGTGTTAGACTTCGATAATTTCTACATGCCCGTAGACAGGGGAAGGAGCTCAAGGGTTGCTGCAGAAAAAATTGAGGTCACCGGCTTTGTTTGCCCCTGGGAGTGCGTCATTTTATTGCCGTTTCATGTTTATTTTTTCGGAAATAAACTCCTTCAGTATTACGTACGTCCGCTAGGCACAAACATCACCTCACTCGTCTGTTAGTCAGAGACCCTGAGGTCGTGCTAGGGGTGCAGCAGCACCGTCAAACCTGTCCTGTTTCCCCAGGGTAGGGTCAATTGAATACGTACCTCCAACGACTTGGCAGTGTAGCACAAAAACTACGTTTTTGCCGTTGTATTAACGACATGGCTGAGCCATTGAAGCACAGCTTTACGTAGTTTTGCCAGCTCAGTTGGGAGTTGGCTTACGAGTGTTACCTTCATTACTGACTTAATCGAGTGGTCCTCAGTCAGGTACGGGTTTGTACCGACATGGCTTGGGCTGCAGCTAACCAGTGATAACCAGTCACTACCCCCAAGTCTTCAGTTCACTTTTGCGATGCACGGGTGCAACGCAATATGCTTCCATTGTTCTAGCCATCGACGTGTCCACATGCTGGCAGCCATATTGTACTGCTAGCTGGTTTGCATAACAAAAGCAGTCCCTGCTAAATGCAGACGGTATCCCCGTACATGTAGCATATTGACCTCATGTGCCCTTTTGAATTCTCTGTACGCAAACAGCGTACGTAGTTACCAATGCATCGGCAAGAGGATACGTTTGCCTGCAAACCAGAGCCAGTACTTCGGACGGTGGAATAAATAAAAAATCCAAAGCTACGTCCATTGAATGGCACGGCCAAGGCAGTGAAGGACGTTGCCTGGCTTGAACTTGCAGAGCTGAAGCCCAGCTTAGTACGTCGGACACCAGTTTGTAATGGTATTTCCGAGTCGTTCATATCCGTTCCATGGGAGGAACAAGTCGAGCCGTCCCGTCAAAATACGTTCTCATTTTCAGTCACGCACAACTGAATAAGTGACTTTCGTCTCGCACCATCGGCATATCTGCCAAGTCGTTTGCAAGAGGTAGCCTTCTAGATTAGCATTGCCGAGTTGGTCAAGTTCGGCAGCAATCTGTATAGTGCCAGGCAGCCAAGTACGTCCAACTCCGCCAGAAAACGTCACCATGCTATCCTGCCAAGTCCGCTAAAAAGCGGTAAAAAAAAAACCAGCCCCCCTCGGGTGTGGGGGACTGGCGGACAGGTTTCTGCACCTTTCCCTGTCCTTGGACTCCCTGTGAACCCATTTCGAGAGCAAACGCCGTTCCTCGCCCAAAACCTGTCCTCGAACGACCCCTAGCGTGAGCAAGGGTTTGCTACACGTAGTTCCGTCGACTAGGCAGGAAAGGGGGTACCAAAAAGGAGCCCGATTTCCACCGCCTTAGGAGGATAACGGCCGTGGCTGCTCAGCTTCTAGCTACACCGAATTTCAAGCGGATTTTCACCGACTTGGCAGGAAAAGGGTTAAAGAAACGGGACTTAGTCCATCGAGAAGTGAAAATCCTTCTATCTTCCGCATCTACTTGTAGTTACGAGCGAATCTATCTGTTCATGCATGCTCGAGAGTCGAAGTCTTAACGTTAAATTCCAGTTATGCAGTAGCTGCAAAATTGTAGCTCTACGGTGAGGCGGTGGGTGAGTTTTGGTTTTTGCGACCTCGCTCACCAGTAGAGCTACAATGCTGAAGGCCCTGAAGCATACAAAATAAGCACGCTGCACATGGCATGGCATTTTGATGTAAAATCCCCTATATTTACTGCATTTGGTCATACTGATTTATCACTACTGAAGATTAAACACTATACTACACTAACCTTGTCGTGTATGGGGTTTGGTGTTTGTTCAAATACGTCGATCGCGTTCCAAAACATTTCTTGGAGCCGCAATTACCAACTTCCGGTAATAGCGGCTCCCAGAAACACGCTCAATGTTTATGGAACGCGATCGATGTGTCTGTGCTAATACCAAACCCTATAAACGGCAAGGTTAGTGTAGTATAGTGTTTAGTCTTCAGTAGTGATAAATCGGTATGACCAAATGAATGCAGTAAATATGTGGGATTTTTACATGAAAATGCCGCGCCATGTGTGGCGCGCTTATTTTGTATGCTACAGGGCCTTCGGCATTGTAGCTCTACTGGTGAGCGATGTCGCAAAAACCAAAACTCACCGACCGCCTCACCGTAGAGCTACAATTTTGCAGCTAGTTATGCAGCTGCAAAGCGAACACCCATTCTGAAGAATCGTATATTATATAAAATGCTCCGATGATAATCAGTCTTTGTTCTAGACATTGTTCGTAGTGTTTCTCATGTAAAATTCTTTTGTTAAAGCATTACAGGAAATTTCACGTCTGCTGAACACGGAACTTGATGCGGAGACCTTGTCAATATGTGTCAGACTTTTGGAACAAGGAGTCAATCCTGAAGCCTTAGCATCAGTCATAAAAGAACTTAGAAGAGAAACTGCTGCCCTCAATGTAGGCACTATTTTTTTGTATATTCCCTTAAGTCTTGAGGTCAAAGAATTTCTTTGTAGCATATGCATTACACACAAAAATGCCAACTACAGTTATCAATTCTGTTTCTAGAAGTTTAGCTTCATGACTTTTTCAAAGTAATGCTGCTCAGTATCTCTTAAACTAGAGGCTTTTGGTTTCTTTGCTCAAAAAAATTGTTTTTACGGACAATACTAATTTGGGCTTACTTCTGTGTACTGTGAATACACAGTCATTGTCCTCTATATAATCAGAATGAACACATTTGTTGAAATTAGGATTTGCTGCCAGGATCCAACTGGTGATGTGACTATCACTTTCACTTCAACTCATTTCCGCAATAGTATAATGAAGTCTGGCAAGGCAAATTTGAATGTGTGTAACATCTCCTGATTGGGTTGTATGAGTCCTTAAAAGCCATATTCACCAGCCATAAATCATGCAACTTCTATAGAATTGGGAAAACTTGACAACACTGATATAGAGCTTTATCACTCAGTTCAACTGTGAATTGCTGGGGCCAAAGCAATATGATCACTATTCACAGCTTTGTCAGGTGTCCCTTTGGCCTTGGTAGAAATCTTTTTTTTTTTACCATCGTAACCTCCCATTGATAGGCTGTTTGCGTATGCCATTCCTACTTGTGGTTTAGCTTTGTTTGGTGGTTTCTATGAAATCACCTGGTCAGAGCATCAAACTTGACAACTTTTCCCATAAAATGACAGTACATTTGTGAGGCTGGTAAAAATGCAACTTCATCAAAATTTTTGCTTCTGTTTATGGAGAAATGCAGCCATTAGCGGTTGTTAGATGATTTTTCCGATTATAGCAAACGTAAGGGAGGTTCAAGAGACAAAGACAATTTTACCATATATCTCTTTAGTGTACTGATTAACATTCCTTCTTTTCTAATTTTCTCTAGGCTGCAGAAGCATCTCTGGAACAATGACATCATAGACAATAATGCAACATCTCGACTTGCAGTAACTAAAGTTTTCATATAACCTGTGTGTGGAAAGACCTTAAGGAAAGACTGCAGGTGTTACCCATCCTTGCAAGAAGTCATGGTTGTAATTTACCTGTCCCGAAGGAAATATGATAGTTTTTCCACACCGTTAATTATTTAAACATGACTAAAGTACTATTATGCCAAGAGCATTACTAAAAGCTGACACCTCTCTGTTGTCATGCTTTGCTATAATCATGTGCTCTGATTAAGTTTGACCCATTTGTGTTTAATTTTAGTATTGAGGTTCATTCTGTCTTTTCCTGAAGTCAGCTATTTGTACAAGCAAAATTTCATGTTACAAACATACAATGTCCATCTCCTATTCATTGCCATCTACTTGCTGCAGCAGTTAAACACCAATGGTGGTTCCAAAATATTGATATCTTTGGTATACTTTTTTTATCTTTTATTGTCTTTGATACTCTTTTGTCTTAAAAAATAACACCGTTGAAAATTCTAAAATAACTATGATCACAAGACATGTTTGTAAATCTTTGATATACCTGATAGCAGATTATTATTGATAGCCAGGCATTACATGGCAGTGATAGTGACAGTGTATTTCTCTGTGATGTGTTGTAAATTGGTCAACATACATGCACATTACCCATTATTGCATCACAGCTTTCCTTCATATCACATATAAGATGTGGTGGGGCATTTTGTAATCCCACTTCTTTAAAGATACTAGTACATGTACTCAAATGGTAGAGTGTTTACTCACTTGTCCAGGCATCTGCTTGGTTTCAGTTCACAGAAACTGAATTCCATTATGCGACTGTAGAATTCACACATAAGAAGTAGTTGCTCAGAACATTTTAAAAATTAATAGTTCTGTACACAATCTGACACTGTTATGATAGCTGATCCAATCTAAGCCATTTGAGGTCAAAGGTAATACGTCCACATCCTGCAAAGTTTATTCACTGTAAGTTTAAAAATATTCTATGAAATATCAGTCACTGTGTAGCTCTTTCCAAGTATTTTGATGTACATATTATTTTAAATAGAATGTTGTGACAAATGTTCTAGAATAAAAATGTGAAACAAGATATCTTACACTGCATGATGTGTCAAACAGATTTCTAATAAGCTAAGATACCGAAGTCGCAGACTTTTGACACGAATGAAGATAAGTGGACACAGACAGTGTCTAGCACTAACCATTATTAACCTAGGGAGTTATTTGGGTAAGGGTCAGGAATGTAGCATGTGTACATAGCTTGAGGTCCCCAGGAAAGTCCCTTTAGTTTGTAAGCATAAGTTGTGTCCACTAATCTTCTCTTGAGCCCAACTTTTGTGATAATTAGCAACGACAATGAACAATGCACAAAAAACACTAGTCTGTGATTGTATATGGTTATATGCTTATACTGGTTGCATTGTACAGTACTGTTACAGTAACAACAAATTTTCTGTTGGAGCCATGGAACTTGCCGGATGTTTGAATAGTGTTTCCACTGCACTTGTATCGATGTCATGGTGATTTTAAATTTCCAGTGGTCATAGAATTTAGATGGAAGAACTTCTCTTTTTCAAAGACAGCATGTGACCACTGAAAAATCTATGACTGCCCTATGGCCCTAGGTATACTGAAGTCATTTTGTGTTGTGTGTTATTATTTTAGTTCCATGCATTCACAAAGTTGTCCATAGCTTTCGCCATGTTGTCCTATGCATGTACAATGTTGTCCTGGGTATGTAACACTTTCTTGTGCATTAATACACAAGACAACATGATTTCAGTTCACTCAAGCCAATCATGGCTTTCTATACCTCAGCTTACGTTAGATAATGATCGAAACTGAGTTGACTTGTGAGTTCAGAAAAACACCATTACAAGACTTGTTGTTTTACAGGTAGTATACAGTGAGTGTGCATAAAGAAAAAGACAAAAATGTTAATCATTTAGATCATCTCATTTTGTTCCTGCTATGTTACTGTGACAATCACTTATTCCCATCAGTTAATATAAACAACATTGTGAATACACATGACAGCATGTGAAATGCACAGGACAATGTGTAAAATGCCCACGGCAGCTATAATTGCTCATATTAATGTTGAAAATGCACAAGACAACATTGTAAGTACCTTGGACATCATGTAACTGCACGGTTAACGTTGTAATTGCACAGACCCCCTCAATGCACAAGACAACATTGCAAATACACAGGAGAATGTTGTGAACCATCGCGTTCACCCACGAACTACGTAGCAGCCTGCCAGTGTAAATTGCTTCAATTTGCTTTCTATTTACTGTTTTCATATTTATACTAACAAATGCCCACAGACTTGGGGCAAGTCAAATGAGAACATTGTAAATGCACAGACTGCATAATAAATGTACAAAACACGTTCATTTGTGGCGTCCTACGCGCACGGGCATCTGTATAGTTGTCCCACTGCGATACACAGTACTAGAGATTTCCCACAATACATCATGATTTGTGCCAACGTAGATTCCCCTGTGAAGTCTACCATGCCTCCCATGTGTAGACAAATTCCTGGACCACTTGTAGAAATTCTGAGAACGTACTTTTAAAAACACCTTTCTTCTCAATTCCCATTTTAAAGGATTAAGAAAATTGTGCTTGATTGAGAGAAGAGAAAGGATTTTTGTAAATTTTCCTCTGATTGTGTCCTCAGCCATACAGAATAAAGTGATGGAAAGTAGGGAGACTAGTTGCACCTGTTTTATGAAACAAAAGGATATTGATTTTTTCCAAATAGAAAAGACAAAAGAAATTTACATGCTAACTATTTTCAGAGAATGACCCCTTCAGTTGGTAATAACTTGCTTCCCAAAACTGTGACATTTGTAGTACCTGAAGAATGTGACTTTTATGGTTATTTGATGGTTTCTTTGAAATTTATACTACAATATTTCAACGTACTTTTAATAAATATAATTAATCCATTATCGTGAGACTTCACATTATTGCTTTTATACAGAACTGAAAAAGTTATAAGAAAACTAACGTCATTGGTACAAATCGAACAGCATTGTGGGTAATTTATTGTACTGTGCGAAATAAAGTCAGAGGAAAATAATAACGGAGTTAAATATGCATGTACAATAATTTCAAGTAATTTTTATGGGCTGATTACAGTGATTTTTACGGCTAATGTTGTCAAACAATCAGACAACATTTTAGCAGGCTTAGCGTTGTCCGGATTTATACCTGTGTTACAACGAATGACGATGGTTTCTGCTCTCGTTCATCTTGGCACATTACAGTCCCCAGCTGCAGTTTATTCGCATCTTTGACAAACAGACTAGTTATTTAGTTGACAAAAAATTCTATCCGATGGAGAAGAAAATGTTGAGAAAGTGTTTTGCGAGTAAAGGTAAAGCGAATAGCGCCTACAACTGCAGGTGGATCGGTCCGTATATTTATAAATATTTGGTAGAGTCGTTTCCAGTATTGCGAATTTCCGAACATTGGCAATGAAAGTGGACTTCAATAGTCTAGGTTAAATGCATAAATACAGCACTATCATCCCTTCTTTGAGGTCTTTCCCCGTCTTTCAACCTTTCTATGACACGTAAGTGATCGAACGACTTCAATGACAATACAAATCGTACAGGTTATATATATGGGTGTCATTAGTTCAACGTGCCATTCAGACGGGCTTTACAGGAGTCTATACATACAATTGAGTGATTCCACAGTCTTTATTCACCAGCTATATGAATGTAAATACATATTCAAACTTCTACAAACTATACGTGTGCTTCAGCCCCGTCTCAAGTGTCAAGATTTTTTCCTGTCTAATTCGCTTGAGTTAGTCATTTTCTCACTCTTAATACTGAAGGCCCTGCATTTCATTACACACCGAAGAATTGAGGTAAGAGCACTTTACATCGCAGACGTATCTTGTACTCTGAGATTCATTGTAAACACCCAGTTTGTTTATGATCGCTGACAGTACTACATTGATCTGCAGTTGTGAAATTCCGAAATACTCAACTGTCTGTGTGCATGGTTACAGGCGTTCAGGACAGGTACACCAACGCCAAGAACGTCAAGGAGAAGTTCTTGTACCCTTTAAGAAGTTTGGAATTAAGTACTCTTACGAAGGGTCGCCTGATATGCCGAAATTAAAAGTAACCATCACGACGCTACACAGTGTCTACACCAGCAAGAACGCTAAGCTTTTCATCAAGTTTATCGGAGATGGCATCAACAGCAAACCCGTTCCTTTGAAGGTCAGTTCTCATGTCATGCTTAGGTTGCAGTTTTTGTGAGTGGGGAATATTCAACCTTACAGATAATCACTTAAATATGATTTTCGTCCAACGAAAAAACGATGTACAAAAAATCCTAACTGCTGAGTATTAGTTGCGTGGTCAGTGAACCATGGAAGGTATTGTTAGCCGGGCGTGGCGTAAGAAACGCGAATCATGGGCGTGGTGACGAAAACAATAGTTAAGGTCAGTTTATATTTCATGGAGATTTCAGCCATAGACAGTGAAGTGCTCCGCTATGTGTTAACACAGGGCAAATTAATCCCCTTAACTTTAATTGAGATTATCACACCAATAGATTTAAATTCATTTTCAACACATTCCATTGCATACCGTCATCTCACACAAGACCCCGGTAACTCTGAGAGAACCTTTGAAAATCTTTCACTAGCGATTGTGCTGTCGCTCAAAAACGTAATTCATATAGTGGATAAGAAAATAATTTAAAATTATTTAAGCAGGCAAATTTTGCGTTTACCTCAAAATGCTAGTATTTTTAACTCGAACTCATGTGGATTTTACGGGGAATCAATACCTGTAACAGCCTGCCATACTCGCGTATCAAGGCTTTAATCAGAAACTGAAAATTTACCTAACGGAATGTGAACTTGTACATTATTCACACCGTTTTTTCTAGTACAAGTACGGTTGGGAGGATTCCCCACTGTTCCGACCCTGGGAGAAGGAACCAGATTCTACCGACTTGTTTTCCGTGACTAGGCCGAAAAGACTTCAAGATAGGGACGATGACGATGACGGCAAGCAGACATTCCGTATTAAAGTTCCTCGCTTCTTTAACCTGAACGCTGTGCAGAAAATTGAAATAGGTACGTAAGCTCCTTTCGGGTGTCTACGATTTTGCACAAATTTCAGAGACGAAAAAAGCTTTTGTGAACCATGGACAGGACACCTCCACTAAGACATTAAAACTCTGTCAAAATATAACTTTAATTTTGATGAAATTATAGCCGTATTAAATACTGCCTACTTTGACCTTCTAAGTTGATCTTTACTGACAATTTCGTTTCCAACTCTTGGAACAAGCACAACAAAATCAAAACGCAAGCTTCAAAACTAGAATATTTCAAGGTGTGTTTATCATTTTCGTCAGAACCAAAGTTTCCGAAGCATGTTCCAGCTGCAACTGGTACGTCCACGAAGAATTTCTCAAAGGGTCGTTTCAGGAACAAAACGTGTCAGTAACATATTTTACTTTAAATGGACAATTTAAAACATCTCATGCAACCTGCTCGTAGTTTTGATGGGTTTGTCCTGACAAATGACCAAGTTCTCCAATCTCCAATCTTTGAAATCGGTTTGGCTTATCAAAGACTGCAACAGTACATGGATGCCCTACAACCTGAGTAAACGTTGTACCATGTGACGTTGCAAATCATTTCCTTTTAACTTTGTCTGTGATTTCATTTTGTTGACAGGTTTTGACAATTCACGGTTTGTTGATGGTTGGTTGATCGGAAGCGTGTCGGTTGAAGATTCCAAGAGGACAATTCTCTTCTTCAACGGACCAGGTACCTATGGGTACTGGCATCACGGGTCAATGACCCTGACAGCGGAGAGGTTCCTGAAAATTGAAGACTCGGTAAGTAAACTTTATTTCAAAATGTCAATCTTTCAGTTGATATATATATATATATATATATATATATATATATATATATATATATATATATATATATATATATATATATATATATATATATATATATATATATATATATATATATATATAACCTTCCTGCCTATAGTGACCCTTACTTAAGGATTCAACAACGCTCTGCCAAGTCAAAAAATCGGTCTTTGGTCATGAGGATCACCCATTTAAACGATACAAAGCCAAAGAAACGTTTTTAAGTTGAAATTATTAATCACTGTATGAACTCGAGGAATGAAAAGTCACCCACACTCGAACCCACATTACCCGAATACATTTCGGATGTTCTTTCACGGAAAGATGGGAACACAGAAAAAAACATGACAAATATGGTACTAGTAGAGGATAAGTGTACTCGACCAGAGTTTACATCTTCAAGAATGAGATTTTGTTCCCTCTCAAGCAATCTTAATATACTGTAACTAATTTCATTAACTTCTCTTTGTTAATACCTTTCTCATTTATTTCAGCGTCAAAATTTTACTGTGCCATTTTTCGAGTGTCATGGTTTTTGACTAGCGACTTACTTTCGACACCTTTCAATGAGTTTTATCTAAAATATATTTTACTTTTTTTACCATTTTCATAAGTTTTTGTTTGTCTTTAGCCATTTTTAAAGCCTAGGGAAGGCAGTCTGTGCACTGCCGAAACGTTGGTTTTATAAATTGAAAAACAACTTTCTCGAAAACGTGAACTCACGCCCTCAACGTGATGTGTTTTCATATTCGACATTTATTGGTTTGTATTCCTTCTTTTATTCTCACAGTTTTTGCCAAATCGTTTCGTAATGGGACCAATATTAGGTTTTCGCGGGACGTCGGAATACGGACGTTATCAGCTAAGTTGTTTATTGGTATCTGAAGGTCTGGAAGCTCACCTAGATTCCTTGGAATTCACTGTCACCACGACTGATGGAACACAAAGTGAGTTGCAGAGGCAATTATCACTCAGTCCTACCGACCAATGTCATCTGCCCAACTCTCCTGGCAAACACACGATAAAAACTGAGAATAGAGAAAATATACGACGTCGAACAATTTGAAAATAAAAACAAAGCCATATCCAGCTCCAGTAGATCTATCTATTCACCCTTTTCTATCGGCTCGTCAAGGATTGAAGTCATATGGTACTGCGCACCTTGCAATATGTCATACTTTACAAATATTGTTTGTAAATGTCGTCAATACTGCAGTGATCACAGCAGTGATGTTGTATGGCAGAACAGGAGGGCTTCAACGATTGTGTAGGTCCCCGCTCGAATATCAAATAGTGAAATACAATCTGTCTTGTATTTTATCACGTACTCGGTCTTAGCCGTGTGTCATGTTTGACCTCAAATACAAAGTTAATGAATGTTTACTGTTTTTAATTCTCATATGTACAGCAATTGGCAGCGGTCGCACCAACACATTGACCAGGCCCATTGCACTCTGTGGAAGGTACAAACTATGGCGGTACGATTGGGAGGTACCACGTGATAGAAACCAGGTAAATGATTGGAAGAACCAACCATTCGAGATTTATTTCCCTATCGCGCCTCGGGGACATATATTCGGACTCTCAAATTTCTACAATTCTTTTCTGATCTACCACTTGTGAGGGCTCATTTTAAAGCTCTTGGAAAAAGAAATAAATTCACCGTCTTAGTTTTTCGAAAATCCAAAAGCGTATTTTTACCCTTAGAGTTAACACAGGAATGATGGCCATTTTGAATTTCAAATATCGCAAAATGTTGAGTAATTTGCATCGCTAGTCCAAAAATTTGCACGGTGACCCCTGATTTTTATTGTTGATTAGGTAAGAGAACGATTGAAAGTTTCATTCAGGAAAGTTTGAGTAAAAGTTAAATCTTTCACTTTTGAGGCACATACTACCTTAAACGAAATTTTTATTATTTCGTCTTTCTTCGATGTTCCTTCCTTTCAGAACTTTATTTGCAAGTACACGTTACCAGACCATCGCTCGTTTTCATGCCACATCCCAGCGTTCAATACGTACCCACGTGTTGCCTTCGCTACATTCTCTGCTCCGGACACAGAGGCAGAGGCCCGCAGAAAAAGTGGAAAGGTAAAATTTGAAGATAACAGCAATGTGATGTGGATACACATGCGAAATGCCCACAAGGAGAAACCATTTCATTTACTGCTGTTGGGTGGAAACAACGTCAATGCTGACGTCATTGTGCAAGAACTATTGGAGGTGGGTTTCAGTCAATTTTTGTCGTTGCAGAATCTGAATTTTTCAGTTATTTTCGTTGTATGTTTCAAAGTTATTTTGAACTTTAAAGATGTAAGACAGACAGACCAAACCACGGTCCTTCCGTGGAGGGACCGTGACCAAACGAACGATGATAGAGGCTCGACCTGTTCAACTCAAGACGAGCTTAAGATTAAAAGCAAGTCGTCAAAATATACGAATTTAGACTATTACATAACTTCACTATCTGTGATGGATATCTCAATTGCGAACATCTCTCTCTCTCTCTCTCTCTCTCTCTCTCTCTCTTATAAATATATGCCAGGAGCGTCGCATGAGCGGTTTAGACGATTATGACGTCAGTGGTCTTCGCAACGATGCTCGGCGGAAATACTTTGAGATGTACATCAGTCAATGGCGACAACCTGAACAGTCTTGTATGATGGCAAGGATACCAACCCTGATGATGTGTGAGTCCCATCAAATCACATTTGAACAGAATCGTGGCTTTTCTGACTCAAATAAGAGGGCGCTGTAGTGGCATTATGAACTCGGTCAACCAGATTCTTGTATAATTCGTTGTTTTGTAGCATTCGCTCTTGATAAATTCTGGGAAGCATCAGTTTGAACTCTTGCTTTCAGCTGCATTGCTTTTATCGTTTAGAAACCAGTACACATGGTCAACGATATTCATCCATTTTTCAAAGACTGCAAAATAAAATAATGTTTTCAAAACTGTCAACATAAATTCAATAAATATGATATGCTTCACAGGGGACGAGCAGGATATATTCAGTGGTTGGGGCTCTGTATCACAGTCAATTGAGGAACAAGAAATTTTCAAGGCAGCCAAAGAATACTTCATTTCATTTCAATTAAAGGGCTTTCGAACACTGAGTGCCAGAGCGCCACAGTAAGTATAAAATAACACTTTCTATTTCTGTGTACTTTTTCTAAAACGCCCGAGGCTCTGTATAATCCTAGAAATGGTTACATCATTTAAAATGTGTTCAGCTTAGATATAACTGCAGTGTATTAGGAGAAAAAAATAGATTCATGAGCGAACGTCGGATAATTTTGCCTGATCATAGACCAAGTTGCTCAGCATTGCAATTAAGTTCTCTTTGATTATTGCCTATACTATTACTGTCCTCTAAAATATTTATTACTTGTATTTAGATTTTGACAAAACAATTTTTCTTACACACAGTTTCAAACTATAATTTGATGGATCATATTATCTCCTTTTTAAATAAGCGTGCCATAATGCTTATACGTATACTCCAGATATCTGGAAAGTGTGACGTAACTAATGCGGCTGTTAAATAATTTCAGCAAGGGTATAAGTAAAAGGAGGAACCATATTTTAACAATTCTATACAAATTACTTCTATACCTGCAGCATTTTTACTTTTCAAATTTCTATTTGCATAACTGGCTTCCGTATCCACATCACATAAATATGTTAATACATTTACGCGATCCTCGCCAGTAGTAAAGTAAACGTGGACAACTGGGATTAAGTAAGAATTTTTACACCCATTTTATTCATTTATCTACATGAAGCGAAGGAAAAATTAACCATCCATGTAACTAAAGTATAACCCTGACCTATATACGAACTCACGCACGCTGGCGCAGCAGTGCATTGTCCTGAACTAAGCGGGGAAATTCCCTGCTGAGCATGTTTATACATGTACGGGAAATTCCGTGTGAGTCATCACCATCAAACTAGCCTATATAAAGGACCCCCGTTGTCAGTCCGGCCGGCCGGTCGCGGAGTCTAGCTGATGTTGAACACGAAGTTCCTATCGGTACGAACTAACTTTCATATCCATTCAAACCATAATATCGTAGATATCGCTCCAGCGGCGGACTAAATCCTTCTTGTTTTTGTATTTCTAGCGCCTGATGAAATATGTTCTGAATAAGTTCTGACCCCGGAGCCTCTGTTGTTGCGCCTTTTTCTTGTATTTGTGTAAGCAGCTGTTTATATTGAACGTAATAATGTTTATATTTCTCTCTTCTTTTTGCTACTCCCGTTTTCCCTTGTATTACATCAATAACGACACCAGGTATGGGTGTTAAGGCTAACAGTACCGGAACTGTTGGAATTGCTGCTATTACAGCAGAGCTTACAAGAATTCCCTTAGTAATATTGAGAGCCATATCAATTCGACCCATTAATTAGGGGCCCAAGCCTACCGGCTGGGCCCCTATTGGTTTTATAGGAATTCAACTTTCTTCTTCTTTAGGGGCCCAAGCCTACCGGCTGGGCCCCTATTGCTTTTACTGGAGTTCAATATTCTTCTTCTGGTTCTTCCGCTCTTTTTTTGTCGACCTAGAACTCAAACACCGCTTACCGCAAACTTCTGAAACTTGCAGGGCTAATAGGTACCTATCAGATCTCGTGCACCTGGGTATACAAATTTCGATTGGTCACGTGACCTGGCGGCCATATTGGATTTTCCAAAAACCTAAAAATGGCTTTTCCAGAATACCCAGGGGTCTAGTCGATTTGAAATTTTTTGTATAGCAAGCATGGCCTAAGGTCTTAAGAATTTGCTAATAAAATCGCATGCGGTCACGTGACCTTGGCCGCCATATTGGATTTTTGAAAAATATCAATTTAATCTTTAAAAATCTTCTTCTCCAGAACCAAAACACCGATTCAACTGAAATTTCACATGTAACATCTTAAGTGTGATCTCTTTCAAGTTTGCGAAAGGCGTTTGGATCGGTCACGTGGTTTGGCCGCCATATTGAATTTTGCGAAAATCGTGATTTAATCTTTAAAAATCTTCTTCTCCAGAACCAAAACACCGATTCGACTGAAATTTCACATGTAACATCTAAAGTGTGATCTCTTTCAAGTTTGCGAAAGGCGTTTTGATCAGTCACGTGGTTTTGCCGCCATATTGGATTTTGCTAAAATCATGATTTAATCTTTAAAAATCTTCTTCTCCAGAACCAAAACACCGATTCGACTGAAATTTGACATGTAACATCTTCAGTGTGATCTCTTTCATGTTTGCGAAAGGCGTT
Source organism: Ptychodera flava (assembly GCF_041260155.1). Lineage (NCBI taxonomy): Eukaryota > Metazoa > Hemichordata > Enteropneusta > Ptychoderidae > Ptychodera > Ptychodera flava. The sequence goes on along the minus strand of NC_091936.1, from coordinate 34,471,429 downwards.
TGGATCAGTCACGTGGTTTGGCCGCCATATTGGATTTTAGGAAAATCATGATTTAATTTTTAAAAATTTTCTTCTCCACAACCAACACACCGATTGAGCTGAAATTTTATGTATAACATCTAAAGTGTGATCTCTTTCAAGTTTGCGAAAGGCGTTTGGATCGGTCACGTGGTTTGGCCGCCATATTGGATTTTGCGGAAATCGTGATTTAATCTTTAAAAATCTTCTTCTCCAGAACCAACACACCGATTCAACTGAAATTTGACATGTAACATTTTAAGTGTGATCGCTTTCAAGTTTGCGAAAGGCATCTTGATCGGTCACGTAGTTTGGCCGCCATATTGGATTTTAGGAAAATCATGGTTTAATCTTTAAAAATTGTCTTCTCCACAACAAACACACCCATTGAGCTGAAATTTTATGTGTAACATCTAAAGTGTGATCTCTTTCAAGTTTGCGAAACGCGTTTTGATCGGTCACTTGGTCTGGCCGCCATATTGGATTTTGCGAAAAATCTGATTTAATTGTTGAAAATCTTCTTCTCCAGAACCAACACACCGATTCAACTGAAATTTGACATGTAACATTTTAAGTGTGATCTCTTTCAAGTTTGCGAAAGGCATCTTGATCGGTCACGTAGTTTGGCCGCCATATTGGATTTTGTGGAAATCGTGATTTAATCTTTAAAAATCTTCTTCTCCAGAACCAACACACCGATTCAACTGAAATTTGACATGTAACATTTTAAGTGTGATCTCTTTCAAGTTTGCGAAAGGCATCTTGATCGGTCACGTAGTTTGGCCGCCATATTGGATTTTAGGAAAATCATGATTTAATCTATAAAAATTTTGTTCTCCACAACAAACACACCCATTGAGCTGAAATTTTATGTGTAACATTTTAAGTGTGATCTCTTACAAGTTTGCGAAAGGTGTTTGGATCGGTCACGTGGTTTGGCCGCCATATTGGATTTTCCGTAAAATATTAAATTCCAAGTGAAACGTGTAGTAATTATTATATGATGTTCAAAATCCTACTTTTTAAAGCTCGAATTTTGCACATAATATCATTAGTGCAAGATTTTTTAACCATGTTAACCGCTTGGGCCCCGCCAACGCTGCTTGCAGCTTTAATTAGGGGCCCAAGCCGACCGGCTGGGCCCCTATTGGTTTTATAGGAGTTCAACTTTCTTCTACTTCTTCTTCTTCTTCTTCTTCTTCTTCCGCTCTTTTTTTGTCGACCTAGAACTCAAACACCGCTTACCGCAAACTTCTGAAACTTGCAGGGCTAATAGGTACCTATGAGATCTCGTGCACCTGGGTATACAAATTTCGATTGGTCACGTGACCTGGCGGCCATATTGGATTTTCGTAAAATACCGATTTAATTTTAAAAATCTTCTTCTCCAGAACCAACATACAGATTTAGCTGAAATTTTACTCATGTCATCCTTAGAGTGATCTCTTTCAAGTTTGCGAAAGACGTTTGGATCGGTCACGTGATTTGGCCGCCATCTTGGATTTTACGAAAATCGCAATTTAATCATTACAAATCTTCTTCTCCAGAACCAACACACCGATTTAACTTAAATTTTACTCATGTCATCCTTAGTGTGATCTCTTTCAAGTTTGCGAAAGACGTTTGGATCGGTCACGTGATTTGGCCGCCATCTTGGATTTTACGAAAATCGCAATTTAATCATTAAAAATCTTCTTCTCCAGAACCAACACACCGATTTAACTGAAATTTTACTCATGTCATCCTTAGTGTGATCTCTTTCAAGTTTGCGAAAGACGTTTGGATCGGTCACGTGATTTGGCCGCCATCTTGGATTTTACGAAAATCGCAATTTAATCATTAAAAATCTTCTTCTCCAGAACCAACACACCGATTTAACTGAAATTTTACTCATATCATCCTTAGAGTGATCTCTTTTAAGTTTGCGAAAGACGTTTGGATCGGTCACGTGATTTGGCCGCCATCTTGGATTTTACGAAAATCGCAATTTAATCATTACAAATCTTCTTCTCCAGAACCAACACATCGATTAAACTGAAATTTTACTCATGTCATCCTTAGAGTGATCTCTTTCAAGTTTGCGAAAGACGTTTGGATCGGTCACGTGATTTGGCCGCCATCTTGGATTTTACGAAAATCGCAATTTAATCATTAAAAATCTTCTTCTCCAGAACCAACACACCGATTTAACTGAAATTTACTCATGTCATCCTTAGTGTGATCTCTTTCAAGTTTGCGAAAGACGTTTGGATCGGTCACGTGATTTGGCCGCCATCTTGGATTTTACGAAAATCGCAATTTAATCATTAAAAATCTTCTTCTCCAGAACCAACACACCGATTTAACTGAAATTTTACTCATGTCATCCTTAGAGTGATCTCTTTCAAGTTTGCGAAAGACGTTTGGATCGGTCACGTGATTTGGCCGCCATCTTGGATTTTACGAAAATCGCAATTTAATCATTAAAAATCTTCTTCTCCAGAACCAACACACCGATTAAACTGAAATTTTACTCATGTCATCCTTAGAGTGATCTCTTTCAAGTTTGCGAAAGACGTTTGGATCGGTCACGTGATTTGGCCGCCATCTTGGATTTTACGAAAATCGCAATTTAATCATTAAAAATCTTCTTCTCCAGAACCAACACACCGATTTAACTGAAATTTTACTCATGTCATCCTTAGAGTGATCTCTTTCAAGTTTGCGAAAGACGTTTGGATCGGTCACGTAATTTGGCCGCCATCTTGGATTTTACGAAAATCGCAATTTAATCATTAAAAATCTTCTTCTCCAGAACAAACACACCGATTTAACTGAAATTTTACTCATGTCATCCTTAGAGTGATCTGTTTCAAGTTTGCGAAAGACATTTGGATTGGTCACATGATTTGGCCGCCATTTTGGATTTTACGAAAATCGCAATTTAATCATTAAAAATCTTCTTCTCCAGAACAAACACACCGATTTAACTGAAATTTTACTCATGTCATCCTTAGAGTGATCTCTTTTAAGTTTGCGAAAGACATTTGGATTGGTCACATGATTTGGCCGCCACATTTGATTTTCGAAAAATCGCAATTTAATCATTCAAAAACTTCTTCTCCAGAACTAACACCAAAATCTTTTCGCAAACTTTATAGGCCATACTACTAGATGCTATATAATAAATTTCAAGGAAATTAACCAGGCAGTTTTTGAGAAGAAAATTTTTAAAGTATTATTTTTCTGATTTTTCAATGACCTTTGACCTCCCCTATACCTCTGCAGCTAAGCTATACAAATGGCTTATTCTGGCCTATGTAAGAGTCATATCTAATTCTGGGCAATCTAATAGAGCAAGAGGTCAGATTTTTGGTATATAGGGATAACTACGAAAACAATTTTTTTAACAAAATGTCACATGACTTCGATGACCTTTGACCTCAAATATACATATACGTCCATAACTTAGGAACCACAAGTGCTACATCCTTCATATTTGGTATGATGGGAGACCTTATGATGCCATATCCGGTACCTCATTAAATATGCACATATCTAATTCTGGGCAAGCCAATAGAGCTAGAGGTCTGATTTTTGGTATATAGGCATAACTTAGCAATACAATTTTTTTGACAAAATGTCATGTGACCTCAATGACCTTTGACCTTAAATATACGTATATGTTCATACTAAGTAACCACAAGTGCTACACTCTTCATATTTGGTATGATGGGAGACCTTATGGTGCCATATCCGGTACCTCATTAAATATGCACATATCTAATTCTGGGCAAGCCAATAGAGCTAGAGGTCTGATTTTTGGTATATAGGCATAACTTAGCAATACAATTTTTTTGACAAAATGTCATGTGACCTCGATGACCTTTGACCTTGAATATACGAGTGTATGTCCATAACTAAGTAACCACAAGTGCTACACCCTTCATATTTGGTATGATGGGAGACCTTATGACACCACATCCTGTACCTCATTAATTATGCGCATATCTAATTCTGAGCCAGCCAATAGAGCTAGAGGTCTGATTTTTGGTATACAGGGATTACTTAGCAATACAATTTTTTTGACAAAATGTCACGTGACCTCGATGACCTTTGACCTTAAATATACGTATATGTTCATAACAAAGTAACCACAAGTGCTACACCCTTCATATTTGGTATGATGGGAGACCTTATGGTGCCATATCCGGTACCTCATTAATTATGCACATATCTAATTCTAAGCCAGCCAATAGAGCTAGAGGTCTGATTTTTGGTATATAGGGATAACTTAGCAATACAATTTTTTTGACAAAATGTCACGTGACGTCGATGACCTTTGACCTTGAATATACGTATATGTCCATAACTCAGTAACCACAAGTGCTACACCCTTCATATTTGGTATGATGGGAGACCTTATGACACCACATCCTGTACCTCATTAATTATGCGCATATCTAATTCTGAGCCAGCCAATAGAGCTAGAGGTCTGATTTTTGGTATATAGGGATAACTTAGCATTACAATTTTTTTGACAAAATGTCACGTGACCTCGATGACCTTTGCCCTTAAATATGAGTATATGTCCATAACTCAGTAACCACAAGTGCTACATCCTTCATATTTGGCCGCCATATTGGATTTTACGTAAAACATGCAATTCCCACTGACACGTACAGTAACTATGAGATGATGTTCAAAATCATACTTTTCCAATATCGAATTTTGCACATAATATCATTAGTGCAAGATCTTTCAACCATGTTATCCGCTTGGGCCCCGCCAACGCTGCTTGCAGCTTTAATTAGGGCCCAAGCCTACCGGCTGGGCCCTATTGGTTTTATAGGAGTTCTTCTTCTTCTTAGGGGCCCAAGCCGACCGGCTGGGACCCTATTGTTATTGCTCAAGTTCTACTGACTTCCTCTTCTTCTTCTTCTGCCGTTTCTTTGCTCACCTAGATCTCTCGAACGGCTGAACGAAAACTTCTCAAACTTGCAGGGCTAATAGGAGCCAATTAGTACTCGTGCACCTGACCCTTGAAATTTTGATTGGTCACGTGACCTGGCGGCCATATTGGATTTTCCAAAAACCTAAAGATGGCTTCTCCAGAAGACGTAGGGGTCTAGTCGATTTGAAATTTTTTGTATAGCAAGCATGACCTAAGGTCTTTAGAATTTGCAAATAAAATCGCATGCGGTCACGTGACCTTGGCCGCCATATTGGATATTCTAAAATACTCATTTAATTTTTAAAAATCTTCTTCTCCAGAACCAAAACACCGATTGAGCTCAAATTTTACTCATGTCATCATTACAGTGATCTCTTTCAAGTTTGCAAAAATCATTTTGATCGGTCACGTGGTTTGGCCGCCATATTGGATTTTGTGAAATCACAATTTAATCTTTAAAAATCTTCTTCTCAAGAACCGATTCACCGATTGAACTAAAATTTTACATATATCATCTGAAGTGTGATCTCTTTCAAGTTTGCAAAAGGCGTTTGGATCGGTTACGTGGTTTGGCCGCCATATTGGATTTTGCAAAAAAAACTAATTTAATTCTTAAAAATCTTCTTCTCCAGAACAAAAACACCGATTAAGCTTAAATTTTACTCATGTCATCCTAACAGTGATCTCTTTCAAGTTTGCAAAAAACATTTTGATCGGTCACGTGGTTTGGCCGCCATATTGGTTTTTGTAGAATCACAATTTAATCTTTAAAAATCTTCTTCTCCAGAACCGATTCACCGATTGAACTAAATTTTTACGTCTATCATCTAAAGTGTGATCTCTTTCAAGTTTGCAAAAGGCGTTTTGATCGGTCACGTGGTTTGGCCGCCATATTGAATTTTGTGAAATCGCAATTTAATCTTTCAAAATCTTCTCCTCCAGAACAAATACACCGATTGAACTAAATTTTACACTTATTTTCCTTAGTGGTAGTCCTTTTAAGTTTGCGAAAGGCATTTTATCAGTGGGTAATTTAGCCGCCATATTGGATTTTGTGTAAATCTCAATTTAATCTTTAAAATCTTCTTCTCAAAAACCAATACACAGATTCAACTGAAATTTTACTCATATCTTTCTTAGTGCGAGCCCTTTCAAGTTTGCGAAATGCATTTGGATCGGTTAAGTCGCCCCAATGTTCATAAGGCTGTAGTTTAAAACCTCGTCAGTCAGAAGATCGATCAGTGATGAATGTTATATTGTACACTTGAAAGTCAAAGACGACATGACAGACTGCAATGCCCGCTGTCTAATTCAGCTAGCAGTCCCACGAACCCTAATCTCGGCCCCTTGTGTAAGGCTACATTGATGCCAGGTTTTGTACGCCAGGTGACGTTGTCAAGTATACTGCCACAGAAGTACTTAGAGGAGTGTGCCACTAGCTTTAAGGGGTGGCCGACTGCTGTGATTGACTGAATAAGAGCGGGACAAGGTCCCGCCAGGGCACAATTACTGGGGTCTACGCACAGCTAATATGTGAGTGTCAAGGATCATAAATGAAGCTGTTCGGGTATTTTATATGTAGGTGTCTGAATGCATGCTCACTTGTTCGTCACGAGTAAAAAAAGAAAGATACATGACATTGCAAGGTGTGGTGATTTGTTTTTGTTTCTCTATCTGACATGCATGGAGTGGCCCTGGTGTCTTATGTAACTGAGAGCATGTAGCTGATAAAAATGTAAACAAGAACACATCAAGCCAAGCTCTTAATGTCGTAAAAATCGCTGATACATATCCATTAAAACAACACCTTGTTCTGCAGCTTGATCGAATGTCACTGTAATTGCTTTGTGCCATTGCACGCCCGGTCTGTGAAATCGCCGAAATTTGCCCGATATTTATCAGCGATTTTGGGACTCTAATATCGATACCAGACGATACTAGAAAGACTTGCCCCGTGCCTCCTTACGCCGGATCTGTGAAATCTCCGATAAATTACCCGATATTTATCGGCGATTTTGGGACTCTAATATCAATACTAGACGATAGTAGAATGACTTGCCCTGTGCTTCGGTACGCCAGATCTGTAAAATCGCCGATATTTACTCGATGTTTACCGGCAATTTTGGGACTCTAATATCGATAGTAGACGATACTAGAATGACTTGCCCTGTTCCTCGGCACGCAAGGTCAGTGAAATCACTGATATTTACCAGATACTGTATATAGTTATCGGCGATTTGGGGAGTCTAATATCCAAATCAGACAATACTAGGTTCTGTCAAATCGCGGTAAATATCCGATATATATCGGAAATTACACCACCTTACAGATCTGGTCAAGCCCGACTTCCAAGGACTGACTCTTACTTTAATACTGAACGATATAGATTCTGTCAAATTGGGGGAAATATCCGATATTGGAGATTTCACCACCTTCTGACCTTGCAAGTTTTGGTCAAACCCGACTTCCAAGGACTGACTTTAGCTTCGATACTAGACGATATAAATTCTGTCAAAAAATGGGTATATGTCTGGTATATATCGAAGATTTCACCACATTACAGGTTTTGGCAAACTTGACTTCAAAGTACTGACTCTAGCTTCGATACTAGACGATACTCGCTAGATTTTGTCAAATCGCGGGTTAATGTCCGATATATATCGGAGATTTCACCACCTCACAGTTCTGGTCAAACCCGACTTCCAAGGACTGACTCCAGCTTCGATATTAGACGATATAAATTCTGTAAAAAAATCGCGGGTAAATACAAGGATCATGAATGAAGCTATTTGGGCAATTTTATGTGAAGGTGTCTGAGTGCAGCCGTATTTTTTTAACAGAGATAAGGCGCGCAGGTTAGACTGCACTGTATTGGCTTCTGTCAACTTGATCTGGCATTTCTATGCAACCCACAATCCCAGCCCCTACGCAGTGTGAAAAGGCGTTGGTCAGAAGCATTGATAATAACTTATAACAAGCTATATGCATCGATTATGTGTTTTACGTTCATATCAGAGAGTAAAGTCTGTCATCGCGCTGTAAAATCTGGTCCATACTACAGCAAAAAATAATTGTCGCGAGCTCATTTTTCAGTTATTGATGTTTGTCATGTGATGATTGATATATCATTACGATACCCATGACAACAACTCGCTGGAGCACAGTCGTGGTGACGATGAGATAGATTATTGAAATTAAAATGTCAATATTATGAAGTAAGGGTGTTTTATTGGATAAACATTATAGGCTGTTTGTCATAAACATTTTGAAACCGGAAAATGAGAGGTAAAATAATTGTAGAAAACTGTATTGCGTCATTGTTGCTGAAATCACAGGCTATCGACTCAATGCCGGCGATTTGAAAAATCGTCACTCACAGCCTGCAGGTAAAATGGAAGGTCTATGATCAGACCTGGACGCTCTTGCCATTGTTCTAGGTCTAAATAGGTGCGACCATATCAGTTGTTAGTGTAGCTGTTCAGAATGTTTGATTGCACAGCTTATTACAATGGGAACACTCAGTAAACATGCACTTCCTCAATTCCAAGGTTTTGAATATTTACAAATTGGTGTGTGGAATCGAGTGAGACCAAGTTCAGAAACAAAAATGCTATAGAAACGTTTGCTCCAAGTACTACTACTGTCACTATTTAGTCTCAACGATCAACTCCATGACTAATTTAGCACTTTCCTTATGTGTTTTATCCAAACACTCTACATTAGGTGCCACACAATTAATTCTTTGTTTGCCGTTCGCGTGCGGGTAGGATTTTCGATGGACGAAATCTGAAAAACAAACATAAATCGCCTGCTTGAAAATAAGGCGCGTTGCCCTTCCTGTGTTCGCAATGACGCAGGCAGTGTTTCCGCTGCCTGCTCGCAAAATCGCAAATGCGAGAAAAAAGTAGTGTTTGCCGAGAAAATTTAGGCAAAAATTAGCCAAACTTGCGAATCGAAAATTGCAGTAAGACGTCATCACTTGTCTGTCCACGCGCTGTCCTGCATTCAACTTGAGACGTAATCATGCTTTATCTCTATGCATCAGAAGATAGAATTTGTAACACATACAGTAATGAATAAAATTGTGACGAAATAGCTCACAATCCAAAAGTACCCATATGTTTACCATGACTATTTGACTACAATGTTACTAAGTTTTGGGTTGGACAACTTTGCACAATGTGCCTACAGATTACTGCGTGCACTGTGCAGTACAGTGTCGTCGTCAACACTGAAGGATCGAAGTGACGGTGAAACTAAGCAAAAACGGCAAACTTTCGATTTTGACTTAAGCAGCTCCACCAATATTGGAGAGAAACCACCCCTAACGCAGGTTCTAAGCGCAAGTAAAGATATGACATGGAAAAGAAAGATTATGATGAGAGTAGGAAAGTCGACTGGAATTTGTGAAGTTAGGAACGGCATGGTCAAAAGCATACGGCTTTTTTTCAACGTAGAGCGAGTAAGGCACTCTCTGAACGGTGAAAATGTTGGTGGTGTATTGCTGCAAACAAGAAAATATCTTTACTGACATTAGGAACTTGTGTGAATTGGCTTCCTTAAAAATTCGCAAAAATTTACAGTGTATTCTGACGTGATATTGTAAACAGATTTTCAGAGAAGGCGCTCGCTCGTCCGCCGAGTACAGTCGACGTACTTCCGCATTAAATATTCATTCTCGCAGGCCAGAGCAATAATTTCCGCTCCGCTGACCTACGCAAAAATCAACCTTTACGGCGTTGGGTGATGAGACTCGCCGAAGAGGGCGTGGTGTACGAAGATGTAAATATTGTGCAAATGCGCAAGTCTTGTCGCGATATTTGAGCATTTAACTTGACCGTCAGTGAAACAAAAAGATGTTTCTCCATATCAAATCATTATGTGCTTTATATTTTAGGGTTCTCTTTACATAATAGACATGAACATTTGGATTTATGATCCGTGATTTCCGCGATCCCTGGCATGATTCAAGCTGGCCGTGAACTTACGCACTGACGTTTTTGGTGATGATCCCTGACCCTGTGCGCTGTCCGAGCATCGCTTGCTAAATTCATGGAGCTACCAAAGCTCCATGCTAAATTCAAGCGTAAAGCAAATGTATTGAAAGTCTAAAATGCACACATTTCTCAAGTCTGAGAATATTTTACTTTTGAACTGCTATGAGAATGGATATATATAAATTCGTTTGAAAAACTGGCATGCTGAAGCAGGTTTCGTGCCGTTGTCTATAGCGCGATATGAACAGTACTGCATTGAAAGCGATTACAGGTTTGTAACTATTAAATATAGCTGCATCGCATACGCCTAACTTTTGACAAGTATAACTAGCCTTTAAAGTTACAGCTAAGGGAGCATTTCACTCAACATAAACAGTTTAACCTTTAACCTTTAAAGTTACAGCTAAGGGAGCATTTCACTCAACATAAACAGTGCTCAGGACAAGTATTATTTGACACTTACAAGAAGGAATCGTACTCAATGCTGTTATGATTTGTTCAGCGACCCACTCTTCTTACCGTAAAAAATTGTAATCTTATTAAACAGACAGTAGTTTTAACTTTTACCACGATGTTTAGCATTTGTTTCCTGAGTGACAACTCCATACTTTGTTATTGCCAGTAACTTTTGCAGTTTAATATTTGGACTTTTCAGGTTTTGAAGAACACCTTTTTGTTCTACCCAACAGTTTGAAATTCATAGTGTACAGGTCATCAAAACAACTAGTACGCCAAGAAAAATAAAATGTTCCTTTCTTATCCTAGACATATTTCAAAAATTATGTGGTGACGCAGGTTTCATTTTTCATTCTTCAATCAACAACGCGGGAAAAAATGACAACAACATACAAATGCACGCAGAGATAATGTACAGCAGTGTTGCTTTATTATTTTTGTACAGCAACAGTTCAGCGGTTTGACTTTAAGTGCAGCATTTGCAAAATTTTCACAGAGTAATATAAGAGTGAAATACATGTACAGTTCTGAATGGAATGTTAGTGTCAATTATTTAGTTTACGGTTCTGTTTTATACATGCACTATCGTGATGTATTTTTTGCAATTTTTTTCATTTATTTCCTCATGAGCAGAAAATAGGTGGACGCAGCAGATCTGAATTGACACGCGCAAGGATAAGAAAAAAACTTTATTTTTCTTGTCATCACATCAGTCTGTATGGCTTACAATCAGTGGAAACTTATTGTAATGCTATGTCCCCCTTGTCTATGACACACACTTTTCAAAGTCATGTAAATGGGAAATGGGGGAAAACGATCTTTGACACGAAGTTTCATGTATAACAACTAGTTTAAGGTGGTTGGAAAGGCTAGAGCGTCAGTTATAAATTTCAACAAAAACTATTAAAATATAAAGTAGTCAACATTCTCTGTGGAATAAAAAAAACTAGACATTTGGGCACAAAGGCATTGCAGAGTTATAGCCTGTTAAAACTTCTGAAAAACTGACCAAATAAGAAGAAGTTGGGGAGTCCTTAGTGTATTAACTATGGTAGAGGTCCCTAGCTTTTAATAAAATGTTTGAAAAGGAAAGTCATTATTGCTGTTTTTCAGGAAAGTTCGACAAGGCGGTGCTTGCATTCAGAGTGAGTGACTGCTATTGTAAATGCATTTTTAGATTCTTTGAGTGTCAAAGAGGTGTCAAAAGTGAGACTAACCAAAAAAACTGCTCTATGACTTCAAACGAGGGGTACAAATATGGCTTGTTTTCAACATTGTTGACAGTGTGACAGTTTTCCTACATAATTGTATACCAATTTAATCCAACTTTGAAATGAGATATGGACATGGAATTTTTACAGCCTATTAACAAGGTTACAGATAAGATTTGTACGGCACAATTTTCCTGTATTTGAAGTACTTTTTGAAAAATCACATTTTTAAATTTGAAAGAATTTTTATAATTTTTTTGATATATAAACCCATGTAAAATCATAAAAAACAAATTTTATTTACAAATCCTGCCGTACAAATCTTACAATAAATAGTGTCAACATATTCATAACTAATTTGGTAATATTAATACTATCCAATTATTATTAAATTCAAATATGTAAAAAAAATATGAAAAATAGTGACAACATCACTGTTCGCTCCCATATAGTTATCAAAACAAGTCAACAATTGTATGAAACATGGACATACATATACAGACAGACTGACATACACAGACTGGCACAGAGTGATGACATTGACCCCAAGTGTGCCTTGGCCCATGGAGAGTGATAAAGATATAACAAACAGCTGAATGTAATGATAAAATAGTTAAGTGTAGGCCTATACAGGCACTGAGAGTGAATACCATTCATTACAGCAATTTGATTAGTTTCTTTTCCTTTTCTACTTCTGTGATAATCTTTAAGACAATCAATCTGCAAGGCAGCTTATGTATTGACAAATATGTTATCTTTTACAAGCACACAGTAAACTGTTCTTGATTTTTCATTTACAATATTTGACATAGACTGAAATACATAGCATGCAACCAATGTTTACACTTTGCCCATACACCAGATACATGGAGAAATTTCAACATACAATCATCAACTCAGAAACCCTACAGGAAAAAGTAAACATTGTTTTCTCAGAACTGCTGGTACATCCACATCTGGAACAACTTACAAACTTAACCAATTACACAAGGATGATGACACAAGAGATAAAGTTAAACTGTGGTGAACTTGACTATTCCTTTCAAATCCTTACATAACTTGACATCTTAAACTAAAATACACTGCATGGTTAATTGTGCACAAAAATACATCGGGGTGGACCATTTGATAAGGGATGGTGTCTGGAAGATCGATGAGGTACATTATCTTTTTTATCCGATCCATTGTACATTCTTTTTTCCCCACTCTCACACCTTTTCTTTTTGTCAAACCTTGCTCTGGCTGAATTTTTTATTGGCATTTGTTTGGAATGTTTTCAAAATCTGCCAGGATTTTTTTACCGCATTTCAACACCAAATACAGTTAACCATATCAAATGCTTACTAAATCACCACATTATATACTCTTAGTTCCAGTAGGTATAAAATTACCAAAAGAAATCTTAAAAATACAAAATGAAAGATATCTAAGTAAAACTGAAAGTTTCGCAAAGTTGCCCCAAAAATTCAAAATTCCGGATTTCAACTTATTTCAATATATCTTATTAACAAAACCCTAAGAACGGTTTACTAAATATCAAAGCAATCAGACTGGTAAATTTTGAGAAACAAATTTTTTGACCAAAAATGAGAAAAATTGCCCCCAAAATACAAAATTGCAGATTTCATCCTAATTTTAAATATATCTTATTAACATAAATCCTAGGAACCTGTACACTAGATATCAAAGCTACCAGATCAGAAGTTTTAGGAGAAAAAATTTTTGACCAAAAAAGGCAAAAATTGCCCCAAAAATTAAAAAAAACTTGCCAGTTTCAACATACCTTCAATACATTATGTTGAGATTAATCTTAGATACCTGTATACAAAATACATGTATCAAAGCTATCAAATCAGCAGTTTGTGGATTAAATTTTTTTATCAAAAATTGGGAAAATTACCCTAAAATTACAAATATGACAATATCAATACAATTTGTACAAGCATGACTGAGGTCATCCTGAGGAATATGAACATTAACTTTCAGAGCAATCAGAGAACAAGATTTTTTGACTAAAAACTGAAAAAAAATGCCCTAAAAATACAAACATGCAAATTTCACCCCAATTTCTGCACACATCATTTAGAATACCTAAAGGAATCTGCATACTAAGTTTCAACCAAATCTGACCAATGCTTACTGAGTTTTAGCCATTTGCAGGATTTTTCCTTTTTCCCTCCATTTGCATATTTTTGGCACTGACATGTTCATTTGAACAAATTCACATCTCCACCCCTAGGTGCACCTGTACACCAAATACTAAGACAGTAGGTGCTACGGTTTAGGAGTTTTTGATGTGGCCGGACTAACAGACATACATACATACTTACATACATACACACAGACGCCATTTTGCCACCTTATACGAATACCTCCCATTTGCATATATACATATGCATATATGGGAGCGTAAAAATTAAATTTTAATATTTACTGGTGTCATATTTCAAAATCATGGCTGCAAATATACAATTTTTATATTCTTTGGAGAAAATATTAACTAAGGGAGTTATCCTGAAAATTTGAACTAAATATCTTGATTCTAACACTTGAAACTTGACATTAACTCTGAGAAAAGAATTGGTGCAAAAATAGCCTTTCCAACCACCTTAAGGATTTATCAACACATAGGACACATGGTAAATTTCCAGAATGAGCTATGATGGTATACATCAATTGTACTTAAAATTCTTGTTCGCGTCTCTCTGTCAAGCATACTTTTCAAAATCATTATAAATGAGAATTGAGATGCGTGAGCTTTTAAATGTATTTCCACATGTGTTAACAACTAGTCTAAAGATTTCTCTACACTAGAGACACATGGAAGCTCAAAATTTGCACATTGTATCAACAGTGCAAGTACTTTCAACCATGGCAACCGCTTGGGCCCCGCCAACGCTGCTTGCAGCTTTAATTCTTCTTCTTCTTCTTCCGATCTTTTTGTCAACCTAGAACTCAATCACCGCTTTTCGCAAACTTCTGAAACTTGCAGGGCTAATAGGTACCTATGAGATCTCGTGCACCTGGGTATAGAAATTTCGAATAGTCGCGCGACCTGGCGGCCATATTGGATTTGCGAAAAATACCGACTTAATTTTAAAAATCTTCTTCTCCAGAACCAACATACAGATTTAGCTGAAATTTTACTCATGTCATCCTTAGAGTGATCTCTTTCAAGTTTGCGAAAGACGTTTGGATCGGTCACGTGATTTGGCCGCCATCTTGGATTTTATGAAAATCGCAATTTAATCATTAAAAATCTTCTTCTCCAGAACAAACACACCGATTTAACTGAAATTTTACTCATCTCATCCTCAGAGTGATCTCTTTTAAGTTTGCGAAAGACATTTGGATTGGTCACATGATTTGGCCGCCATCTTGGATTTTATGCGCATATCTAATTCTGAGCCAGCCAATAGAGCTAAAGGTCTGATTTTTGGTATATAGGGATAACTTAGCAATACAATTTTTTTGACAAAATGTCACGTGACCTCGATGACCTTTGACCTAGAATATACATATATGTCCATAACTCAGTAACCACAAGTGCTACACCCTTCATATTTGGTATGATGGGAGACCTTATGACACCACATCCTGTACCTCATTAATTATGCGCATATCTAATTCTGAGCCAGCCAATAGAGCTAGAGGTCTGATTTTTGGTATATAGGCATAACTTAGCAATACAATTTTTTTGACAAAATGTCACGTGACCTCGATAACCTTTGACCTTGAAAATACGTATATGTCCATAACTCAGTAACCACAAGTGCTACACCCTTCATATTTGGTATGATGGGAGACCTTATGACACCACATCCTGTACCTCATTAATTATGCGCATATGTAATTCTGAGCCAGCCAATAGAGCTAAAGGTCTGATTTTTGGTATATAGGGATAACTTAGCAATACAATTTGATTGACAAAATGTCACGTGACCTCGATGACCTTTGACCTTGAAAATACGTATATGTCCATAACTCAGTAACCACAAGTGCTACACCCTTCATATTTGGTATGATGGGAGACCTTATGACACCACATCCTGTACCTCATTAATTATGCGCATATGTAATTCTGAGCCAGCCAATAGAGCTAAAGGTCTGATTTTTGGTATATAGGGATAACTTAGCAATACAATTTTTTTGACAAAATGTCACATGACCTCGATGACCTTTGACCTTGAAAATACGTATATGTCCATAACTCAGTAACCACAAGTGCTACACCCTTCATATTTGGTATGATGGGAGACCTTATGACACCACATTCTGTACCTCATTAATTATGCGCATATCAAATTCTGAGCTAGCCAATAGAGCTAGAGGTCTGATTTTTGGTATATAGGGATAACTAAGCTTTACAATTTCTTTGACAAAATGTCACGTGACCTCGATGACCTTTGCCCTTAAATATGAGTATATGTCCATAACTCAGTAACCACAAGTGCTACATCCTTCATATTTCGCCGCCATATTGGATTTTACGTAGAATATGCAATTCCCACTGACACGTACAGTAACTATGAGATGATGTTCAAAATCATACTTTTCCAAGATCGAATTTTGCACATAATATCATTAGTGCAAGATCTTTCAACCATGTTATCCGCTTGGGCCCCGCCAACGCTGCTTGCAGCTTTAATCTTCTACTTCTTCTTCTTCTTCCGCTTTTTTTTTGTCGACCTAGAACTCAAACACCACTTACCGCAAACTTCTAAAACTTGCAGGGCTAATAGGTACCTATGAGATCTCGTGCACCTGGGTATACAAATTTCGATTGGTCACGTGACCTGGCGGCCATATTGGATTTTCCAAAAACCTAAAAATGGCTTCTCCAGAAGACCCAGGGGTCTAGTCGATTTGAAATTTTTTGTATAGCAAGCATGGCCTAAGGTCTTCAGAATTTGCCAATAAAATTGCATGCGGTCACGTGACCTTGGCCGCCATATTGGATTTTTGAAAAATACCCATTTAATCTTTAAAAATCTTCTTCTCCAGAACCAAAACACCAATTCGACTGAAATTTGACATGTAACATCTTAAGTGTCATCTCTTTCAAGTTTGCGAAAGGCGTTTGGATCGGTCACGCGGTTTGGCCGCCATATTGGATTTTGCGAAAATCGTGATTTAATCTTTAAAAATCTCCTTCTCCAGAACCAACACCCCGATTTGACTGAAATTTGACATGTAACATCTTAAGTGTGATCTCTTTCAAGTTTGCGAAAGGCGCTTTGATCGGTCACGTGGTCTGGCCGCCATATTGGATTTTTGCGAAAATCGTTATTTAATCTTTAAAAATCTTCTTCTGCAGAACCAAAACACCGATTCGACTGAAATTTCACATGTAACATCTTAAGCGTGATCTCTTTCAAGTTTGCGAAAGGCGTTTTGATCGGTCACTTGGTTTGGCCGCCATATTGGATTGTGAGAAAATCGTGATTTAATCTTCAAAAATCTTCTTCTCCAGAACCAACACACCGATTCGACTGAAATTTGACATGTAACATCTTAAGTGTGATCTCTTTCAAGTTTGCGAAAGGCGTTTTGATCGGTCACATGGTCTGGCCGCCATATTGGATTTTTGCGAAAATCATGATTTAATCTTTAAAAATCTTCTTCTCCAGAACCAAAACACCGATTTGACTGAAATTTCACATGTAACATCTTAAGTGTGATCTCTTTCAAGTTTGCAAAAGGCGTTTTGATTGGTCGCGTGGTTTGGCCGCCATATTGGATTTTGAGAAAATGGTGATTTAATCTTCAAAAATCTTCTCCTCCAGAACCAACACACCGATTCTACTAAAATTGACATGTAACATCTTAAGTGTGATCTCTTTCAAGTTAGCGAAAGGCGTTTTGATCGGTCACGTGGTTTGGCCACCATATTGGATTTTAGGAAATCATGATTTTATCTTGAAAAATTTTCTTCTCCACAACCAACATACAGATTGAGCTGAAATTTTAAGTGTAACATCTTAAGTGTGATCTCTTTTCAAGTTTGCGAAAGGCGTTTTGATCTGTCACGTGGTTTGGCCGCCATATTGGATTTTCCGTAAATGTTAAATTTCAAGTGAAACATACAGTAACTATTAGATGATGTTCAAAATCCTACTTTTTCAAGCTCGAATTTTGCACATAATATAATTAGTGCAAGATTTTTCAACCATGTTAACCGCTTGGGCCCCGCCAACGCTGCTTGCAGCTTTAATTTATAACTGCGACGATATGCAGCGCTAGTTCTTTCTATATAGTCGGCCAATTGTTCAACGCTTTCAACAACTGAGATGTGCATTTTTACTGTATATGTAAGGGGGGATAAAAAATAATTGTAGTAATATAGAAAGACAATATGGCAGAAGGAGGTGAAGAAAATATACCACTCCAGGATTTCGATGATGCATATTTGAATGATGACGATGTCACTGCTGCTGAAACATCTTTTACGGATGATACTTTTGCAAACCCAGATCCTACAGTGGATAGCCCACAGGTGGATATTTTAATTAAACAGAGAAGAGAACTTACAAAAGATAAGGCTGAAGGACTCTTAGACAATATAGGATTACTAATCCGGATGCACGAACCGAATTGATTTTAAATGCTAAGATTATTAATGGGAACTGTATTATAAAGAAATCAGAGTTACAACAGATAAAGGAAGTAGATTTTTAGAGAGATCCACATTAAAAAAGAAGGCAGGAGGTTCTGAATTCGTAAATAAAGTATACGAATGGAGTGGAGTCGAATATCACTCAAGCGCAGAGCCCGAAAATGTGAGTCGTGAATTGCATTCTGAAGATGTGATAACCGATAAAATACCGGCTGAGAAGATGACACCAAAAGACATGGGTATATACAAAGATAAACTGACAGAGTTACGGCGAGATGCTTCTGGTAATGCAGATAAAATACGAGCTTTTGAAAATAAATCGACCAATGGAACAATCTAAACCCTGAATATAGAGCTTTTGTTGATGAATTAAAGATGGCAAATATGCGTCTTGATGAGCTTTACAGTGAAAGAGAAAATCTGTTAGAGCAGACAGAACTTACACCCGAACTCAGAACAAGACTAGCTAAAATTGATGATCGAATTGAAGTACAACTTGATATGATCAGTGGGGCACGTGAAAGACTGGCGTCGACTAGGTCTCTTCGTGATGTAATTTCTGATCCAGAATTATCACTGAGACTGAAGCTGACAGAGTTATTTAAACGAAATGGTATAACAATCGCTGCAATACTGACTGCCCTTGGAATGACCATATCAACAATTGCCCTGGCTGTGACTAGAGGAGGAGGGGGAGCAGGGGGAGGAGGAGCAGGAACTGGCGGGTCTGGTTCAGGTCCGCCCAAAGTATATACAAAAGCGAAAGAAATTGTAAAACAATTTGGTGAATGGTTAAAAACCTTGGCCGCAAAAAGTGCTGCTGCAATACCAGGTTTAATCGGCTCCCTTGTCAGTTTTCTATTAAAAACAGCAGGATCGGTGGTCGGATTTGTTGGAGAACAGCTATGGATATTTTTAACTGGTTTAACATTAGTCATTATAAATAAAATTATGTATTAATATATGACACCCCTACGGCATCGACATGTTTGGTGAAAAGAATATTGCAAAGTTTCTTTCTAAAAATAAAGACCTGTTTGGTTTCTCTGTCGAATTGGAATGGTGCAAACTCCGGCGGGTAAATCGACATATCCTTCGAGCAAATCCAGGTGTCCGACTCAAAGATGATAATCTATATCATAACATTTTAGCTTTCGTGAAGGAATGTCAGAAGACTAACTTCTTTAAGCGACTAGAATTCATAGCTGTATTCCAGGATACTGAGGATGACCAAGAGGCTCATCATCTCCAAGAATATTGGGTTCTTCGATTGATTCGCGACACAGGCAATCGATTTATCTTTCAGTCAGACGGAAATATTTACGTAAAGATGTGATTTTTTCTTCTAAGTTATTATATACACGAAGTGAAATGTAAGATGTGATTTATTTTCTTTTTTTCTTCTACTATATACATTACACGAAAAATGGGGTACGATAGAACATTATCACCGACTTTCACCAACCGAATACCGAATGGAACGAAGTCAGAAAGAACTCATCACGTGATTGCTCATAATCCAAGTGAGGCAGATCCAGGCCAGACACTTATCATACGATGTCCGAAGTTAGAAAGCGGAGTACTCTTAGTTCCAGATACTTTCGACCTGGTTTTTGATCTCGAAGTAACGGGAGGTGGAACTACCCGTGTAGTACAAAATGTTGCAAAAAATTTGGTGGAGCGTATGAAACTCACATTTGAGGGCCAGACACTTTTCGATTTGAATAAATATAACCTTATTGAATGTTATCGCGATCTCTTCAAACATAAAAAGGAGAGAACGAACATGACACTGTATGGAATTCAGAACGAAAATCTAAGAAAATAAGAAGCGGTTCGACCGATGCAGATGCCGCCGTCGTGGGCGATAAGTTACTTTTCGACACATATAAAACAAAATATGCTATTCGTCTCACTCACCCCCTCATAACAGGTCATGGAGTTGCATATCCAAAAGCGTTAGGGAGTCATATTGAATGGGAAATTACGTTGGCACCCGCCCCCCAATTACTTGTCAGTAATCAGTTTATTACAACCAATTATAAATTAAAAAACATTCAAATGGAATACGAGACAATTTCTGACCTCAAACTCGCGGGGTCAACTGCTGGTTATTACAACGGTGGAAAAAGTTACCTTTACGAGCATATACATTATTTTAGAACAATCCCATTCAAAGAATCGGACACGGTTATCAATGAAAATATAAATGTACCACGACGTAGCATAGAGGTATCGCTATACTCTTCACTAAAAATCAGAATCAGTCAGAACTGAACAGTGAACTTTTCTTTAACCCATCCATTGAATCTGTGTCTGTATCAATCGAAGGCATTGCAAATAAAGTGTACGCTCAGAAGATGATACCAGACAATTTTGGCGAGAGGTGCGACGGTATTTGCTGAAGATAAAGATTGGTGTGAAATTGATATAGATGAGGCCGATTATTTGAAGAATAAATTCTGTCTGTTTATCGATCTGCGTAGCTTTAAAGATATTGAGTTTCATGGAAATGGTTTAAAAGTAATGAACACAAAGGACGGAATTCAACTTGAGATCCTGAAGAAAGATACCGCGTGGGTTGGCGATGACGCTCACAATGATAATATATTTGCCCACATTTATGTTATCAGTGATGCCCAGGTCACTGTTGAAAATAGTAGATTAATGTCTTTACAATTTTAAACCGTAACCATGACCCGTCGTCCGTCCTATCGGCCATGTTTCTGCCAGCCATTCGCCTGTGTCTGGATTATATAGCTGCACACGTTTGATATCATTTGGCGCCATCATGATTTTACTACGCTTTTCACTACGGATTTCTCCAGCCTTTTTCCGTACAAACTGTACAAACTGTGCCGGCTCCGGCTTCTTCCCAGTTTCAAACAGATCTTTATAATCTTCAAAGTTCAAATGTTTTCTAACACAAACATCTTTTACCCCTTTATTTTTTTTCGTCTCGGAAACGGGAGTTCGAAAAGCATACACTTTCGAGCGTATGCCGACAAAATCAAGAATAGGTTCACCATTCAACTCATCTTTAAATTTACCTATCACTTTTTTATTAATCTTCGGAAAGTTGGGGGTCACCATGGGTCCACTCATCCCACTAGTATCATATATAGACTTCTCACCATTCTTTTCAACATCTTCTCGGACTATATCATTGAAAGTTACGTCCGGGTCCGGGGAGGGTATTGGCACACTGTAAACAAAACTGTCAGTATCCATGTAGGCTAATCGTATTCCAGGGAACTTGACCCGAAAGTAATTGTAATGCGTCTCATACATTAGCAGCTTAGAAAGTTCAAGCACCGCCGCGCCAATGAAAACTGGTTTTACATATTTATGCTCATCCGTTTTCAGTTCCAGTAGGGCACTGTCGCAGGAATCGCCATCCTCTTCGGAAGTTATGAAAGTTATATGTTTCATCTTTGGATTATACTTCTGAATCTTTTTACGTCCACTATCCGTGCCGTTCCAGTCCGAAACAAATTTAAAGTCTCTGTACTTTCGAACATCTTCTATTGTCTTACCGAACATTGCATTATTCATCAGCTTATAGAAATTCTTTTCGAAATCTGTCCTCCCCTTTGTCCTCATTTTAGTGTTAAAGTCAATATATTTCGCGAGACATGGAGCTTCATCGAAAGCAAGCACCCGATAAATCTTTTTCAACCGCATTCCCATCCGAAGATAGAATTCCAGCAACTTGTAGTGTAAGACATAGGACTCTCTATCCATCACACTTGTAATCAGTCGACCGCCCTGCCTCGGAAATTCATAGTGATGCGGTGCTAATGGCAAATCGCTGTGTTCTTCATGTAATTCGGCTGGGTATTCTAAGTCTACTTCTAGAAAACTTGGTGGAAAGGTGGCGCCAGGTCCCCACGCTCCGCCAGCTCCGCCGTCTTGGGCCCCCGCTCCGCCGGCGGCCCATTCCTCCCACTCTTCCATCGTCATCCAATGAAGTCCGCCCGTAGGCATTGGTTGACTCATTGCCCAGCCGTAGAGATTGTTTGCATCGAGATATTTTATTTCGGTCACTGGCTTCTCTGGATCGTAATTCCCGCCAGCTCCGCCGGCGACGGCCGGATGATTTGTCTGTAAATAATGAATATTACACTGGCTGATACCGCCTCGAATCCCCCTCTGTACGAAATTCATCTGCTCAGCATCTTGAATGAGCCCAAATTTATTACCTGTGTAAAGTAACATAGCATCCCATGTCAAGCCGGGCGCTGACATATAGTGGGCTGGATCTAACTTATATGCTTCTAAACATGTGTCACGAAAATTTTCAAATATATTTGCAAGAAGTAGAACGTCAGTCTCACAATAGAATTCCATATAATCACGAATCGTTTTACATCCAACTTCGTCCCATACTCTTAATGCATGTTCGTAATCAGACTCCGAAATCCCCTCTTCCGTCAATTCGCTATAAAATTCCTCCCTCTCCGGGAGCTCACCCTCTACCAGTCTGTCAACCGAGTCTAAATATTCGTAGGGGAAGAAACCTTTCGCCCTTTGAATGTCCGGGTACGAAAGTGGCGCCGCCGTCCACCCGTGGGGCTCCGGCACAGTTTTTGCCAACTTCGCCAATGACCCCATCATCAGCTGAGCACTGTCCATAAACTTTATAGAAAAGTGGCGTCTCTTTATCTCCCTCTTCCCATCGACAACAATTGAGGCGTGAAAAATAAATGTTTTCGAGAGGCCCATAATTCCACCATTACCCGTCTTAGCTATTAAATTTGGCTCTTGTCCGGAACCCCCTCCATCTATTTCATGTAACTTTTTCAAAATAAAAGAACCATCGTATCCCTTGAGGTTGTGAAAGTAGATAGGAATGGTTCTCGACGGCCGGCATCCTTCGCAATAGAAGGTCGCCTCCTCCTTCACTACTCGGTATACTGCCGGCTCTCCATATGCAATACAGACTGGATCACATCCGTCGCGCCGGTAATTAGAAGGATCCCTCATCGGTATTATTTTCCAATAATACGATTTAGAATAATACTCGGCCCGTTCTTTCATATCCTTTAGAAAGTCTGTAACACAGGAGAGACCTGTGAATGTTCTTTTACCATAAACAGTGGGTCGGCCCACCCCCCGTTCCACCATAACATACGAAAGACAAATTGGAATGTGTCGGCCGGTCCCCTTCTCAATAATTGCCTCAGTATCTGCATAGACGACGTAGGGGGCGGGGACCTTCTTCCGATGTCCTTCGAATTGACACACTTCCTTAGGAAAAACTGGCTGGGCGTCGTCTGTTCCACAGTACACCTGATGTATTTCTAATTCTTCTGTTGACTTAAAACCTCTTTTACAAACCAGGCAAATACACTTCCTTCTGCGCTCATTCTTTCGATTAGTACGAGAATTACGAAGGCGATTTAACGCAGTAATTGGTATGAAGTGGCACCTTCGGGCTTCGCCAACTATCAGTAAGATATTTGCTATTTGATTCCTATCACCTTCGGAACGGGCTCCGCCTTCCGTTCCGTCAGGGGCTCCGCTACAGCTACTATATAACACATTTATGCCGGACGGATCGGGATCATTCTCGTAGATCTGAAATACTTGAAGTTTGACGCTCGGATTTTGCTGCTCGAAGCGCCTGAATACAGTCAGATCGGCGGGCGTGGGCGTGGGGATTCCTCCCAACAGTAGTCCGCCATAAATGGGGCGTACGTATTCCATTTTCTCCTTACCTGACCACATTTCTTTTCACGAAACTCGGGGTCGGCCAACTTTAAACTTGCTACGATGGCGTATTGAAAACAGTTCTCGCTGCCCGAAGGTAGCACCAGATCGCTAACACAATGCTTATTTTTTAACCATCTGGGAAGTTGGACTGCGCCAGCCCCAGCCCCGAGTAAAACTTCTACTAGAATTACTTCAAAATTAAGTATCTCCTCGAGAACGAGACCAGAACCCTCAACATTTTCAATTGTATCAAGCATACGATCGTAGCGATCTATTAATTGTTGCCCCACATCCGATCCCGATCCTCTTACATCTTTTGTGTATGTATCATTAATTTAACATACAATGAACGCGGTTGTGTATTACCAGTTTTCGGATCCGATAATTTGACTTCCATTTCGGTATAAACAGAGTACATCTTTCCCCCTTTGACCATACCTTCAATATCCACCAGCTCCCCGATATCCTTGACTCGCTTGACTTCAGGAAATTCTTTTCGTAAAACTGCTCCCTTGAATGCTGTATGTAATCGACGGGCCATAATAATCTTTATGATATATACTATCCTAAAAATTTTTAAAATGAAAAAATAATTATTCTATGATAGGTCATCAAAATCCACTATAATATTTTTGTCAGCATTTATTTGTTTATATATCTCACCTAAATCTTTCTAAGTCGACTATTTCTTCCGCATCTTGAATTTCTGGTTTATTAGGCGCAGCACAAAATATTAATCTCTCAACAGTGAAAGAAAGAGCACGCTTACTTAAGCGCGGTTTAAATGCTAAGAATTCTATCTTACTACCTTTTCGGATATTACGAGGTACAATAGCAGGATTTTCTCGGACTGGTAGTAACGGGCTCACTGTTTTAAAACCGCAGTCAATTTCTTGAACCATATCAATACATGTAGCGAAATCGTGAGCCCCTCTCCCTCTCCCTCTTTTAAACTGAAATTTAAAATACGCAACTGGCTGCGCCCCGCTCCCTCGCTTCTGATACACTTTAGATGGATTGTAAAATCCGCAGGAATTATTCTTGGAGTGAGCGGCCAGGCTTGCAGCATAACTTTTAGCAGTGCTTGCATCGAAACTTTCACCTAGGGTACGGAATATTATCAAATCAGTAAACTTTTGAAGACTCGGTTGCCAACGGACACACACCCCATCGCATGTAGCAGGATCACCTCCCGAACCGTACTTAGGTCCGATGGGGAAAACCACTTCTAGCTCACTGTCTACGTATATGAAAGGATCTACCAAAGATTCACCAAATATGAGTTTGCCGTCACTGATTTGAATATTCTCTTCTCCGGTTTCAAGTATTTTTATTGCAGTTGAAATAGAAAGGATTGTCATTGTCTTATCGTATATATCTTAATAAAAATAATTTAAAAAAATTTTTTTCTATGATATAGTATCCTAAAATGTCATACATATTCATAAATGGACCAACTGGAAGTGGTAAGAGTTACGATGCAATAAATTTGGATCCGTATCACGTACCAGAATTTGACACTAGTTTTTCCAGCAACATTGCCGACTTTTATAATGGGCGCTCCCCCGTTTCGATTGCCGATTTTCAGAACCAGTTTATAGAACATACGCTTAGTTTACAATGTCAGGCTGGGAGGAGGAGGGAGGGGGAGGGCCTCCCTTCAGAACAATACATTATTTGTGACTCTTCCATAATTCAACATCTGACTTTTTCTCGAATCCGGGGCGTTTCCACGGAGTGGGAAGAAAAAAAGATTGTTTCTAGAGCATTTGACCATTTACCCAGTTTCATTATCATATTCAAAGATATGCCTTGGGATTATTGCAGGCGGAATGTGTTGACTCGAGCCAGACAATATGAAATAGCTGCCTTAGAAGAACTAGAAGAGATTCACAACAAGTTCAAACAGACTTTCTTAGAAATTTGCCACGACTACAGACTTCCATGTTTGGTAATTCGGAACGCTCTTACGCCCCTCGTTCTCAAGAATATACTTAATCCAACAATTGATACCGAGACAGTCGGACCAGTAGAATATCCACGAGCTTTTGACTTTGGAATTGCATGGAGCGGCGGCAGCCAGGGATTTTTAATAGACGGTTTCAAGGAGGAGGAACTTGAAAAAGCGTACTTCCCACCTGGTCAAGAACAACTAGAACAACAACCTCGAGTGTCACTAAAGAACCTACACAAACTTCTTAACGCTTGTGAATCTGTGTGTGCTTATAATGCTTCGTTTGACCTACGAGCACTTGACATTATGAAAAGGGGGGACTTTGAAGTTACTTGTCTATGGCTCATGTCAGTTGTGTACATTATACTTCAACCAGAACTTATCGATAAAGCTGAAAAAGGGGGACTCGAAAGAACGGACTGTGGTAACATGAGAAGTCGTTTTGAAGATCTTGCAAACTTAATATGTTCAGGAACTGAGGGGGTACCACCTCATCCACATACGGCCGAAAAAGATGCAGTAAGTGAACATTACTTACGACAGTACATGATAAATACTTGGCCAGGTGGGGGGTGGAAGTGGGGTGGTAAACTGACACTTTCGGCTTTCAAGAAATTAAGACTTTTTCCATGGTACTTATTGAATAACTTTCGTAAATACTTACGTTAGTACTTACGTAGTACTTACGTTAGTACTTGACAAGTACCATGGACAGGAACTTACGAAGTACTTACGTAGTACCAGCACAGGAACTTACGAAGTTCTAATAACATTTTCCTCCGGCTCCCAACTATTGAAACTTTCTGGATAACCTTTCCATTTTATCAGATAATATTTCTTTCCTCTAATTTTTTTCGTCTTCAAAATTCGTTCTACTCTGTACAGCTCGTCCGAAAGGGCGCTCTGAAGTTCATCAGAATAGAAAGTGCCGAGTATTTCCTCTCCATTCAGATCTTTTATTTTGTAAACTGGTGGTGTTCCCAAGCCAGCTGCGTACACAACTTTTGAAACTACGAAAATCTCCTCTGTCCAATTGGCAAATATCCTTTCTTAAAAGTGGTCTTGTATTTTGTAATTCGGACTCGTTCTCCCCGGCTTGAATTCAGGGTTGGCTCCCCCGGCTGCCAACTCAGGACCGAATAGTGTATAAAATGCCTGCCAATCGTTCTCCTCTGTTACGTCCCTGGGTTTCATTTTGATACTTCCGTGAACGGTGTTATTGTAATTCTCGAGAAGGTGGGGTAGAATAGAAAGCCATTCACGTGTCTGTCTGTATGTAAAGTATTTCCACATCATCGTCTTGAGGGTCCGATTAAAACGTTCAACGACGCTAGCTTTTTTGTCACTGTAGGTGTGAAACCAATGAATGCCTGACTCCTGGAGCCACCCTGCATTTTCTGATTAGTAAATTCCCGCCCCTCATCTGTCTGAAGTTTGTCGGGTCTTCTCCCAGATTTCTTAATCACATCTTGTAGTGCCTTCAGAGTGTCATCGGCCGTTTTTGACTGTATTGGCCTAGCCCAGGCATATTTACTGAGTACATCGATTACTGTTAGCATGTATCGAATGTTATGATTCTCTTTTGCGAATGCTGCAGGGAATTCCACAAGGTCTGCTTGCCACTGTGAGTCTATCGATGTTACAAAAACGCGTCGGCCGCCCGTAGCATGAGAACGAGGTACCGGTTTATGTAGATTATAAGTTAGCTGAGTTTTTAACCAGTCCTGCACCTCTTTCTTAGTAACGTGGAGTCCGCTGGCCCGTGCTGCGTCATATAATTTTGTACACCTCCAAAACCAGTTTTCGGGTTGTAATATAATTCTCTAAGAGTGCCTTCAGCGGAGCCTTCGGCTTCAGCTTCCATAATTGCTATATTATACGAATAATTTTATGTCGTACGGATTCCGTAAACGAAATACTAGTTACTGAGTTTTAATGGATGCCTACTTTTCAATTGCTTGATTAGGCCCACGGCTTCCCGTTCTGACACCTCCATTCCATATTCTTTTATAATAGTTTTGTTGTCTATCTTGTTCGGTGTGTAAAATAGTACTAACATCTGTATGTTTTCCCTGAATGGTTTACTAATACTAGTATATTGTTGAGTCAGAACCCAGACAGATAATCCGTCGTGCCTTGCGCTGAAACCAAGTTGGACTAAAACGTTACTGCGCTTCTTCATATCTTTGGACGAGGCGCAGTCGTCGAGGATTATTAAAGTGTTCGTGCCGGCCCATTCTTTATGCACGTAGGTTAATGTATCATCCACTGCATCGAGTCCGACTGGAAATATAAACACATTATCATCGGTGAAAATGAATCTTCTATTATACGCTTTATTATTCATGAATGTTGGGCAAATGAATATCACAATTCGAATTTCCTTAAGTACGGACCGGTGAGGAGGTCCAACATAAATTCTGTTTTGCCAGAATATGTCGGTCCAGTTATAATCATGTTGAATGGTGGGGTTACGTATATTGACATTTCCTCTGGATCTATATACTGTAAATTAATGAATCTCTTCTAGTTCTTTTAAGTTACTGGTTCGAGTTAGATGAAACCCAGTCACATCGACAGCATCTGAATGAACTATATAGTTAGTGACTTTATTCCAGTACCTACAATAGTAATGAATATTGCTAAAGATAACAAACCAATTTTACCATATTCGTGAATAGGGTCTGCAGATGCTGCCCGTTCCGGGGAGGGGAGGGGAGGGGGTCCCCGAGTCGTGTCATTGTGAGGTGACTCTCCGGGCTCGTCTTGCCACTTCACAGGATCCCCCCTTCCATCTCGTGTACAGCACTTTCTCGAACTTCCGTGTTTATATCACCATTCACTCCGAAGGACATGGATTCTGTTGCGTATTGCAATTCATTATTATAACCCGAGATTGCCGGGCCTGAAAGGATGACCATCTCAGATGGCAAGAGAAGTAAATTGGGCGAAACGGCCATATCAAGTTTGACACCAGTATTCATTATTGTGTCTTGATATCGCCTATAACTAATTACTTTGTCGGTATTGCGAATTTCATCTTCGAGGAGAACACCGAATTCTTTTCGGACTTGCTCTGCACTGCCAGTATCGCCCACTATGGTACTACGAATATTTGCTTGTGCGCCGAGTATGCAATATACGTAGGCTTCAAGACTTTCATTGAGGCGGGCGAGACCGGCCTTTGTTAGTCCCGAGTCTCCCTTCAGAGGAATGAAACTATTGTATTGTCCCTCCGATCCATCATTTCGGAAGAAATAATAGTGTGGTCTGTCTTTGTCGGGCAGTACATGTTTTTTCTTTCCAAAAATGGTATGTGTATAGAAAACGCCTCCGTCGGCGGAGAGGAAAAAGTCATGACCGTTGTATATCGCTTTTGGCTGTCGAACGGGCCCACGATTAGTGTAATATTCATAACCATAACCAAGACCTTTATTTTGACCTTTTCGATAACGAAAGTCGGACTTCGTTGGACTTATATTTCCAAATTCTGTACAGAGAAGTTCATATTGGACGAGATTGTATGGATTGTCGCCCGCTTTGAAGGTGGGGAGGGGGTCGTCTGGAAGTGCAACGCCCATTTCGTGAAGGATCCGACGTATTGTAAAGTATACATGGAAACGGCAGAATGATCGTATTTGCGGAGGAAATTTCTTATCGAAGAGATGGGCGAATGATATACCACAACCAGTCGTGCTGCACCATACAGCGAAATTCAGTTGCTGGTCCCAGTATTTCATCTTTGGACTGCCCAGCCAGACATTACTTTCTTTTGCTGATCGATGAGTGATTACGTTATCTTTGAACACATCCCGAGGATGAAAAGTAAATTTATCTGTCGGCGTTACATATATTTCTAAGTCCATGAGAATAGGTTTTATTCCCCCGTCCGGTTTGGAAGGAATATCAGCATGCTGTACTGTCGGTACGCTCGTCTTATTCAATTGAAAAGCAACTGGGAATGCGTCTGTACTCATTATTCGTGTTTCTATATACAGATAGATTTAAATGGAGGAGAATTTTCTCGGAATCCCTGTCGGAATCCCTGTCGGTATGTTAGGGGTACTAACATTCCAGACTATGTTAATACTTTATTTCGGATTCAGGTTTAAACGAATTTTTTATTTTTTACTAAGAATAGATAACATACTGCAAACAATGGAGAATTTAATAAAGTCATCGGCAGCGGCAAATATGGCAGCGCATTCCGAAGGGGCTTCGGCACCTTCAGCGCCTTCGGACAATAATCAATCCATAATAGAGACAAAACGTGAAAAAATACTCTGTGTCATCGCAAGTGGTCAAAGCAAGTTATTTTTTGGTAAGGAGATTACAGTTGCTGACGTAGAAAATGGAAAGATGAAACGGTGGTTAAAGCCTTCAAAATGTACGAAGCGAAATACAGTTCTCTTATAAGTGATACCATCACTCAAAGTTTCATAGATCTAGGAGCCCGTGCAATTAGTCAGGTAGTTCCAATCGATGATCGAGATAACTATGCCACTGATCTTAAAAAGGATTTTATTCTAAACAGTGAAAATAAAACGATTATCAGGGCGGATAGCGTACACGTGGGGCCTGTGATTGCTCTAATTTCCACCGGTTTAATTACGGGTAAACATTTAAATTTTAAAAAAATCGGGTTTAATATAGTACCTGAAATAAATGGATTCAACTTCGCCGACTCAGCAAACGGCTCCGTCAGAAGCCCCGCCGACGACCCCCACACCGCAAACGGAAACGACTCCGACACAGCGCAACATAGAGAAAGTGACGTTACCGCCGAAGCATCCAGGGAGAGTTGCTGCAGGGAAGAAATTAGCGGAATGGAACAGGCAAAACAGGGAGAAGAAACTAAAAGCAATGGAGGGGAATGGGGGGAGCGATGCGGTAGCAGACCTACCGCCTACAATGAAAGAACAGTGTGATAATAATTCACGCTGGTATAATAAATGTTATCTTGTTTTAGGAATTGTGGGAGTTTCATTGACTGCATTAGGGCTATATTGGGGGCGTGCTCGACATTATTGTTCCGTCCGGAAAGATCCTCCACAGAAAGCGAAAAAAACAGAGCACGTAGCAGCTCCATCCGGAACAGTTCCGACAGGGGTTCCGAGAGGAGGGGAGGGGGAGGGGGAGGGGGAGGGGGGTGTTCCCAGCTCCTCTACATTGTATGAGATGGATTAACTCCCCATATTTTTTTATTTTTATTTTTTATTTTATATACTAGTCAGCAATCATGGATATTAAAACAGTTGTAAACACAATGTACGATGGTATTGTAATCGCAGGACTTGCGATGGGATATCTAATGATCTCCAGCAAATTTCTGAAAATAGAGGTTGGCGATCCAAGTCGTCCAAATTTGACTCGATTGGCAAAATTAGGTGGTGCTACTGCTGCCGCGGTAGCAACCAAAGATCTCCTTGAACAGAAAAATATTATTCCTGCAGAACCTTATACTTCGTAATGGGCACCTTCGGAATATTATTCATCGAACATTTATACTTAGTAATATATACATACAACGTACAACGATGATCATTTGGATTGAAAGCAAAACAGGTGAACCTGTTACTGTTAATTTTTACCCTTGTATTGACACGACACAGTTACGAAGATAAGACTGCTAGAGTGCGGACTATATAATTCATGGCATAACATAACATCGACGAATAATGGAATAAAATATCAAGAAGGTGACCAACCGAAGAAGACTAAATCAATACGTCCAGGTAACTACAATATCGATACGTTAAACAAAGCAATCGGGTTGAAGCAAAAAATTAATTTTGAAAAACATCTGCCGACAAACCATGTTTATCTAACTTTGGCTAAAGATATTAAAGTCTATTTCAATGCCACAGGTAGCTTCGCCAACGTCGTCGGCTTTTCAGATAAACCTGAGAACAACCCAGTTATAAAAAGTACTATGAGTCCGAAGAAAGTGGATTTCTTAACAGTCACTAAATATATAGTTCATTCAGATGTAGTCGATGTTACTGGAAATTATGTTTCATTTGGTTCGGGTGCCTCCGGAGGATACATACAGGGGAAAGTATCGAACTGTTTACAAATACTCCCATCCGGGATACGAGAGAAATAAGTGAAAAGGTTACTTACGATTTTAAAAACGGAGCAATTTCTATGCCATTGAGAAAAGGGGGAGATTACATGAATTCAATGCGTATCTGGATAACGGATCAGGATGGAAACATGATCGATTTCAATAACTGGCCAATTAGCTTTTGTATTGAATTATTGTAGTCCCGAAGCGGGGCCGGTGTAACCCTATCGGAAGATAAACCATCCCACGACCAATCCTCCAGCAATATAGATCATCTCATATTTCTTTTGCTCAGGACTGGGTTGATAATAATCTGAGAATTGAACTGCTTCGCCTTCGGAACGACCTGATGCATAGTTGGCTTGCGCCGCTGCTTCTTCCAGGATTTCTGCATCTGTATCTCTTAATTCTGCCGCAGCATGTGCGTCCTTTGCCTGATTTTCTCTTTCCCAGTCAGCCTGTAGTAATCTTTTTTCTGACCAGACGTTGCGATCATGTTCAAATTTTTCTAATGCTTTATCATGTCGGACCTTTTCTTCAATAAGAGCGTCACCATTCCCAGAAAGCTTTTGTCCGATAATATTTCCTCCTGTGAATGCCGTTGCATTTAATACAGCACCGAGAACTGTCATTCCTATAGCTGAAGCCATGGTTGTGTATATTACAAGGTATTATTTTAATTTTCACTGTATATAGGTCCCTACGGAGTATGTCTGATCCAAGTGGCTTCGGTCTAGGTACAATTCGTATGCAAAATCTCGAGCTCGAAGATCTGAGTGATGTTAAAGTTAACAATAATACTAAGATGGCTGCTAATCATAATAAGGATTACGTCCTTCGTTATAAAGACCGCGAAAAATATTTCGTTTTAGCCAATGCCGCGGTGCAATCCCACGAGCATGCTGTAGAATTTTCCGAACTTAAAGACATTGATGAAACTGTAATTGACGCCACAAAGGCTTCGAATGATCCTACTCCTTTTGCTCTGACATGGGATTCGGCTAGTCAGAAATTCATGCCTTATAATGTGCCGCGTAACATCTTAGATATATTGGGTAGTGAAATTGCAGGAGGTGTTGCTGAACCACCAGGAACTCCGAATGTGATTTATTTTGATAGCAATGTAAACAAATATAAATTGTTAGATTTTCGTAGTTGGCTTACTCCTACGAATCCATACATTGCACTTCTTGGTATACCGATTCACCTTAAAATTAGTCCTCTTAATACAATAATGAAGGCAGATAATACACTAAGAAGGTGGATAAACGAGGGGGAGAATTATTGCTCGTATACAGCTAGCGGAGTTCCAGTTAGATTATTTTGGGACACAACTTTAAAGAAACTGGGTCTTAAAAGTGACGGTGATGAGGCAGCTGAATTAACTTTACAGACAGTAAATCAACAGATGACTGATAATATGAAAATACTTCAACATGGTACAGTTCTCATTAGATGTGTAAAGTTAGCTACTGGAGATGAATTTGACGATTTGGTTGGATATTATGCTATGAAAACAGATAACAGAACAACTTGTGATATTATCATAAGTATGATAAAGATCGGGGAGGGGAAATGAGTATTGAATGTTTTGTTGGTGGGAATAGAATAGAGAACGACTTAGGAACTACATTTGTACGTAGAGATAAAAGAGTGAACACTTTAGATATCAGTACCATTCATCTGAAACGTCTCATATTATTTGAAGTAATGGTCTTCCGTCACATTTAAGTTCAGAGGAAATTACTAAAATTTTATCTATCAGGTGAACAAGTTCGCACCGATAGGAACTTCGTGTTCAACATCAGCTAGACTCCGCGACCGGCCGGCCGGACTGACAACGGGGGTCCTTTATATAGGCTAGTTTGATGGTGATGACTCACACGGAATTTCCCGTACATGTATAAACATGCTCAGCAGGGAATTTCCCCGCTTAGTTCAGGACAATGCACTGTTGCGCGTGCGTGAGTTCGTATATAGGTCAGGGTCATACTTTAGTTACATGGATGGTTAATTTTTCCTTCGCTTCATGTAGATAAATGAATAAAATGGGTGTAAAAATTCTTACTTAATCCCAGTTGTCCACGTTTACTTTACTACTCTCGCCATAAACTAGGACACAATTCCACGACGAGAGGCTGCGAGCGCCCCGTATTCGGGATATTTGCACAGGGGCGTGCTGTAAGTTCTGCTTCTGTCCCTATGTGAGTGTCTGGGTTTTGAGGAGACTGCATGCCCTAGTGTGAAAGTATCCCAAGTCATCTCGCACTTGCATTCTCTTGCATAGGGTTCTGTATTATTCTACCTAACCTGTAGTGCAGACTTTGATATTTTATCTGTTAATTTCTCTCATTCTCATATACTTGAATTGCAAAGTAGCATGTTAGTTTAAATCTACCGATAATAGCTCATCAACTCATCATTTATTTATTTATTTATTTATTTATTTATTTATTTATTTATTTATTTATTTATTTATTTGTTTAGCGTCAGTGTGGTTGATGTTCATCAGCTATCTGTCACGTGGTTACATCCACCGTCAGTGCAGTTACGGGAACCATACCATGATCCGGGACCTTTCTCACATGTTTTGACGTTCGGTGACGTTGGATTTCTGGTATGAGACTTCCATTCTATCGATGGAAATAGACAAAAAATTTGCAGCTGTATGCCCTGACTGTTTACAATGCTTTTTTTTTTTTTTACAATTTTTCGATATTTATATAAATTTTAAAAGACCGAAGGAAGAGTAGTGGGAGTCTATGAGGAAGACAGAACGCCGACCCTTGTAATAAAGATCCCTTTTATCGGAGCATGGGTATACAAAGGTGGTGAGGTCAATAGTAGAGGGGCGGAAAATAGACGGTCCGGAACTGCCGTGAAAGCACAATCTCAGCACCTAATAATGACCATTGATATTGACTACACATGGCATTTTGACGAGACCGTGAAGACGTCACTACAGATCTCTCGCCGCGACGTTGACTCAAAAAAAGACGGAAAAAAGATCCAAATATTATGTGAATAAAATACTGGTAGAAAAACCATTGAAGACTTTAAAGGCAAAATGTCAACAATTACAAATATAGGAGTACAGGCGACATGCTAAGTTGGGAAAAAGTAATATTTCATGTACTTCAATTATGGGTCCACACAAAGAAGTCGAACCAACGGTAGATAGGGCGGGAGATCCGGTGGTGTCTAAAATTTAGCGATTTCACAGAAACTAAGTCATTGCTAAGACTTCTGTGCGACTTGTGGTACTCCAGTAAGCTTTTAACATATACCTAAGTTCGAATACATGTAAATCGTTTCTTTCTATCTCCAGCTTTTAGATCATCGATCGGAGCGAACTATTGATCGAATTATGAGCGAAGACACATGGAGAGAGCTAACAGGTATTCTCGACGTCATACACGGCACTAAACACATCTTTGTCGTCATTCCCGTTCCGATCATCTTCGTCGAGTCAGACACGTCGACGTCGACATTATTCAAGAAGTCGTCACACAAGTCGTCGTCTTCCAAGACGTCATCTTCATCGTCAAAGACATCATCGAAACAAACCATCAAAATCGTAGAAAAGGGTGGTAGGAGGAAGAAGAAGAAAGTTTCAATCAAGGAGGTAGGACACTTTTACAGATGGAACAAGTCATCGTTGATGACACAGTCCCCACTTGTTAATGGGTATTTTGATTACAGGTCCTCAGAGAGGATAGAGTCCTCTTCATTAGGTCTGTGATAAAAATACTTTTGAATGAATTCGCTTGATACATGTCTGAGTTATGGTTCAGGACGTGAAAAAATCGTAACAAAATGGTCGCACAGTGGCCATATTGGATCGCATCACAAAACAAATTGATGTGCATAGCTATGACATTGGTCGATGTCCTTGTACCAACTTTGAATAAAATTGGTTGAAACATGCGGATATGCCTGAGAAATGGCTCTGTACATGAAAAAATCGCAATAAAATGGCCGCCTGGCGGCCATTTTGGATCGTATCACAAAATAGATTGACGTGCATATGTATGACATAGGTCAATGTCCTTGTACCAACTTTG
Organism: Ptychodera flava; assembly: GCF_041260155.1. Taxonomy (NCBI): domain Eukaryota; kingdom Metazoa; phylum Hemichordata; class Enteropneusta; family Ptychoderidae; genus Ptychodera; species Ptychodera flava. The sequence goes on along the minus strand of NC_091936.1, from coordinate 34,435,398 downwards.
AATAAAATCGGTTGAGATATGCCTGAGTTATGGCTCTGTACATGAAAAAATCGTAATAAAATGGCCGCACAGCGGCCATATTGGATCGTATCACAAAACAAATTGACGTGCACAGCTATGACGTTTGTCAATAACCTTGTACCAACTTTGAATAAAATCGGTTGAAACATGCCTGAGTAATGGCTCTGTACATGAAAAAATCGTAATAAAATGGCGGTCTGGCGGCCATATTGGATCGTATCACAAACCAAATTGACGTGCATATCTATGACATTGGTCAATGTCCTTGTACCAACTTGAATAAAATTGGTTGGAACATGCCTGAGTTATGGCTCTGTACATGGAAAAATCGTAATAAAATGGCCGCCTGGCGGCCATATTGGATCGTATCACAAAACAAATTGACGTGCATCTGTATGACATATGAAGTAATCCTTGTACCAAGTTTGAATGAAATCGCTCCCGGCATCTCTGAGATATCTGCGTGAACGGACGGACGGACATGACCAAACCTATAAGTCCCCCCGGACGGTGTCCGTGGGGACTAATGGATTTATTTCCTAAATAGACTTAGAATTTACGACGAGAGATATTTTATCAAAACATTTATTTGGGCAAACAGACTGATGTTATTAGTTTCCATAAATTTCAAGTTTTCATCATAACGTTGCGTACATTTGCTTTATATGACTACCCAAAACGTATTATCAAACTGTCTTTTCATCAAAAAGCAAGATGATTGCTTTGCAATAGGTCCGCAGAGTCCTGACTCATCTATCGTTGTGCACTGGAAAGTTATGGAAACCTATTTTTCATTTTCGTTTCTTATAGTCACGCGAAGGGTTTTCAGACGGTCACGATGACGGCGATCACGAGGTCGCCAACCAGTGGACGTCGCCGTATCACGACTTCGAGAGAAAACGACTGATCAAGCTGCTGTTGGACTTCTCGCGACGAAAGCGAGTCAAAGTGACCATCTTGTCAGGTGACGCACACGTGGGTTGCTGGGGAAAGATCGAAGCCGAGAGTGATATCAGCATTGATGTCGTAACGCTGTCCTCGATATCTAGTCCTCCGATGAAAACTGTAAGTGCAGCAACAACAAAAATAAGTAAAATGGATTTAATTACTTCATGCATAGTTTAATTTGGAAGATACAATTCACCATTCTCATTATGAAAAGACTTCCAGCCATCACGATTGTTAAATGTTATTTTAATTTCCATATGTAACAGTCATTTCATTGTTACCGAAACATTTCGTTGTTATCTGAAACATAACGTACAAACTATCAGCACTTTTAGTTCTAATATGGGTACAATTACTGTAGAGGGTAGGGTCCGTCAGAACTGCGTTCGAAAGGCCGCATGGGACCCATGCGACCAATGTAAAACATTGTATCCAAGGGACGTTGGCGATTGAGGAAAGTCAAAACATGTTTGTCGTAATATATATCCGAGGATTTAACTGTTACAGCTATGTTGACGTGATGCATCTGTAATCCTGCAGGAATACATTGTTTATAAATAAGAAAGTTGCACAAGAGCAGTTCCGAAAAACCCCTTCCCTTTAGTTGTACCTAGTGAAATCTTTGGTTATCCAAACTAAAATTACTTCCACGATAAAGGAAACTTTGCCCATTCCACCAGTGATGTTTGAACACAACATGTACAAAAGTTAAATGCTTGCCTACGACAGATAGAACTTCCTTTTTTCAATCCTTCTTTCTCAACAGTCATTCTTTGGTCTGCATATGATGAGACATCACGGTACAGAGTTCTTCTGTCTTCCTGAACACGGTAGAGTCAGACTGACTCTCGAAGAAATCACAGAAACGGGTTTTGATAATTACGTCATTGCCGCTCAAAACTTCCTGATCCTCGACCCTCAAACGACCTCCTTGGTAAGAATTTGCCGTTGCCTTTCCGTTCAGTGTCTCGGTATTACAGAGAGAGAGAGAGAGAGAGAGAGAGAGAGAGAGAGAGAGATGATTTTAACTCTGAGAGTGGTGAGGGTGGAAGAGTGACATCTTTTTATAAAACAACTTACTTTTGAAAAGATTAACGGATTGTTTTGAAGAGTGTTTTGTCATCGATTATCCATGGCCGAATCAAAATGTGAATATTCTAATGTTACACCTCTCTGTGTCAGTGACTGAATTAGTTCGAATTTTTTGTATATGTCAACATTTGTTTTGAATCCAGATGATTCCGACTTGAAAGGTGATGAATTGAGAAATTATCTCAGAGACAACTTGCAACTTTTCAGCTTCCACTTAGAATATCGTTGTAATGTTGGGAAAATAGGAAACATTCCGTTGGGACCATTTCCTGTGCAATGGACCGGTACAATATTCTTTACTACACGAGGCTGAATTCCTAGCTTAGGGGGGCTCGCGGCTGGCACCACTCCTCGAATTATTTTTCCGTTTCCTCATTATTTTGTCAAGAAATGACAACAAACATAATGCTAGGCAACCAAGGATGCAAACAGAGAAACTAATCTAGAATTGACAGAACCCTGCTTGAGCAGAACACTCAGGGACTTTACATTTTTTACGCAAGGAAAGGTGTCTGTAATATTTAGTAATTTGTCGTTGTTTTACCTTCAGTTGGTTCAATACCATTGTTCATGTTCGAGTCGATAAAGCATTATGAAATACCAAAAGCAATGCCTTTCTTCTTGGTGTTTTATTTGCGAACAGTTGTCTACATATAATGTACTTTTGTTTGGAAAAGAACAATTCAGAAAATGTGAACCGTTTAAGATTTCCATATTGTGATCAACGTATGGCATTGTAGACACTTATAAAGCGGTTGCAACGTGAATTGTCATGGAACACCTGTCCTTGTGTTTGTCTGGATTGTTGGCGGGTTTTGAAATCTGAGGGCGACAAACAAAGAATTTTGTTTCCTACTTTTTGGTATGTGCATTACCAACTACCTTTTCCTTTCACTTTTTGAAGGGCCAACACACAGGGCGATACGACGCAACCTTCGTCAAGAGACCAGATAAATTGTACGAGAAGACGAAACCGAAACGGTTGCTACTGACTGAACCAAAGAAATACACCAAAGTGGTTGAAGCTTTCCTGGAGCCGAGAATAGTTTAATACCAGGATGAGATAATGAATGAATGAATGAATGAATTGAAAGTGGTTTAATTTTTCATATAGAAGATTAAGAAGCGCATGCTATAAGATACGTCACACACAGATAAATTTACACAACTTGTGTTTAAGGTAGAACGCACCTCGGGGACAGATATTCGGACTCTCAAACTTTTACAATTCTTTTCTGATATATCACATGTGGGGGTTCATTTTAAAGCTCTTAGTGAAACAAAACTTTTTACCGGCTTAGTTTTTCGAAATTCGAAAATTTTTATTTTTCTCCATAGAGTTAACACAGGGATGGCGGCCATTTTGAATTTCTAATATCGGTAAATCTTTGGTAATTTTTTTCTCTAGTACCAAAATTTGCATGGTGACCCCCTATTTTTATTCTTGATTTTGAAAGAGAATATTTAAAAGATTCCTTGAGGAAAGTTAGAGCAGAAGTTTAAGTCTTTCACTTTCGAGGTGCATACTACCTTAAGGTAGTATGCGCCTCGAAAGTGAAACACTTAAACTTTTGCTGAAACTTTCCTTAAGGAATCTCTCAACCATTCATTCTCTTTCAAAATAAAGAATAAAACCAGGGGTGCTACTGTGCAAATTTTGGTACTAGAGAAACAAATAACCCAAGATTTACCGATATTTTAAATTCATAATGGCCCCCATTCCTGTGTTAACCATGTGAAGAAAAATAAAATTTTCGAATTTTGAAAAACTAAGCCGGTGAAAAGTTTTTTCTTACACCAAGAGCTTTAAAATGAACCCCACAACTGGGAGGTCAGAAAAGAATTGTAAAAGTTAGAGAGTCCGAATATCTCTCCCCGAGGCGCGATCTACCTTAACTACAACCAATTTCCGTTTCAGACCATTATTCGTATTTCAAAAATCATGAATTGTGTCGAGGAGGAATACTGAATACAACTCTATACATTTTAATACAAGATTTAAGTGTAACCATACGCTATACATGTATATATCAGATAACAAATCAAGGATGATATTAGTAGTACTGATTCAGGAGAAGTGCATATCTTTTTTTTTGATTACTTTATAAAAACAAAAGAAAATGAAGTGAAAGTTCAATAATTTTAAATTCAAGGAGACGTGTTTCTTACAGTATTGTGTGCGGTTTCACATTCTGAATGTTTTCTTCAACGAGGCTACGTACGCAAAAAGTGTACATCTAACACTGATAAGTCTGTGGAGAAAACGTAGTTGGATGTTTACCGATTTTACCATGCAACAACCATTTGATGTAATTCGTACACAATGAAACAACCTCCTACAAATAAGCAAAGGTATACCCCAATTTTATGTTGTTGTTTTCGGTGTGTTATTTCTTTATTATAGAAGTTATTTATGTCGTTTCAACTATTTAAGCAAAATGAATAATGAGCACCACTCATAGGAACCATTTTCGTGGTGTTTTGAACAAACGATATGAGCAACTTACGCATAGAAATTACGCAACGTATTTTTTTCACTGCAAAATTTACGCACTTGCGCATGCGCTGTCGCAAATTGCATTTTCGAGTTTGTAAAGTCTATTAGAAGTTCATGTGTAAGTTTTTCTTTTGAACTACCGGTATAAGTTTCTTCACTCCGTCCAGATCATTTACAAACAATACATTGATTTGTAAGATAGAACAATTTACTTCATGTTTCTTGTAACAATTAAATTGTAACGTGATAGATTATTTTATTTCCCTTCCAGCGTCGCTTTTTATTTGTATGATTTTGTTGTCAGCCAAAAAAATCCCAATACGGTAGGATGTTCAATTTATGTCTTATAGTTGCTCATCTTTCCGATGATAAACCACTTTAAGAAAGTCGATTCTTTTAATCTGTTTTAATTTGCTTTAAAATGTATTTTAAACATCATGCCAAGAATTATATAATAAACCACATTTGTACAATTTTCACATGTGCTTGGAGTCGTTACTGATACCAGAGATACTTGTTCGAAAACTTATTATTTGATGATTAAAGGGGAGCGTCGTCTGAACTGCGCTCAAAAGCCATATGGGACCCGTACGACTAATGTAAACATTCTATGCTATGTCTGTTGGAAATTGATGAAAGTTAAAACTTGCTTGTCATAATGTACATCGTAAAATTTAATATTGCAGCTGTGTTTACGTGATTTACCTAGTTATCGTGCATGAAACACATGTTCGTAAACAAGAAGGTCGCCGCATGCCACGGTATAGGCGCAGTTAATTCCAACGACTCCACTCCTCTTTCACATGCCCCAATGATTATTCGGAAAATATATGCTAGAGTGGGAATGGTGCCACTTTCTAAGTGCTTCAATGACTCCAATGCAATAATTCAAACATTTCGCTGTTTGTCTACCATGTAGAATCCGTTACTAACTATGTCATATGACGCATCAACGATGATTTCGTACTAATAGTCCGATTCACCACCAGCCCCAAACCTTTCTTAGCAATGAGTAGTCACCTTTAACCCTTCGCCTCAAGATGACCTTTACTTTTTTTGTACCGTTCATTTGCATGACAAAAATCAACTACCATGCCCTATTGTTGACCATTGAAGAACGTATTAGGTTAGTGAAAGTCCCCACCCTATTCAGGATGAGGTCATTCAAGTAAACTGGCGCGGCAGACATCTTGAAATGATACAGTATACTGCAGCAGCGAAAAAATACTTCCCCATCGATAAACTAGACGAAGCTAAGACAATGATAAAGTTCACAGCACGTGTTTTGAAAGGACGATGAATTATGGCGTTGCTCTGTCTGGCCGGAACCGCTGACAGATCTCATGAGGCTGTGCGAACGTGTTTGCCAAAGAACCAATGTATTTGTTGTTGTCATTTATGAGGAAAGTCGTATACAGTGATTGTCATTAGCGTAAGTAGAGACACTTTGATTTCCTTAAAGTGCGAGAAGAAATCTCCTAGGAATCATGACGAAGAAATGGAAGGTAACCATCACTACAAAACATTGTGTGTACTCGGTGAAAGACGCCCAGATCTATATACGCCTAATAGGTCAGACGGAATCGACCACGCCGATTAAACTTAAGGTAAGTTCAGTAAGTTAAGTAATGTCGACGACACATCCGCCGGTAAATGCTTAACATGGTTGTTATCTTGTTGGTAAACCGAAACAGCCTATTGTTGGATCGTGTTTATAGTTGCAACACAAAGCTGATCACAGATACAGATCGCATACCATTGGCAGGCCTATGGCCAATGCGGAACAATTATACACACTTTCACTCGAAGTATCGAAGATCTTCAAACATCGCGGAACACAAAACGAATGTTGGCCTATATTTTGTCAAGGAAAGGTGACACACAGAGGAATAAAAACCCCATGCCGATGTCAAAGTTTGAATCATACCTGCATAGAAGGTACAGTTTTTCATAATTTCCTCTTGGTTTTACTGTCTGGCTTTGCGAGGGCCAAGGAGTTAGATTTGCAATCCTCTAGAGCAGAGAATTGAAATCTGGTTGTGAAAGATAGATGAGCATGAGATAATTTAATTTTATTGCGGCGTGCTTTGACAGTAAAAGCAAATTAAATTTGTTTTCCTTATCATGTATTCTGACAGAGTTTCGCTCGTTAACACAGGTGTGTGACGTATACACCGATTGTTCATTCAAAACAACTGGACTGCATCTTGTCAAATTGAAAGATACAATCCTTGTCTATACATTCCAATGGAGTTTAAGCAAAAAACACCGAAATTTTAAAGCCAGGAACAATGAAAGTACTGTTTTAGCACAGTTATATGGCTGTGAGAGATCAATGTCTACCTTGTTATGTATCGTTCGTCATGTTGCATTCATTGTTCAATTCGATATTTATGCATTACGTACGTGTCTCGTGTTACTATAATGTACCATTATGCAACCCCTTCATTGACGTACCGATAAATCGGGAGTGTTGTCTAGTCTATGAATGTGCTGTCTTGAGACTTTTTTCGTCCGTCGCTATAAATGTTGGCTTAGGTACGCTTTCTTGAAATGTATAGATTAAGTTTTTCAATCCAAGTTATGGATTGAACGTTGCCTGGAAACTGCAAATTTGATCGTTGTAGCTAACAATACAGATTGACCTAAACTTTCTATTTCGAAAAGTATACCAATCAACTTTCTATCGGCTGTATCTTCAAACCACCTCGGTTGCCGACCTCGAGCCCTAATGGACAACAATTATCATAAATGTGGTTCATAAACATTTATCAGTGACTTACATAAGCTTCCCTTGCGGAACATTAAAACATGCAAAGACAGTAATTCTGCACTTTCGACCGGTCCAATCATTCGGCCTGCTTCCGCCGAACAAGCGGTTTTCGTTGGACTAGATTACGTGTCGGTAGTTGTATTCTGGAAAAATTCGTGAGAATTCATCCGATATATGAGGCATATAATAATATCTATTCTAGACCTCTGTGACACTGTCTATTTTAAATTGTACAGTGCGCATTCAATGTTGCCTTAAAAAGTCAAGATCATGGAACATCTGCTACCAGTTGTCTTGGTCGATCAAGTTTCCAGGAAAAACATTTTCAGCAATACAAAACCCTGTCACCAAATGCATCAGCAAAAAAGTATACTTGACTGACTTGGTCACCAAAAACTAAACCATTCATTAAGGTAACACTGGGAGTAAAGATCACTTTTCATCCAAACAGCACACAACAGTAACTGCTCATTCAGATACCGCTCATCTGTTTCTGTCAATACTGTAAAATAGTTTGTGAATCTTTTAAAAAAAATTTTGTATTTACTTTAACCTAAGAACTGTTGGAATGTACATTTTGATGCTCATGTTGTGTCTTAGTGATGCATCTCGCGAGTGTCTGTATTTTAGTGTATCTCCTTGTGTTTTTATTCACGGCGTGAAAATCCATTTATGAAAGCGTTGTCTTATAGCAATCAAATTCAGATTCCGTTTCGCTTTGAAAAGACATATAATTCCATACGCCGTCTTTTTGCTCTGTTTCATCACTGATACACAGTCAATACCAGTCATTTCTTATGGAACATCAATCTGTAACTGAAATCCCAGTAATTTCTTCTGGAACAACAGTCTGTAGCAGCTGCTGATTCACACGTGTCTCTAAGGGTGAAACATTTGTTTGATCAATCATAGAACGAAACTAACAAATCACGTTTTTCTGAACTCTTGAAGAAAAGAGATCCCGTTGAACTTTCTGGTGTCAGGGAAGCACGAAGCCATTTCCACCAAGTATCATAATATAAGCTTTTAATTTTTCCGTCTTCGTTGTCATTGATGTGGTTTCTTTTTTTTCTTCCCAGTCAAAATATTCCTGGGAAAATGATCCCTTGTTTCGACTTTGGGAAAGGGATCCCGTTGAAACGTACTTCACCCGAAATGGATCAAAAACTAAGAAGAAAATGGAAGAGGAAGGCAAACAGACATTTGAAATTGGAGTTCCCGATTCGCTGACGATAGACAAACTGGAAAAGTTGGAAATTGGTGAGTTGAGTAGTTTGCTATGATGGGTTAATTAATGATATCGTGTAGAATATGTTTTGCTTGTGTCAGGCATGGGATCACAATAGTATAATATTCAGGGCGATTTCGTCCTCAATGCATGATATACAACGACAATTACCCTTTGCAAACATTAGCTTCAAACTTTTATGACAATGTGAATAAACGTGAATTATGACCTACTTTTAAAGCAACTGTAAATTTACCACTATTAAGTTACGTTGATACATGTAACCTGGAATTAAGTGGAGGAGATTTGAAATTAAGCCCAAAAGACGGGCCAGTAAATTCATACCATTCAAAACTTGCACACGGTTATCGAGAATATCGTGACGAAGAAATGCGTAAGAGACGCTCTTACTTGGTGCTCCCACTTTGAACACGTTGGAAGCAATATTTCAAATTGATCCATGATGATACATCTTGGTTTGTGAAATTTCTTTGAATTACGTCATCCACTTTTACATCTTTATTGTCAAACAAAATGACCAATCAAGCAGCTGTTTACATAATGACGAACATTTTCATGTTTAGATTTTTTAAAAGGAAAATTATTAATTCACTCACTGTGAAGATGGACTTCGTCACTTCTGTTTGCTGTGATTCTTTCCTTTCAGGTCACGACCTGTCCCGTTTTGTCGATGGCTGGCTGATAGGCACGGTAACTGTACAGGACACAAGAGGAGCTGTGGTCTATTTTAACGGACCTAAGACGTTTGGTTATTGGCAAAGAGGTGTCATGACCATTAATGTTGAAAGTTTTCTAAAGGGCGAAGAAAAAGTAAGGACGCGAAAATTTATCACCCCTCCATTCATAACGATGATTTAGAAATAGATATTGGCAATTATTTCCTCGAGTGTCTATGACTGATGGTAACACATTTATGAAAATCGAACAGACAGGAACGACAGATCTTTATGACTACAACCTTCTTACAATGACAACAGATGTACGAGTGTAATATACACATCTCCAATACATAAAATGTTTAAGAATTCACCTTAGCATTCACCTCATTGTTACATGTACCCAAGTTAAATTTTAAATGTTTGAAAATTTCATCGCGAAATGCCTTCTCAATTTATTTTACAATTTTTAGGACATTCCACACAGCTTTGTCATGGGTCCAGTGCTGGGTTTCCGAGGCACATCGGAAATCGGAGACTACCAGCTTTCTGCCTTGGTGGTCACGGAAGGAGCGGAGACCACAAGCCTCGAACCATTGGAGTTTCAGGTCTTTCCAACGACCGCCACCACAGCAGAGGGTAAGTAATTTCTAGTATGGCCGCCTTTAGACTACCAGCGGCGTTATTCTGAACACTTTACTGTTATACACACTAATTCGAAATGTGTGTGTACTATTTTACAGCAGACTTTTAGTTTAATGGCCTAGTATGAGACAATTCATATCAGCAAGTCACATTGTCAAACATTATATCTTGCGTTCATAAAACGACGATCAGTTAAACTGATGAATGACGGCACGAAGGAGAAAAAAGTAAACTAGCGACAAAAATGGAAACTGTCTTGACTTCTGATAATCTATATGAAATCTTCGAAAATACCCCTAAGCATTAATTTCAAGCACAGCACTTTCAGCATTTCAAGTTTCATCTAAACATATTTGAATTGTCTTTTACGCTCACACAGTGATAACACATGGTTTTAGCAGTCGTTTACCCCGGCCCATTGCCGTGTCCGACAACTACAGACTATGGCGCTATGACTGGGATGTTCCCAGAGACAAACACCAGGTAACTATCAACATCATCAATATGAAACACTACAATGCATTGTACGGCAAAGCTAGCTCCGTAAACATCGGTGATTTGTCATTAAAAGGCGTTTAGAATAGCGATATTTCTTAATAAGTAAAAAAATGATTCTCGTTTTTTCAGATGAAGTTGACAGAACGTCTCTGTCTTTGCATCAAACTTTTACCCACCGTTGACATTCTAATTTGATAATCGCATTTCCATAGCTGTAGACCGATGGCACTGGGATTTCAAATTAATGTTTCGAGTGAAATATATTTCACTCAAAATCATTTTTACAATTTTAAATTAGTTAAGTGGAACGTAATTTGAGAAAAAAGAAATCACATATGATTGTATTTTACAGTTTACTATTTATTTATTTATTTGTTTGTTTGATGTATATGTGACTTCTGGGCCCCTCACATACCATCACTGAGTCAATCGTCTCAAAATAAAAATACATTATGTTGTTAGTGACGTTTACTCACAACCACAGTCGCTTGGGAAGCGATACACGACGGCCGCTATGGTAGGTATATTGGAAAAGTAGGCTGATGCATACCACACAGCGATCGTCGTGTATCGACTCATAAGCGACTGTGCTCAAACCCTGAGTATTGTCGGCAAATTCAAAAACTTTCTGTACTCCCTGGCAGGATTACGCATGTCGTTATACACTACCGGACGGCAGGACATTCTCATGTTTCATACCAGCCAAGTTCACCCGGCCGAGATTTGCCCTTGCCTGTTGCTCGGGCTTTGAACTTCAAGAAGAGATCCGCGAAGCGAAAGACAGCAATGTTATGTGGGTCCATATGAGAAATGCACACGAAAGTAAACCTATACATTTGCTTGTGATGGGTGGAAACCAGGTGTACGCTGATCCAGTTGTCATTGAGATGTGTAGGGTTAGTATTTCGGCACGTCTTATTATATTTTATAGTCTGCGTAAAGCCAAGTACGTATGTACAAATAGATTCTAGCTCCTATTTTGATATGTGGGGCAGGAGACCATTTGTCCTCCTTACGTCGGGCAAATGGTCACCTACCCTCGGGCACATAGTCCTATGTTTGGGCTATAATATATAATCTGATATAGGTGGGAAAAGTTTCTGTCTGTCTACCGTACCTATTCCCAAACTGCTGATAAACCACTTTCATATTTGGTGTGGAGAAATGAATAGAACCTCTGTAAAATATTTTCAATCAATGAGAATTATTTACAATACAGTTCAATTTAAAGTGCCATTGTTTTACTGGTTAGGGACATGACTAATCATGTTTGCATAGATAGAACCAAATTAGCTACATTGTATTCCTTGTGCATACTTTTATTAATTTAGATTTTAAAAAATCTTACAAGAAATCACCTACTTATGGCTGGTTTAATTATGTGTCGATGTGTAGTCAAAGTGATTTTAAATCAAGTTAAATTTAATCTACTTTCGACAGTAGCAACTAATATATGTCATATTTTAGTGTGAAAGTGTTATATTTTTTCTCGGAACAGCTGAATGATATGTATTTCAGCATGGCTTAGGGATTAGTCAAAGGATTGGGTCTGAGATGAGATAAATATATCAAATAAAGTTTTTAAGATGCAAAATGATATCAGAAGTTCCCTATAAAATCACATATTGAATATTTCCATAGAAACCAGTATCAGAAACATTCAGACACGTCCTCATTCTTACATTGTTCAGGAACGGAAAAAGAAAGGACTCGATGACTCCCAAATCAGCGGCGTTTACGAAGAAGCAAGAAGTCGATATTTTGAACTTTACGTGAGTCGATGGCGTCAGCCCGAGATGGCATTCATGCTGAGTAGAATCCCGACAGTAATGATGTGTAAGGCAAAAACAATTGGCTAGTAGCTGTAAATTTTGATGTTTTATTCAGTTTGTTTTGTATGTCAATGGCGAGTCCTTGTTCGACTCCCCAAAGCATGTTGAAAAAAAACTATGAGCTATACAGGTAAATTGCACTATAGTGCACTTCCATTGCTCACATTTGAAGTCTGGTCCGGACCAGAATTCACAATTCAAAAAAGCAATGCAGTCTACACATGTACAGGCTGAGTTGACAAGCTGAATACTGTGTATTTGAACATGCTTTGGGAACAAGAATAAGAAACTGTTGTGTATGCAGTTTTCCATTATGTAAAGGTAGAGAAATTACCCATGATGCATATATTCCTTTACAAGATTTTTTTGAGCTTTATAGGGCACGCGATCTACGACGAAAGTTTTTCAGTTTCTGTAGATGTCTACATCTACGTAACATTTGCGCATGCATTCTTCTAACAATCTTCTGATGACGTATCAAGTGGCTCAATCACCTTAAACTTCCTATTATATCATATAGTGATATTGATACATATAACTTTCTCTCCCTGGTCTGTACTATTAATTACTGTTTAATTTTCTTCTATTTTACCTTTTAAAACTCTGTAGTTAATCAGGGTTCTAATACTATCTCTTCTTGCAGGGGATGACCATGACATTTTCGACAGCTGGGGAACGGTCAAGGCCAACCCCGTACTTGAAGAAATTTACCGCGCTTCCAGGGAGATGTTTATTTTGTTTCAACTCAAAGGATTTCGAAGGAGTTCAGCCACTGATTCCTAGTAAGGTTGAACGAATTCTTCTCCTCGTCCTCGTGTGGGTCAGTTCGGGTGTCAGAGCTCTTATTCAAGTTTTCGAATAAGAACGTATTCTTGCTTACGTCCATAGTTTTATTCTTCTATATGATGTTGAGCAAAGTAGGTGTAAAGGGTTATTTCGACAAGAGCTTCGTCATAATTATAGTGCTATTTTCAAAATGTCTGAACGTCTGTTACCCAACAAGAGTGTACATATTTTGGTTTATTTTTAACGTTTGTAAAGCAAATGTTGCTTTCTCAGGCACTTCCTTGCTTCATGATTTTTTTTCTTCATGCTCAAATATGTCATGTGAAGTTATTGTTGCCGAATGAATTCTAGTCTGGATTGGACTTCAGTCGCCAACGATATCATTTGCCTTTACGAACAAAGAGGCTGTCTGCGTTGAAAAGTTGACACAACGCATTTCATCGTGATTTTTAAACAGAACAATATAGGTAAAGGTGGCGCTACTGATATTTTCAACACCAGTTGGCATATATCGTACAGCAGATTTACAGGTAAACAGGCATGGCAGTCAACTAGCCGGTGTTTTGATGAGTTTTGATATTACGTGCCAATTTGTGCTCAACGATAATCTATCTTGTCTTTATTTGTCATAGTAGCATGACGATAGGCATCCGACCAAACCATATCACGTGGTTACATCCACCAACGGTAGAACTGTGTGATGAATGCTACGACTCGGGACCGTTTTCATACATACTATCCGTTGAGACTGTCTGGTTTCTGGTGAGTGAATTGTTTACTGAGGCCAGTTATCTATACCACAGTCAAAATGGAGAGGGTCAATGCTATTTTTTGCTCTATTTCACTTTTTTTACTACTAGAAATCCGAATATATGTCGTTGGGAGCATCCAATTTTCGACCGATGTATTTACAGTCTGAGTCTAAAGGTAAATATGAACGATGAGTCAGTGATTTGAACACCATACATTCATCACCCGGTGTCATAAAAACATACAACTAAAGAACCAACAACCAAATTATTATTTGTTATGTTCAATGTGGAATAGAGATATTATCTCTTGTGTAGCCCTGGCAAATTTTGTATCGTTTTGACTAAACGGCGACCGTACAGTTCACTGAAACTAAACTGTCAAATGTAGATTCCTACTTTGCGACTGAAATACTTTCTGTCTTCTCTCCGTTTTGTTTGCCTCTGTCACTCTGTAGTCGCAGTTCTGTCTTTCTCTGCCATTCTTTCTCTCCTAATTCATCTAGTCAGAGACCGTTTGTAAATTAAAGAAACAACTGAAAGTGCGGTCTCAGCGTCGTACCTTGATATATATGTTTCGAAATTGACAAAATACTAAATTGTATGACAAAAGGGACGATTTCAAATCTGAAATCGTAAAACTTTCTGTTCAAGTAATCTATCATAAGCTCCAGCTTACGGGGTATGTATTTCATTTTTCCCGAGATACGGTAGAACTTCAAGTTGTAACTCCTATAAGGAATTTCGAGTAAGACACGGTTTTGGTTATCAACACAAAAGCTGGCGAGACAGGGATTCTCAGAAAGAAGATTTGTTAGATCATCTATGATAGATACGAAGATGTGATATGAAAATTTGACACTCTTTCTCAAAAGATGAGTGACAGCATTCCTGGATTGAACTCACAACAGCAATTTTGTGGCTTTTGTCAAGTACAGTGACTTTAGGTCAATCTTGACGACTGTAGAATGCTAGCAGGATACGCTTACCAATTTCGGACACCTGGTACCACTAAACAATGGTTCAAGATGACCCATATGCTATCTTCATTTACCATTTTGTTTCTGAGACCTCGTAAATACTTTGCATTGAGTGATATTGGTTACTGGACCTGTTTTGATGTCATATTCCTTTCTCATTTCCCTGGTTTTCATCCGTACATCTGTGAATTAAAAGCGATTTCAGAAGAACTTCGGGGTGGAGCTTAATATTTACATTATGATAACACGTTGAACTCATTTTATTCAGTTTTTAGATTTACGCTCTGAACGCAACCTTGACCAATTACTTGGTGACACGTCATGGCGAGAAGTGACTGGTATGTTAGACGTCATACAGAACATAAGCCACCTGTTTGTGATCATCGGGAAACCTCCAATCTTCGGCGACTACACTGCAATTTTGTCGGCGTCCAAGAAAAGTCCGCTGAAAGACCACAAGGTAAGGCAGAATCGCTCTGTAACTCTGGTTGTCAAATTGTCGCACGTCATTTGCAAAAGAAGTAGCACGATTAACTGTTACTGATACATAATAATCTTCTTTAATTTCCCACAATTCACAGCATCTCTATGACAACTATGCCGACCACTGGAGTTCACCTAACCATGACTTCGAGCAAAAAAAGCTCTTCAAACTTCTGTTAGATTACTCCAGGACAAAACACGTCAAGGTGACAGTGCTTTCAGGAAATGTCAATTGTGGATGCTGGGGTGAACTACGATCGGGTAAAGAAGACATCACAGTTGATATGGTGACGTCATCTGGTATAGTGAACCACGCTCCTCCAGCCGTAAGTATGATATCATGATCACGTGACATTTCACAATTCCGAGCGGAAACTTCAAGCGATAACTGTTTTCCTTGTAACTCATCTAAAACATTTTACTGTCCGTGGTGTGTTTACCCCTCGAGACGGGAAATACATCATTGGTCATTGTGATGCTAATCATGATGATGGCAACGACGACGACGATGATAATGATGATGACGGAGATGATGATAATGATGATGGCGACGACGACGATGGTGATGATTATGTTTTCGGCGGTTTTAATTGTGATAGTGTTCTTACTCTCTCTTCAAATTCTTTTATGCAAATCAACCCTTGCATTCTGATAACATTACAGGTACAACTTTTATTCGAATCATTTCCCGAGAGGCAGTCGTTCTTCTTACCAGGTCACGGTGAGGTCACTGTGCGGGTCGATGAAATTGCCGAAGACCAAAGAAATAAAAAATACATCGTTGCCAACAATTTTGTGCTTTTAACACCGAGATCAACTCTTGCAGTAAGTGATTTCGTATTTCACACTGAATTGGATTTCCCTTGCGCAATTAACATTACTGTGTGTCTCCATAATCAAAACAGAATATACTTGGTCTCAATCACGGGAAGAGTACTATCAGTTGAATTATCTGCACCGTTTTCTCCGAGTATTTGCCATCTTCGTTACGTGTATATTTCAGGTATTACGCGCCTCGGGCACATGTATTCTTACTCTCAATTTTAACATTTTTACGCTCCCATATATGCATATGTATATATGCAAATGGGAGGTATTCGTATAAGGTGGCAAAATGGCGTCTGTGTGTATGTAAGTATGTATGTATATCTGTTAGTCCGTCCACATCAAAAACTCCTAAACCGTAGCACCTACTGTCTTAGTATTTGGTGTACAGGTGCACCTAGGGGTGGAGATGTGAATTTGTTCAAATGAACATGTCAGTGCCAAAAATATGCAAATGGAGGGAAAAAAGGAAAAATCCTGCAAATGGCTAAAACTCAGTAAGCATTAATCAGATTTGGTTGAAACTTGGTATGCAGATTTCTTTAGGTATTCTAAATTATGTGTGCAAAAATTGGGATGAAATTTGCATGTTTGTATTTTTAGGGTATTTTTTCCTTTTTTAGTCAAAAAATCTTGTTCTCTGAAATCGCTCGTCTGATTGCTATGAAACTTAATATTCATGTTCCTCAGAATGACCTCAGTCATGCTTGTACAAATTGTATTGATATTGTCATATTTGTAATTTTGGGGCAGTTTTCCCAATTTTTGATAAAAAAAATTTTAATCCAAAAACTACTGATTTGATAGCTTTGATATTTGGTGTACAGGTATCTAAGATTAATCTCAATATAATGTATTGAAGGTATGCTGAAACTGGCAATTTTTTTTTATTTTTGGGGCAATTTTTGCCTTTTTTGGTCAAAAAATTTTTCTCCTAAAACTTCTGATCTGGTAGCTTTGATATCTAGTGTACAGGTTCCTAGGGTTTATGTTAATTAGATATATTTAAAATTAGGATGAAATCTGCAATTTTGTATTTTTTTTGGGGGGGGGGGGGCAATTTTTCTCATTTTTGGTCAAAAAATTTGTTTCTCAAAATTTACCAGTCTGATTGCTTTGATATTTAGTAAACCGGTTCTTAGGGTTTTTGTTAATAAGATATATTGAAATTAAGTTGAAATCCGGAATTTTGAAGTTTTGGGGCAACTTTGCGAAACTTTCAGTTTTACTGGGATATCTTTCATTTTGTATTTTTAAGATTTTTTGGGGTAATTTTATACCTACTGGAACTAAGAGTATATAATGTGGTGATTTAGTAAGCATTTGATATGGTAAACTGTATTTGGTGTTGAAATGCGGTAAAAAAATCCTGGCAGATTTGACAAACAAATGCCGATAAAAAATTCAGCCAGAGAAGGTTTGACAAAAAGAAAAGGTGGGAGAGTGGGGGAAAAAAGAATGTACAATGGATCAGATAAAAAAGATAATGTACCTCATCGATCTTCCAGACACCATCCCTTATCAAATGGTCCACCCCGATGCAGTGTATTTTAGTTTAAGATGTCAATCAAGTTAGGTAAGGATTTGAAAGGAATAGTCAAGTTCACCACAGTTTAACTTTATCTCTTGTGTCATCATCCTTGTGTAATTGGTTAAGTTTGTAAGTTGTTCCAGATGTGGATGCACCAGCTGTTCTGGAAGAAAACAATGTTTACTTTTCCCTGTAGGGTTTCTGAGTTGATGATTGTATGTTGAAATTTCTCCATGTATCTGGTGTATGGGCAAAGTGTAAACATTCATGGTTGCATGTTATGTATTTCAGTCTATGTCAAATATTGTAAATGAAAAATCAAGAACAGTTTACTATGTGCTTGTAAAAGATAACATATTTGTCAATACATAAACTGCCTTGCAGATTGATTGTCTTAAAGATTATCACAGAAGTAGAAAAGGAAAAGAAACTAATCAAATTGCTGTAACATATTCACTCTCGGTTCCTGTATAGGCCTATACTTAACTATTTTATCATTACATTCAACTGTTTGTTACATATCACTCTGTGCCAGTCTGTGTATGTCAGTCGGTCTGTACATGTATTTGTATGTCCATGTTTCATACAATTGTTGACTTGTTTTGATAACTATATGGGAGCGAACAGTGATGTTGTCACTATTTTTTTTCTGATCTATCACTATTTGGGCTCATATTGAAGCTCTAAGAATTTGAAAGTATTGTATTTTCCCAAGAAAGTTAACAAAGGGGTGGCGGCCGTTTTGACTAGCAAATATCGGTAAATATCATGTCATTTGTTTTTCTAGTGCCAAAATTTTCACGGCGATATCTAATTTTGTCTCTTGATTTCGTAAGAGAAAGGTTGAAAGTTTCATTGAGGAAAACTTGAGCAAAAGTCTAGTTAGTTCACTTTCGGGGCGCATGGAATACCTTGATTGACTGCATTTCGCCAGAAGATTCTGTACTTACTGGTAGGAGGCGAGAATTTATGTTGATGGGAATACTTTTAGATTCTTTTACTACGAATATTGATACCTGCAATCTCTTCTGTACTCTATTTTGATGATATTGACGTTGACTTTTTCAGGGGACCAACGAAGGAACGTACGAAGTAACGTTTGTGAAAAGGCCGAATCCCGTGTTTGATAAGAACCACGAGCTACTGAAAGATCCTCGGATATATACTAGAATTATTCGATGACGTATTGCTCCAGTCTGTTTTGTTTCAAGTGCTGTCTTCACCAGTTTTGAAGAGGAAGCAGACGCCAAGGCTAGATCTGTTTTGCTGCGTAGTTTCAATGTGCAGCTGTACGAGTTTATTGGAAAACGAACTTACGGCTCCAATATCTTGCATTCACCATGTTGCAGTGATAGCTTTCTTGGAAATGCCACACACAGCTACATTTTATCTTTCATTAGAGAGTGAAAACGAACTTCGTTCATTTGTATATGTCCGTAGACTTTAGAAAACAAGGAGAAAGGTATAAATAGACCATTGCTGCATCGGACCAAAATGTAAGAGACACAGTATGTAAACATTGTTTTGCGTTACTTTTGAGTGCAAAAGAATCGGCACTGGTCATAATTTTGACCAAAAATTCGAACTCTCATTTTCTCACAAAAGCTGTCGCATCGTCGATGGCAGATATAGTGTTGAAAGCAGAAGTATAACCTGGGTCCCTAAACAAATCCGGAATATGTTGGATTTTTATTATCAAACGAAACCACCCTATGTGTATGACTCTCTGTTAATGAAATTTATGTCTGTACAGTGTCAAACCTTCCCGCCACTGCAGCTGCTTTTAGTCATTTACGTCATAGCATCCGGGATGTCAAGGCTAGCCAATCGGCCAAACAAACGTTTAATCCACAATACTCTTCTTCACAACATGCCTTCAGTTTGGCATGGCTATGAAATGCTGTAACTTTCTGATCTTTTTTTAAACGCAAAACGTGTAAAATGTATGTAATTTCTTGCTTTACTCATCTGAGTAAATTAATACCACTTCCCGATTCTAATTTCGGACTTTAGACAAAAGTAAACAAATGTTAATACATAAAGACATGAAACGTTCTGAGTCGATCTAATTTGCCTTTGTAATTTACAATACTGACAATAAATGTCTTTTGAAACAAAAATGAACAGGCTACACCGCCATTCTATGCCAGTATCTTTATTGACAAATAAAAGTGAAGTGGCAAGTTTTGTAAACAGTGGTTTACTTCACATAGGTTGAATCAAGAAACAACAGCATGTTCACTTCTGTGCTACTTTGACTCTCATCGAGAGATTTCGAGATATTACGAAGACCCACTGTAAAAATATCAGGAAGTTTATACGATATCATAGGCAAGGATAGCTAATAAAGTTTCGCCAATAAAATGTGCTGTCCTTTCCGAAGACTCTTTTCTTGTTGACGATAAACTTTATTCATTCCGATTGTTCGTCAGCATTTCCTCTTCTTTCGTCCAAATGAACAACGAAGCCAATAATCATAATAATGTTCTATACGTATAACCTCAGAGCCGGTAGCCTTACGGAAAATAAATGCTTCATCGCTCTACCGCCCCTCCTGATAATGTAGAGAAGAACGCTAACATAACCTAGGCGACCATACATGCATAAGCGGAGTCGGCAAGCTATACTGTTGACATTTCTATTTGTTATAGACTGTCATGTAGTAGTATGGGGATCTGGAACAACAACTAATTTGATAATATTCTTATGAATGTGTACAGAGCCAAAACTAAAATCGGAAAATATGGTCAGAAATTTACAGTATACTCACCGTTCTTTGAAAATCACCTCTTGTTAGTTCTTTCCATGATCTAATAACGAATCACTCGTAAAATGATATCATCTATTTCTGAGAAACAATAAAATGATAAAATTATCATAAAACGTCAGAGATGTAGCATTATATCCTAGGATGGAGATCAGGGTACATAGTCCCATGTTTGGGCTATAATGCTTTTATTATATGCCTCTCTTACATAACTTTCACTCCAAATTTTTTGCGTTTTCATATAAAATGATATATTTAAATCACTGTTATGCAGTCTATCCAATTTTTTTCCGCATAACTTTATAAAAAACTGTATTTCCTATGTAAAACACGCAATTTTATCATTTTTAATTCCTAAGTTGTCAAGTTGAAAATAGTTCCGGTTCACTTTCATTCAAATGATGACAATGCGACCTGTGACGTCATAAAAGAGTCCCTACCATTGAATCTTATGGAGCACGCGATGTTCGATTTACGACGCATGTAATAAAGCCTTTTTTCTCTTCTTCTACACTCTATAATAATTCCTCCTTCGGACTTCCGAGATGTGTAATTGTTGGAAAATTGTGTCATGCACGGACATCGCGTTCTGCGCTTGGCCGCTTTGCTTTTGTGTGGCGGGTTCGACTTGCGGCAGTTTATAATGTTTTTGAATTTTCTGGTTGGATCGCGTGGCAGATAATATTGTCAGTCGGAGAAACACAGATTAAAACACCCTGAAAGTAAAGTCTGAATAAGTTCGAATTTTGGTGGTAGTGATCGTTATCAATTCTGAAATGTAGTCGATCGATTCACCATGCGAATCTAAGTACATATGAGATGTATTTTACAGTAAGTTGAAGGAAGCAACAAACAACGTTTCTGCGACAACAAGATTGATCGTCGATGAACTCGATTTTGATTCAGATGCATTTTTCTAACTTACTTCTTTTCTTCTCTGTATCACAACATAATTTAGGTCTACAACACACGCCAGAAAATTCACTATAACTCAGTTCAATTCATGTTAGTAACGTTTATTGCATACATTGAATACAAACAAAATCCTGAAAAGTGCTGGTTAGTATTAGGATATATTGATACAAACAGGGATGTACAAACTCTCTAAACTTTGTTTATTCTTTCACTTACTAACAATTCTATAATGTGAGGTTGTGCATAATACTGAATGAGAGCATGTGTTAGAAGCAATTGAAAACAGCCAAAATCTCGGGTAAAAACAGATTAAACAACAAAGCCTTGAGAAGAATTTGTAAGAGCTTTTGGGAATGAAAGGCATCCGAGGTTCCAGATTTTAATGTCAAATATCGTTGGAAACTCATATTTTTGCAGGTTTTTTCAATTGTTACTATTCTTTCAAGTTGTTTCCCGTATTTTTCAGTCTTTCCTTTTCATTTTTTTCCACTTTATTTCGAAATCGGTTTCCATTTTCATATATATACTCTCATTGTACAACTTTGTATAGGCCTATAGCAACTGTGAATTAACGATGGTTTGAAAACTACCTCTTCTACTACTACTAAGAGTCATTGAAGTTCTTAGGCCGAATAACAAAATATATGTGTTTCCGGTAACCCGACCTACCATAGAAAAACACCACTCCCGATATTTTTTCGCATTTTCAAAACAAATCGGGTAAATTGTCTAAATTTTACCGTAGTTTACTGGTCTCAAAAAACAAAATTGAGAAAAATATCATCTAATCCACCTTCCCCAATTTTCGGAGGCACGTTACCGGAAACACTATTTTTTTTATTTGGCCTTCTTAAAATGATTCATACTGTTTTTAATCATATCATTAGAAGTGTAAACACAGATAAAAATGTAACTGTACAGGATAATATCTAATGTTACTAATACAATCTCGTGTATATAAGAAATAAAATAATAATAATAATCTGTACTTGAAGGAAAATGAACATTACGTAAGCACAGCATGGAATATTTTTACGTGTGCGACTTGCTTGATCTTCACTTTTCTTTGTAAAATGTGATGCATCATTACTATGTCTTAAACTAATAACCTGGTTTTCTTCAGAAGATTCAAGATTATTAGTAGACGTATGACTTTTTTCTAACTTTGATAGATCTTCTCCGTCCGTTTTTAATTCACGCGGAATATTTCCGTTGTATATTCCTTTCTCGTTATATTCACGTACCGTACGAGCAAGATCTTTACGCCGTATTTTTTCCAAAAGCCATATTACTAAATCTACGTTCGATTCAGAAATTAGCCCCTTTTCCTCCAATATCCTGAAGAGATCTATACCATCACATATTTGTTCATCTTCCTTCTTAGAGATATGTGGTCCTACAACAACAAAGTATCGTTTGTTAGTAATTAAGGCAGAATTGTGTAAATTAGAGAGATAGGGACCATTCTGTGGCAGTAAGATGGCATTGTTGATTAGAATCCGTAAAATAACTCGCCTGTACATATTATTTTATGTTTTTTGTTTCAGTCTGCTTGCTATTTTTGTTTTAGTTGCTTCTTACGTTATTCTTGTCATCTTTGTTCATACGCATTTATTTCTCCTTGCCTGTATATTGTTAATACGTTGTCTTTATTCGTTTTTGTTGATGTTTGCTTTGCGTTATTCAGCTGAGACCCTGTGACGAGAACAGCACAGAACAAGCAGAGATGAAAACATCACCATCTCTATATCGGTTCAGGCTAGCGGCAATACAGGTGCTTGCTGAGGGTGCAGTTGAGAAATGAGAATTGTAAAGACGAATTGGTTCTAAGGTTCGTATGGGTTGCGTGCCATTTTGGTTATACTGTGTGTGACTAATATATAAGTATGGAAAACATGTGGGTTTTGTGACAGTTCATGAGAAAACCACTGTCCAGTCAATCTGTGGTATGACCTCAAACAAATTGCAACATAAATGTTTTCGGTGGTTTTGGGCTCTTTTGGTGGTGCTGAACAACACAATAAAAGTAGAGAAAAATCGGGAGATATAAAATTTGATTACATTGCAGTTTCCTTTCTTTTAGTGTTTTGTAGCAAAAAAAGCTATACAAATCAAATGACTTATCGACTCTTATAACGAAAAACGTGATCAGAGCATAATTTGTATTTTTTTTTAAAGTTTTGTAATATCGTCTTATCTTTTCGTTTTTTTTTCAGTAATTCATCAATTCATTAATTTATTTGTTTGTTTACTTTTATCAATTAATTAATTAATTAATTAACTAATTTATTTATTTATTTATTATTTTGTATGTGGAAAGAATACTGATTGGCCCCATAAACTTTAGTATCAAAAATAAGTACCTTCAAGTTGCATTCGGCAATTTCAATTTCAATCATTCATTAATCAATTGACTTTTATTTTTTTATTTATTTATTTATTCATTTATTTATTTTATTTATTTATATATCTATTTATAATTTACTTATATAATTATCTAATTGTGTGGAAGAACTTGACATGGCGTGGCGCAGGTAATCTTAGTCACAAAAATGTGTACCTTCGCGTTCGTATTCGACAATTTCAAAGTAAAAAAAAAACGGTTTTCCTGTTTTGACTAGTTCTCCATTTTAAAACTGGCAATTTCGTTCGAAAATTAAAAAAAAATAAGGCAGATTCACACATCGGATCTACCGCTGTTAGCACTAATGGATGGATCATTTTAGTAATTTTGTGAGCAATCATAGACCCTTAAAAAGATGGAGGAATAGATGGCGAGACACTGGTGAATCAACAGTGCTTGTACCCTGGTCATGTAACCTGGGTCCCGAAAAATGGTCTTATGTTTGTGATTCGTTCTAACTGTGTTTCGGGACCAAAGTCTGGTTCCTTCATCAGTTACTCTGCTGTTACGCATTTCCTCCATTTGGTTTTGTAATAGTCATCTTCCCTCAAAGAGGAGAAACCAGAATCGTTATTGACAGAGTCAATCACTATTGACTGACTCTATATGTTGTAAAAAGCTATTTCATAAAATACAACATTTTATTTCCTTGTTTTTAACCTCTCCTCGGTTTCGTATCTTCTAGTAACAAAACTTGCTGTAGACGGCCCTGCAAATCAGTTTGGTTAAAGGAGAGTGTAGGTTGATTTACTTTATTCTATACGCCAACCTATATTGGTTTCATGGCGGCTTTCTGAGTTATTGATTTCCTTTGCAGGATATGATTTTGCTTTATACAGCAATCTCACAAGTTTGCTTGTTTGTATTATCGATTAGGTGGCAGATTGTATCTTGGTCTGTACAATGAGTGATGGAAGAAAATTGAGAAAGTTAAGCAAAATTAAGAAAGTTTCAAAACAAATGAAAAATTCCGCAAGTGTGCATATGGATCTGACAAAGTTGATGCTAAAGTTAATATGATACACAGAGTTGAACTTAGTTATCCTTTACGGAAGAGTAGCTATAATTAATGAAAATACAACTTCTCCATTAATTTTTGTTCAGAAATGTCAATCACAGTGTCATGTACTCTCTAAACTTTTTGACTCCCATTTTCATCTGTAAAGTCCACCATGATGGTGAAAGAGTAAAGGGTACATTGCAATGCCCAGTTTCAGGCTTGTTGAAATAGCCTGCATATGTGTACGCAAAAGGGAATTTTAAGTCTAGACCAAAATTTGTGTATCGGCAATTTATTTACCTTGAATGACACTGCATATGTATGCTATGTTGATAAACTGTACTCTGGGCATTTATGTCTTTAATATACAGGATTAAACTCATGAAAACTTTTCAAAAGATTGCGCTAACTGTCCCTTCAATGTGTTAAGCTTAACCCACAAATGAGGAAAACAACAGACTTTCATTTAGCCAAGCATGGGTTCATAAACACTTAACATGATGGCTGGTAAAAGTATAATTACCGACTGAAGTTTTTTTATTTACAGCTGTTCTCTCTTTGATTTATGTACGACAGTTCTGGGCATCTGGTTATGCAGAGAAAGTGTGAAATACATTCATAGCTCATTCAAAATGCTGTATTTACACTTTAAAATGTGAAAATCAGAAATTCCTATATGACAACTGATATGTCGACAAATTTCACAATTAAAATGCTTAAAATATCCCCCACCGCCGAAAAAAATCAGATGTTATATCCACGAAATTTCTCTACTTTTGTGTATGTCACTGAACAACTGGTTTGATTTGTTAACTGCTTGTCTTACCTAACAAGTACACTAAGCGTTTAATATCATTCTTTGACAAGTGAAAATCGATATCAAGTAACATCCACCAGACCTTCAGGTACCAGTCGACATGGCTGGTTATAAATGAAAAAATTCAAAACATTATATACGGTTAGAAAATACACCTTGCAATTAAGGCGCAGTTTCTAAATATGACAATGAGTCCTATGAAATACATAAATACATACAACAACTATTTGAAAGTGAAGTTAGAAATAATTTAAGTCCACCAGGATCACAGATACTGGATATCAACGTTTAATCGACGTATTCCTTGCTGCGTAAGTGGTTCGCTATTTAACAACTATCGAGGCCTGGATCAATCCACGACGTCACGCATATCTACTGAAATAGCCTCGTTCCGGCATTTCACTGGGGTGGGATGACGTATATGACATTCATGATCGGACTATTGCGCTGAAGATGATTACCGGAGCTTTTCAGCTCGAACTTTGTCCCTCTAACAACTTTTAGATTCCAAGACTTTCTACCACCTTAGCCAATGCTTACCACCCCAGTATTAAAATATGGTAATTCCTCAAAATACTCACAATTTTGGACATACCTAACTTTATCAGACTTTGGCAACTTTCAGACGTGAACACCGTGAGTTGCGCTGAAAAAACTTTAACTGTAGCTATTTGCGAGGTTACATCGTGTTTATTATTTGGTTCTGCCTTAAACGTCCTTTGCCCTAATTTCTCGTTACGAGAATGATTATTAACTGCTTTTGTTTCTTTAGGAGTAAAATCCATATTCGGTGATAACGTGTTCGACATTAGACTAGATGATCCGTCGCTCGGGGGCGCTCACTACGCTCCAGGGGGATCGGGAGCGTAGGGAGCATCCTCGAGCGACTGATCTACCTTCACTCCAGTTCGACATGTGTCAGAGATGAAATAAAGTAACGAAAATACCGACAAAATGTGACAAATATTTTCGTCATTGCAACTTATCCTTTAAAGTTACAACGCCCTACCATATGCGGAAATATTTGCATTTCTTTTCTTTTGAAAATAGAAATCTGTATTCTTGGATTTTTCCCTACATTTTGAATTGTATAACCAACTTATCTTAAGGTTTATATACTGGCTTTTTTTTTATAAAATTATGCGCAGAACACGAAAATGTTTGCACATTTCAGTGAATTTTCATTTATACATCGTGATGTTATCTCAATCAAAAATCAATTGAATATAATTTAGCATGACCTTTATTTCATTGAACCAGGATTGAGTCATGAATCACATCTTCTGTTTTTGTTTGGTTGTTCACTGTTTTGGTCGTTCCAAATGGTTCATTTATACTCAAGCGAAAGCAAAAGCCTACCGACGCTTGTAAACTTCCATGCATGTAAGTAAGAGATGTACAAGTAAAAGTATGGCGAGCGTGAATCGAAACTTTTTGAGATTGAAAAACTTCACTTGGCCGTTTGAGAATGGTTGGTATATTTGAATTAATAGTTAGAACTATGCGTTATGATACTGTTTAAGTACTGTTTAAGAAATGACTTTTTCGAGGAAAAATAGCTGTCAATTTGGACTTTTTGTTAACGCGTTAGCTTAGGTAGTCTACCCGACAAACATACCTGCGATGCAAACTGAGTTTGTAGTTGCTTATCAAAATTGACGAAAATATTCATCGATCATGCTACGGTTATTTTAGGCTATAAAATTTGCAATACTTTACGTGCAGAAAAAAGTCAGTCAATGTTAACATGATTGGAACTAATTTGGGATAATTTGATCTTTATATTTTTCAAATTTCTGAAAAGTGTTAGGAGCCATATAGCTGAATGTTGCAACATCACAAATTACTCATAAAAACAAGTGTGTAACTTAAAAAGTAGATGAGGTTACATTTGCAGACTAAATCAGCATTAATTCATTATCCAATTATCCCAAATCAGTTCCAATAGTGTTTATTGTTCAAGATATGATACAAATTATGTTTTTGCCGGGGAGATCCCATGATTTATTGGAATACTAAAGAAAAATGTTAATACTAAAAAAAATAATGCTCACCTTACATCAGAAGATGTTGAAATTTTCTTAAAAAGTACGGTCACGAAAACGTGACCGTTTTGGGTCACTCAGTTGATAAGTTAGCAATACAGTTATTCTCAGCACCACTGCTGCAGTCACCGTTGTAGGGAAAAACCTACGAACGGTGACAAATGTATCTGTAATAAATTTACGATGTAAGTTAGGGCACAGTGAACGCAGGCTTCAATGTATAGTTGCCTTTGTTGTATTGTTTGTGTATGTACGAATAAACACATAGCCAGCATTTTAATTTCAATTTAATTTTGTCATTTCTATTTCTACCTGATCGTATTGGTTGAGATCGTTGCTGTCTTTCTTGGCATTGAAAGAAATAAAGAACACTATTGTTTAGAAACATTAGCCAACGAAATTTCTTCAACAAATTAGAGAAAGTCGAAAATTATGCTCAGCGAGTCAAAAAGCTGTCTGTCTGTCTGTCTGTCTGTCTGTCTCTGTCTGTCTCTGTCTCTCTCTCTCTCTCTCTCTCTCTCTCTCTCTCTCTCTCTCTCTCTCTCTCTCTCTCTCTCTCTCTCTCTCTCTCTCTCTCTCTCTCTCTCTCTCTCTCTCTCTCTCTCTCTCTCTGCATGGTATTGCGAGTGCGGCTTCTGTTATCTTCATATCGTATTACTCACTAGCTAGGACGATCGGTATTACAGTACGTTTGCAATCGCGAAAGCCATTATAAAACCAAAAGGGCGAAAACGTCTCTTTTAGCATAAAGAGCCTCATTCGTTACGAGATTTTCTTTTCCTAACACATGGCACTTCAATTTACCTACTGTAAAATGCGACACGCCTTTCACAGAGACCCCTTACAAGGGAATGATAAAGGTTGAATCCAATCAAATTTGGTTTACCCACACCACTGCTGTGTAAAGAGACAATATCGTTCCAGAGAACCAATTGGA
The DNA here is from genome assembly GCF_041260155.1 of Ptychodera flava. Taxonomy (NCBI): domain Eukaryota; kingdom Metazoa; phylum Hemichordata; class Enteropneusta; family Ptychoderidae; genus Ptychodera; species Ptychodera flava. The sequence goes on along the minus strand of NC_091936.1, from coordinate 34,406,948 downwards.
TAACAGTTTCCGAGATGCTGCACATTAGCTCATATTTGGGGTCTAAATATAAATTTCTTGTACAAATTTGTATTTTCTTTAATAGAAGTCGTATATGATGATTCTACTTGTAACTCATTTTAAAAAAATATGTTCTGAAATTCTATTCATGCTCAGAAAAATCCTGTTAATGTTGTATGTGTATTCGAAGTGCTGAACAGAAGGTGTATTTAACCATACAAGTTCAGTTATACTACTGTGCCATCTGTGTACATTCTTGTGGAAATTTCATAATATTCCAACAATTTTCAGGCAGAAGTGAAAGGGTTTTAACTCTACACTCTGATTTATATCATCACCTAGAAACAGAATGGTATGCCCCAAACATACAAATTAGAGTGTTGAGCTAAAAAAACTAAAAAAGCTTCCATTTCTGTCTGAGGATTGCAGACTGCATGAAGCTAAGTAACATATATTATTACTTTGTACTTGAAGTACATTGTGCTAATAATATACATACATATATATATATATATATATATATATATATATATATATATATATATATATATATATATATATATATATTTAATAACTTTGTAAAATTTCTGCAGAGTTATATCATGTCATTAACACTGGGACATTTAGACAAAACACGTACGTTGTAGAGGATCTAAATAACTGTGTACTGGACAATTGCTCTCCTTTTACATCGTCGTAAACCACGTGCCTCTTTACGGCAACAGCTTAGCGCTTCCCGTTAAGATTTTTGCATAGGTCAGCGGAGTTGAAATTATGCTCTGGCTCGCGAGAATGTCCTTTTAGTGTTGGCAGCGGTCCCGGTATAAATAATGATTTGTTTATTATAGGCGGGGTTAGAGTGCCTCCGTGCGAAGGTCGTTCTCTGATCGATGGACATTCGAATTCTCTATCATTCCTTTACAAAATGAAGACATAGAAAATAAAACCAACCATTCTGTAATTAGAGCGCTAAACAGTATGAAAAGTTATCCTCAGCATTTTCTTGCTTTATTCTGAAGTTGTGAACTTCACCTTATTAATCAACCAGAATTATCAATAAATTTACAGTTTAGAGCTTCAAAGAACGTACCATGCGATTGTTTTCCAGGAGAAAAGGGTTTTGTTAAACTCAATCACTAATAAAGTATGTCTTACCTGTTAAGGGTGACCAGGCGGAACAAGTACGCACTGGGCAAAGTCCGATGGTGCTATGACCGATTAAACAAGAGCGATGACGTTTTCTAGGTTTCTCTGATCCAATCAAATCGCCTCAGACGACACTATTATTGGAGAGGTATTTCAGCAAATGAGCTTGAATATGGTTGCAATCATATTGATTACCAAAATCAAAACAATATTACTTCTGTGCCATGACCCTCAAAACTATTTCAAGCCTCAAACTGACTCTTGTAAAATGTGACCCTCAAAATTCTTGCTGTAACACTCAACCTCCACCCCTTAAAAATGAGGTTCCTTATAGTCTTATAGTTGAAAATTTGACCTACTTTGATTAATGCAAAGTGTTGTGACACCACTGATATCATCCAACATGCATCCAAACTGTTTGATAACGCTGCCTGGTACAAATGGTACGACATACATATCCTTTCACGTGCACACAAGATAGTATCTCGTTCGCACGAGATAATAATTTTTTTCTAACAAAAAATGTCCCTTATGGGTTTTCATACCTTGCAATTAACCTTTTAACATCACTGCGAAACTTCAATGCCATTGGAGACAGCTTCTGTATCGTAGAATTGCTTTTTATTGTCTCTCAGGGAACTTCCTGTTTTTTTAATGTGTGTTTGTAATCTGTCTGTACTTTCTTGTAGTTTGGTGTTGTACTTTTTTGGTGTACTGTGTAGCTTTTTTGATTCTATGGACGGTCCTTGTACCTGTCTGAAATAAAGTTTAATAATAATAATAATAATAATGCGACAACTTTCTCTGTTTCTGGCCTTTGTGTCGTGAGTCGGGTTCGTACAGGGCTTAACACAGTGAGTATATCTTAACAGGAAAGTGGTAGCCGGCCTGAGTAATACTACACTGCTTAGAGGCCCCGTAAGGGTTTCTGACTTAATGGTACCTGCCGGCGAAGTTCTGATGGGGTTAACGGCCCAACCCAGGCCAATAAAACACTGGGAGTCGTGTATTACAGCTCTCTGCCATTCGGCTTATATTTCTTTAATGGTTAAATACAGCATTCAACAGGAACTACAGCAACAGCTTACTGGAACTACCGCAACAGCTTTACTGCTAAACTCTCTGCTCTCTAAACTCTCTGCTTTACTTTACTCAGGATCGTACGTAGCTCCACTCAGCAGGGAATGAATGTCTGGAATGCCAAGTATGCCCACTGGAACTATTGACAGCTACGGAGTACTGGAACGAACTGTCTGTTATAAAGACAGTCTGGCAAGGCTACACAGCAGCAACACCAGAGTTTACGGTGATACTCTGGGAACAGGAACGAGCAGCACACAGCCATTAACCAAGTCCTTAACTGGACTTACCCCTCTGCTCTGCTTAACAGGAACCGGGTCTCAGTGGGGTTGGCTGTCGGCACACTGGCCGCTGGATCAATGCTGAAGCCCCTCGAGGCTAAGTCAGCAGCTGCTCAGGATATCTGCAAGCCTTGCCGCCGAGACGTCTGAGATGTCTCGTACTCATACAGCAACTCCGTTCTATCAGCAACTCCGTCTATCTGCTTACAAAACTCTAAGTCCAGAGCTTAGAGATCTCTGCTACTACTGCTGGGCATAACAGCATCCTTCCCCTTTGCGTGGAGTAGCGCCCGATGCTAACTCAACAAAATCACACAAAACACTGGCTTAAGTATGACTTCTCTGCCAATCAGAAGCTACTTTTGCACACGAACAAAGCCTTAAGCCAATGACATACAAGATTTTGCTCATTATGATTGCCTAATCTGTATATTAATATCCCTACTTAATATCATCTTAATACTAATACTGCCACGTTGGCAAAAACAACTGTCAGAAGAATTGATAAATGACTACACACTCTAAGACAAAGAGACGCATTGGAATGCAGTCCAGTCATGTCATCGGATATGTCTACTGACCTCTTAAGTGCATGTACCAAGGACAGTGCGCTACTCGCTACTATAATTAAACTGTAAACACAACAATTAAAAAACACTTAACTAATTAAGAAACCATTACAAAGACGTTACACATCCAGAAACGTCACAATAATAATAACAGGCAGCTACGTGCCTTCGCCCAAAACTTCAATGTCGGTTTTTTTATTATCATTCAAAACTTCTGGCCGCACCCAACCAGTACTGTATAGCCGAGTGTTCTTGCATTCTACTAAAATAGAGAGTTGACCTGCATCCAACAACACTTGATGTTGGTCCTGAACATCAAAACTTGAAGTTCAATTAAGAATCTGTTGCCTTGAAGTGGCATGGGGCTTTTGTCGGAAACGTTGACGCCGATGGAAAATTGTTTCAAATCATATAAGCACCCACAATGGTAACACTCAGAGTACATTCATATGGACATAGTTTATGAAACCTGACTCTGTCATAACCTATTCCGATAGTGATGCAGTAACTGCTATCAGATGGATGGCGAAACCCATATGTTGTAAACTTGGAAATACTAAATAATTTTATAAAGATCATTAGCACAAATCAATGTAAAAGTGCAAGTAGATGCTAGCCAACAGCCACTAGATTTTTCAGATTTTATTGTTTTCTCACTTGCTTCAAACTGGAAAAAATATGAGCATCGATATGTCACTATAAACTTAAATGTCACAATTGTGCTCCCATTGTTATCAGAATAAATTGATATTGCCAAAATCTGTATCTGCCAAGTGAAATCAGTCACTTTTTCGTCGGATTTTACTTCGCAAGCTACCGTTTCCCTACTAATTCAGGAAGTCACTGACTAAAACCACTGGATACATACCCGCCTCTCAGTGTCATGTGGTCAGCATTTTAACAGAACCTAAGCTATATGAAAGTAAGCTTTGAATATTTGGGGGAGGGGGTGCATAGTCAAACGATATAGAGTTAGAAATGTACCATTAGAAACAAAGATAGATTTTAGGCCCAAGTTCTTATGTATCTTTCATGGTATTCCTTAAGGTTATATGACAGGTTGCTTGTGATAAAGGTGTTGATTTATTTTTCACCCCGGGGCTATACATTTTGTTAAGAATCACGACATAATGTGTGGTTTCGCATACCACAGATATTTCGTCATCAACCTTATCGATATTTGTGCCATGGTACAGAGCAAACATCCTGTAATAATGCTACAGTCCATCGTTCAGGTAACAAAGGTGCCTGACGCAAGTTTCTTGTCGCCATGATTTCACAGGTCCTGTCGTTTCTTACTAAAAATAATTTTCCTCCGCAATTTATTGTCAAAGTAAGTCAAAGAGAAACAGAACCGAATAAAGAGGCTCTAAAACATTTCTATAAAGGGGAAATAACAACCAAACAAAACTAAGAAAGAGAAAATACATAAACAGAATCATCAAGATTGAAAAAAGCACTGCACGTACATGCACAGGTAAAGAAGCATAGATTTAGTAAGTGGAAGAATGAATAGCAATTTCTTTTCCATGCATGATCGAGATGTCAGACAAGTTGTATGCATTTATATGTAATGCAACATTTGTTTGTTGTGGCATTTGGTAACTTGGATACGTCTGTTACCTAACAATACTGCACACATTTTGGTTTATTTTTAATATTTGGAAAGCAAGTGTTGCAGGCACTTAAGCTTCCTTGCTTCATAATTTTTTCTTCGTACTCCAATATGTCATGTAATGTTATTGTTGCCGAATGCACTCTGGACTTGAGTTCAGTCGCCAACGATATAATTTGATTACGAACAAGGAGGCTGTTGAGTTCAGCATGATTTTCAAAACAAAACAAAAGTAATGGAAAATATAGGTAAAGGTGGCGCTACTTATATTTTCAACACCCGGCAGATTGCATGTATCGTACAGCAGATTCACAGGTATAACAGGCAAGGCAGTCAACTGGCGGGTGTTTTGATGAATTTTTGATATTGACCGACAATTTGTGCTCGACGATAATCTATATGTTTTTTATTTGTCAATTTCAATTTCAATTTCAATTTCAGTTTATTCAGTACTTGTGGCCTCCGGCCAATATGTACAAATACTAGCAGTAATGTTGCTTACAGATCGCTAGTCAATGCAATAATTGCATCCACAAAAAGAGAGAGAGAGAAAAAAAAAGAATAACTTATTTACAAATAAATAAGCATCAGAGAATACAACTGTATACTTAACTTACGCATCGATGGTAAGTTCTTTCCTACGTTTTGTTGCTAGAAAAATATATTTACTCAGTTTCCTCAATGTGGCAGTATTTTGTGATGAAAGAAGTATCTTAAATTTGTACATTACTGTACAGGAGGGTTAAAATAATAGGAAGACATGTACTTAGCTCTCAAGTCATTATACGTCGGACATACGAGTAGAAAATGGTACTCATCTTCTACTGCCTGCAAATTACACAACTCACATAGTCTATCTTGTCTTGGAATATTATTCCAACGACCTGTCTCGATCCTCAGACTGTGTGATGATGTTCTAAAACTACAAAGAGCATGTCTGAAAACAGGGTTATCTATACAGGTCAAGTATGGCTCTAATACCAGCTCTTTTTTGAAGGTAGAATAAAGATAAAGTTTGCTACTATTGTTGATATCATTCAGCCAGCATTGTGCATCGATATCACTACACCTTTGTTTAAAAAGCCGTAAAAACAATGTTTCATTACCAACCCCTTGTTGTTCCCAGACTTCACCAAAACCATAACTCTGCAACAAGCCTCTCACTCCCCTGGCCCATAAGTCATACCTATTAACATCAATCTTGCTTTTTTGAAATTCGTAGCATCGGTATACAATTCTATTTCTATCCATTTTCAAGTATCTAATGATTTTACAATAAATATTTACTGTCATTGTTGGTCTACCCAACTCCCCTCTCATAGCAGTAATGGATGTATTGCTGTATAGTTGAAGTACATAGCGCAGCATCTTATTGTGAGTTTTTTCAATATCTGGAGCATGGTGGAAGCCCCAGATTTCAGCACCATAAAGTAAAATGGGGAGTATTTTGCAGTCAAATATTTTCAAGGCAATAGTAACAGGCAGTGGACCAAATTTAAAAAGACAACTGATAAGACCATACAAGGCTCTGTTAGCTTGTTCACTCAGAGTTTTTTGTGCTTGAAACCAACTACCGGTCCAGGATAAGACAATGCCAAGATAGCTATAAAAAGAAGTTACAGCAACAGGCTGGTTATTATACGACCAGTTTCCATACTTTCGAAGACCACCACCCCTCCTAAAAACTATAACTTTGGTTTTACTGGTATTAACAGTAAGTTTCCACTTTGAGCAATAAAGATACAATTGATCAAACAAGCGCTGCAATCCTATCTTTGAACTGCTGATCATAGTAAGGTCGTCTGCAAAGTGCAAATACAAAATTCTTAAAATACCAATTTCGACACCAGAATACTGGTGCGTATCAGCTAGAGTAATTCCAATATCATTTACAAAAAGTGTGAATAAAAGGGGTGACAATACTGATCCCTGTTGTACAAGAAAACTGCAATCAAAGAAATCTGTAAAACCTGACGGGGTTCTGACACATTCGAATTCTCATTTTCTCAAAAAACTGTTCCGCACCGTCGATGGCAGATGTAGTGTTGAAAGCAGAAGTATAACCTGGGTCCCTAAAACAAATCCGGAATATATTGGATTTATATTATCAAACGAAACCATCCACATATATGACTCTCTGTTGGTGTAATTTATCTCTCCACAGTCTCAAACCTTCCCGACACTGCTTTATATTCATTGACGTCATAGCATCCGGGATGTCAAGGCTGGCCAATCAGCCAAATCGGCAGTTAATCCACAATACTTCTTGGGAAATCCCCTCACTACGTGCCTTAATTTTGGTCCTGCGATGACATGCTGTAACTTTGGAACTTATTTCAAACGAAAACGTGCATAATAAAAAGAGTTTCTTGCTCTACTCACCTGACTTAATTGACATTACTTCCAGATGCTTGCTAGGACTCAAGACAAAAGTAAACAAATGTTAATACATAAAGACATGAATTGTTCTGAGTCGATTAGCTTTACCATTGTAATTAACAATACTGGCAATAAAATTGAGCGTCTTTTGAAATGAAAAGGAACAGGCGACATCGACATTCTATCTAGATATATATTTATTGATAAATAAAGTAAAGTAACAAGTTTCGTAAACAATAGATTGCTTCACATCGGTTGACTCAAGAAAAAACAACACATTCTTGTTTATGCTACTTTGACTCTCATTTAGAGATTTCAACAAATCGCGAAGACTTACTGTAAAAATATCACGAAGTCTCTACGGTATCGTATGTAAGGACAGCTACTAAAGTTTCACCAATAAAATGTGCTGTCCTTTCCGAAGACTATTTTCTTGTTGGCGATGTAATTGTTTGTCAGGATTTCCCCTTCTTTCATCCAAATGAACAATGGTCCATTACAAGAGCGCCCCCTCTTTCTGATGCAGAGAAGCACATGTGTCTGTCAACTTCCGGGGCAGCATTTCCTCCCCGCCCCCTGACACCCGCTATTTACTCTACTCGTTCCATTCCGTGTTTTAAAGTGAAGTACTACGAATTACGTCAAAATTAAGTTGTGGTGTCATTTTTTTGAAACTTTACACAAATATTCTTGGAAGTTTTGCAAGTGCAAAAATGAAATAAAAAATGGGGGTCACCACGCTCGTTTCCATGGAAACGGACGTTAAAATGGCGTCGTTAGAAATAAATAAATATGCTATAATTCACTTAAACTAAAGAAAGCAATTATAAAACGCTTAGCAAATTAGTTAATTTTAATAAATACCAAGACTTAAGATTCACATCTATCGAATGTATAGTTTTCATGATGTTTGTGAAGAAATTTTAACATAAGTATCGATTACAAAATGACGATATCGAAATTATATCACTACATAATTTTCGAACTTTTTTCCTGTCGCTTTGAATGGTGTCATTTTGACCAAACTTGGCGAATAAACTCCTGACATAATACCATTTAGTTTACACTTTTAATAAAAGGGTGTCACCATGCTACTTTTTACAATATCTCCCGGTGAATGGGTAATTTGCGCCATATAAATGGGAGAGAAATGTTAATTTTTCGCTCATATTGAATAAAAACCAGCTTCCTAGGGGGTCAAAATATGACAAGGTTATAGGTCACATGTATTTCTAAGACACTGGGTCAAAAAATTAGGTAAAAGCGCAATTTCAACAATGACAGGTGATGTTAAATAAATGCGCTACAAAATAACCCATTTGCGGCAGGCTGGAGTTAAATCTGCGCAGAAACGTTCTAAAGCGTGTGCGCGTCCGAATTCGTCGCCCTTTACCTTAACATAGGTATTATGGTGTCCAATCCATGCCAAAATTACTACTTTGATTTTACAACACAACATGCCATTCCGAATTCTATTTTACAATTCAACATGCTATTTCACAACACAACATGCCATTCCGAATTCTATTTTACAATTCAACATGCTCTTCCGAATTTCATTTGACAACACAACATGCCATTCCAAATCCTATTTTACAACTCAACATGCTCTTCCGAATTTCATTTGACAACACAACATGCCATTCCAAATCCTATTTTACAACTCAACATGCTCTTCCGAATTTCATTTGACAACACAACATGCCATTCCAAATCCTATTTTACAATTCAACATGCTCTTCCGAATTTCATTTGACAACACATCATGCCATTCCAAATCCTATTTTACAACTCAACATGCTCTTCCGAATTTCATTTGACAACACATCATGCCATTCCAAATCCTATTTCACAATTCAACATCCCATTCTAAACCTAGCTCTGCGGAGCAGGGCAGTGTTACTGGCTATCGAACAAGATTCAAAATGGTGGACGCGAAATGGTCCCCTCTCAGAGAGAGAGAAATGCGAACTTTGCACAAGTCTAAAAACGCAGCTTAGCACATTGTGTATCTAAACAAGATGAGCGTGCTCGAAAACTAGGATCGATCACGATTTTAAATTAAAAATTGGCTGTTTTTGGAAAAGAAACTGCGCGCTGCAATCAGCAGTTTTGTCTATTGTGCACCGTGCGTGGGAGGCTTATCGTGAAAGACCGAGATTTACTATATGGCGCATCTGATACGGATATGGTCCCATCGCATAGAGAGATGAAAGTGGGCTTTGTGTAAGTTCAAAAGCACAGCTTAGCTCATCGTGCATCTAGACAAGTTGAGCGTGCTCAAAATAGGAGATCGATCACAATTTTGGGTGAAAAAAACGATTGTTTTCGGTGGAGTAACCGCGTTGCAACCAGTGGTTTTGCCCACAGGCTCTAGACTCATTGCAGGCGATTCGCCAGACGTCACTGATAGAGTTCTGAGTTTATTGTGGATGCAACGGACTGACATAGATGTGAAATTTCTTTACATGGTCGGGATTGTTACCTTGGTGCGGTTTGCTTCGAGCTGAAACATTTTGTAATTTCTGTACTATACATAGCGTGTCAGATATTGCAGATGGCTTCAAACTATTGACTTTTCGTATGTATGGACTGTAGATACAGTTTTTAGTTTATTGTAGATGCAACAGACTGCGATTTGAAATTTGTTTTCATTGTCGGAGTTTTAACCTTGGTGGAGTTTGCTCTGAGCTGAGACATTATTTTATTTTGTACTATACAAAGCTTGTCAGATATTGCAGATGGCTGCAAAGTGATTGACTTTTCATATCTGTGGACTTTGATCATAGTCCTAAGTGTATTGGAGAATGCTACGGCCTGAGATAGATCAGTAATTTCTCAGCCTTGACGGAGTTTAACGTCAGTGCAGTTTGCTCCGAGCTGAGACTAATAATTTTTGTACCTACACTTATTGCAGATAGCTGCAAAGTGATTGACTTTTCTTATGTGTGCACTTTCATAGAGTCCTGAGTGTATTGGAGGATGCTGCAGACTGAGACGGATTGGTAATTTTTTTTAGCCTAGGCGGCCCGCCGGTAAAGAGGGTCAATCATGGCCTTTGCTTGAAGTAAACCTAATTGGAGTGGGCCGCCAAAGGCATCTGCCCGTTAAGAGGGTCATGGGTAATACATAATGTATATTTATTGTAGTGGGCCGCCAAAGGCGGCCCGCCGGTAAAGAGGGTCAATCATGGCCATTGCATGAAGTAAACCTAATTGGAGTGGGCCGCCAAAGGCGTCTGCCCGTTAAGAGGGTCATGGGTAATACATAATGTTTATTTATTGTAGTTGGCCGCCGAAGGCGGCCCGCCGGTAAAGAGGGTCGATCATGGTCATGGCATAAAGTGAACTTTATTGTTGGTATTATGTTTTTGAAAATGTGGTGACCCCCCCCCTTTCCTACCAGTGAAAAAGCGATGACCCCCCCTTTGCGGATTCCAAAATTATGATGACCCCCCCTGGATTTTGCCGCCCCCCCCCCCCCGGCCGTAAAAACTGAACGGTACCTTACGTACTTTTCGGCCAACCTTCATCTGGATATTTTCTTGATCTTCATGCTACCAAACACTTTTTTTTCTTTTCAGTGATTTTTCTTCCTTTTCAACCACCCGTTTCTAAATTGGGCATCCCTAATCGTATTCCAACACAGTCCTTGTCCTTTTACACCAGACACGACCGTGTCCCTGATAGCGCTCGTCTGTAGTGCCACAATACGTATTCTGGTAAAGACCTGTAATTACACATGACAATGCTCGCGACCGAAGTATATAAATCCATACATTGATCCAAATTATCTGAATTTTTTGTTGTTGATTATCTTTCCTATATCCCCACCCTTCCGTAAACATTCATAAATGACATTTATTACAAACGATTGGTCGAACTGTGTTTGTTTGATGTGTGTATATTTGATTTACACAGCATGGATTTAAGTTGTCATACTGGCAACAGAGACAAATTGTATTGTTTCCCTTAGCAGTACAACAGAAGAGACGTCACAGGCAAGGTTTTCAATAATGTATTATATTTTCATTCGGTTTTACAGTAATATCTTGATGTATTATGATACATTCATTCATAAATTTTCCCTCAATTTAATGACATTCAATCCTCTGTCAGTCGGGGAACCGTGTACCGATTAATGTGTTTCCCGTGTAATAAAACTTGAGAACACTGTCACTGAATGATCCAGCACTTATAGCAATGGTATCATGGAAGTATTCTTGGCTTGATTTGAGGCATTTTAGAAATGTTTTGACTGTTTTGACACATATAGAAATGGCTCAGTGATCCGAGGAACAATGCTTCAATTTAACGTGGCCATGTCAAATTTTATTTGATCTGTCGCTCTGATAAGTAGGGCATGTGACATACGGGGCCATAGTGAACTCAGAATCATTGCATTTCAGCCTCGATATATTAAACGTTTTAGTTTAGAAAACAGCTGCGGGGTAAAACTTGTTACTCTGCCAACAAAAGCATAATGATGGGGAAGGGTGTCACGTGTCATAAGTGAACGTGAATTTCACTTCGGACAGGATCGGAGAACGTCGTAGATTGGAAGAGTTACGCCAAACTCAGATATGGCCGACTTCGACGATATCGGCGACGAGTAAGTATGACTATATAAAACATTGTTTAATATTCAATGCACTATATTCGTTCATGTGTAGAAATTATGAAAAAAGGTCATGTCTGAGATGACAATTAGACTCTTTACACACACTTAATATATTCCTATAGTAGCGTGGACACTATCGTTCTTTATCGTTTAAATTATTATGATTGTTTTATAACTCGCCGGCATTAAATATCAGTCACGTAGAATGGCAGCCATACTCATATTCACAAAATTGATGTACACTGAAACACAGGCACGGAACACTTGTCAGCTTTCTTATTCATGGTCAGGGTTTAATGTTTCTGAGTGAATTGTTCATATGGCGATTAAGTTTGGATACTTGTCAGTGCCCTTTGTCATTGCTATTTGTTATAGGGGTGTCGTTTAGTTATTCTACTGTGTTAATCTTGGCTCACCTCGGCCAATAATTAACGCATCTGAAGGGTCAAACTATTACTTGACAAAACTAATCCAATAAAATGAGTTGTCGTCTCAAAGAGTCAAGCTAATAAAATAATAAACCTTAGGGTGGAATGAGAATTCTCTTTTGTGGGTATGAACAGGTACACATTTAGCATCTAAGAATTCCTTTACTTGTACACGTAGCCTTTTTTGCTTTTTAAATAATTCCTTCTTCACTTCCCAAAAAGTCCTCCTTCAGACTTCAGAGATGTTCAGGTAAAACAAATGGTAATGCATTTCGATTGTTGGGAAATGATGCACATTCTATGGGAGAGTTATTGTAGCAGCACCGACAGTCTCAGCAGGAGCAAAGAGTTGAAAACAAACGTTACCAATGTAGTCACTTCTATTGATTGAGGGCGCCATGCAGAAATTTTGGCATAATTTGCATCTTGCTTTCATTTTTCAAGATGGCTACCCTGGGTCAACAAAACTACTACCAAAAACCTCTTCCTCCGGGATGGGAAGCGAAATATGACGCGGGCTCGCGGAGATAGTAAGTTACCACGACATGAACATTTGTTACAAATGTTATGGAGAAAGTTTTCTCGAAAAAAAAGCTGGCAATGAACAGATCTGTGGAATGATACGGTCGGTGGGCAGGTTGTTTGTAAACTGCCGATCACTTGTCGGTGTGTCATAGCTGCATTCAGGTCGGTTTGGCCTAGATGAATTTCTCACTACCTTAAGATTGGATCAAATCTTTTGCATTTCTTTGTAGTTTCTTTATCCATCATGCGTCAAGAACAACCACTTGGGAAGACCCTCGACCTCGCTATTATGCCCAGCGGTCCCCAGGTCCTTCACCACAACCTCAGCGATCGCCCAGACCGGCAACGGTAAGTTGCAGATCGATTATACTGTAGTCTGTAGTCAGTCAACTCTTCGTTCAATTCAGTACTTGCACCAACCGATTATTTCTTTACCAGCTATTTATAATTTTACTGTAAGACATCACAGTATCAGTAACCACGCAAATTAAGCAATATTAATTAGGGTTTGTGTTAGCCGCAATAGGTCGTTTGGACATCATATCCAACATGTTGTTGTTTGTGTTGTTGACATCGAGCCTTGGAGGTAGTAAGGAGAGGTTTATGCTAGCTCAGTAGCTGTTTGCTTTGCTTTGCTGTTTTGCTGATTGAGTTTGTTTCCTACCTCCATGGAGGCAGTGAGTTTACTACAGCCATGGTGTTGGACCGTGCGTTGTAAGAATAACAACATTTACATCAATGGTTATACCATGGACCTAAAAAAAGAGGTCCATGGTTATACTTAGCTCACAACTATCTTATGTCGTCTTCTCTTTTGTTTTTTTCATAGCGACACCATACATGTAGTTGCAATGTTACTGGCCATGGGTCTCGGGAAATTTAAAGTATCAAATCAAATCCATGATCAGAATAGAAAAAAAAAACATAACTTAAAAGGAAGGGGTCCAACTGTCTGAACAATTCTTTTTAAACGATAAATGCTATTAAATCATAGGTATTTTTGGCAGTTTTCAACCATCTGATTGCCACAACAATTATGACAATGAGATGATGAATAATTTCTTTGGAAATATTGTGTATTATCAAAGCATTTAGGAAAATGAACAGCAGAAACCTCCAGGAAAATTCTTAAAACAACAAGGTTGTTATATTGTTGTCATATTTAGACATTTGAATTACATTATTATTTATTATTTATTTATCTATTTATTTGTTTATTTATTTATTTATTAGCACATTATAGGCACTGTCAGATATTGTTGTACTAGATGTTATGGCTAGTGAATGCATTTGAAAGACAAAACTGCGCTATCAACATCTGTTGAAAAGATATCTTTTAGTATTAAAGGGGAAGTTCACCAAGGATGATTTTTACATATGTAGTAGCTTTGTGGTCACTTACCCCGGAAAAGCTATTTTCGCCATTTATAACTCGCAAGATTTTTTACAAAAACCAATAGAAATAGTACAGGAAGTTGCCATGTAATTTGAATCATGGGAAAAAAGCGCCAAGCTTTGAGCTTGCATAATGTGATATGGAAGGGACCATTTTCTCATGGGTATAGCATTGTCCACTCACCCCTGCTTAAACCAGGCTGTGTGTATTTACATAACTTTTGCTTATACTGAGTATCCTTGCATAAACGATGATTCACTTATAATAAACTGTTCACTGTCAGATTTTGTGTTGCTGTTTACTACTGTATTACTGTGAGTGGACAATGTGGGGGCCATACCCGTCCGAAGATGGTCCCTTCCATATCACATTATGCAAGCTCCAAGTTTGGAGCTTTTTTCCCATGATTCAAATTACATGGGCAACTTCCTGGACTATTTCTATCGGTTTTTGTGAAAAATCTTGCGAGTTATAAATGGTGAAAATAGTTTTTCCTGGGTAAATGACCACAGAGCTACATCATATGTAAAAATCATCCTTGGTGAACTTCCCCTTTAAGTAATTGAAAACAGTGATATACTGTAGGGTTGCCAGTTACAAGTGTAATATAGCATACATCTACCGATAATCATGTGTTTTTGTAATTTAACTGGGCTGGGAACATTCCCTTCATGAACTTTATTCTCTTCCTACCATCATTGTCTTCCATTATGCAATGAAATTGTGTACAATAATTTGTCCAGAATTTAGCTGGTCATTTTCGGCTGCGCAAACCGCAGAAAGTTTGTGAAACTTCTAACTTTCTGGCTGTGTTCCACTTTTTAATCTTCTTTGAAGGAGTTGAAAGTTGTCGACACAACAGGATGTAGTGTTACTTTTTCATATTAATTCTATTGCACTGCTTTATGACTCATCATGTCCAAGTTCAATCACGCCGTGACTTTATTTACAGAGACCTGCGGAGTCCATTCAAATGCAGATGCTGAGTAGACCCAAATGCAAAACATGTCAAATCAAAGAGGTAGGTTCATCCATAGACAGTGCTTCCCCCTTTACTGTCTAGGGTTTATCATACTGATTAAAGCCTCTAAAAAAAATTTGTTCCTCAGATTTCCTCACAGAAATGATACAAATGTTCAGCAGAATTTTGAGTTTCCATGAGGTAGTTTGTACCCAACATTCTAGGACAGTGCATGCTTTATATCTGCAAGTATATACTGTAAAAGCATTAATTATTCATTGGGATTTAATTTCACTATTTTTGCTGAAACATAAAATCCACTAAATTAAATTCCAATGAAAATGTGAAATAACAATAGAAGCTATTGTTTAACAGGCAAAAACTGTGACCTTAAATCCTAGTGAAATGTCTCAAACATCAAAATAGTGAAATTAAATCCCTGCAAAAATTAATGATTTTACAGTATCACAGGACATAAAACACTAAATAGTGTTCTCAACTATTTTGTTCATCATGTAATAAAACAATAAGAGCATTATCACTGGTTGAGAACATTGTTTAGTGTTTATGTTGTGTGATATATACATGAAGAGATGAAACATGATCACTCCCTGGTTCACCAGTGGCAAAATTGCCGTATTGTATGACTTCATTTTGAAGCATTTTCTGAACGAAACTCAAATTGGCAGTTCTGAGGACTGAACCTATAACTATCCCTGACCTAAAATACCAGTATAGTGGTGAATGGCTCTATCATTCTGTAATATACGTTTTGTCTATTGTTTTGTATCGTATTGTATGTGAGTCACTCACCTGATGCAGCCGTGTACCGAGTGAGGTCAGAATCATTACACCTTCAGTTTTGGCCATATTGATCTGGGTTAGCTGATGAAAAAAATCGGGTCGTTCCATAATTTGGAATTGTAAAAGATTAGTATACCAGTAGATACTACCAGTAGATAGAAGGTAGATTGAAACTGCAGGAGTATGTAAATCTTTATCCCTTTATCTCTGGAGGGACCGTGATCTTATATACAAAGGAAAATAGATGCTGTGTCTAACGTGGCAGCGTTTACTAGGTTTATCATTCATAAAATCTGTTTAAAGATTCAAAGTGTAAGTTGATCATTGACAACTTTGTACTCATTTCTGATTTCACCGATAGAAAACTCTGAGTCTATTTCTCAGTTAAAAATTGATTTTCTTTGAATTATTGAGGGAGCATATCTCTCTGCCAGCCGTGATTTTTTTACACTTGGGCAATTGTCAGGTATTGTATACAGCATCTTTTATTTTTGTTTTCATTTCAACTTCCAACCAAACATGTTTATTGAGGTCAATTCAATGATTAGCATCGGTTGAACAGGGATGTACAAAATAACCGGCAGCCAGAAAAAACAGCCCCGGCTGCCAACCAAAATTTACTGACTCTGGAAATTATTAGTTTATATAGTCAAGGCCATTTTGTACAAATTTAATGTGCCCACACACTTGTAACCATCTATACATAAATTTTTGCTACCTATATCCAAAATTTTCTACATCCCTGGTTTATCACAAGCCCTATACGATGACAATGTTTTGATCGGTATAAGCTTTATAGTGGTCAATTCAACTTGGCCCATGAAACCTTGTATCACACTGTTTGTACAGTGTTTATCTGTGTCCATGAAATCATTGAGATACCGTAACTTCCTAGCGCTATCAAAATCTTGACCCGTTGTAGGTTTCCAGGGCAGGCCTAGACTGTTACGACTGCCAAGCCAAAGAAAAACAGAGACAAATCGCGCTGCAAAGGGCCAAAGAAGCCGCGCAAGAAGAGGTGAGACGACGTGAAAGTCAACAAAAGGTTTCAAAACTGCAGAAGCAAAGACGAATTCAGTCAGCTAAGAGAAGGGGTCAAACACTTAAATTCTCTGATTCTGAAGACAGTGACAGGGAGGTCGGTAGATCTCTTTGAGTTGTAATTTGGATTGCTGTGTTAAAACTCTATCTCTATCTTCATCATCTACTGCACTCCGTCTTTGCTTTGCTGTTGAGTGTGACTCTTCACAAAAAACGCTTCACTTTATTCTGCAGTAACTGATTACAGGTTCACACCAGGTAAGGTATGGAACTTAAAAATGACTGTGGCTCAGACTTACTTCCAGTGACCTTGCTTTTACATCTTTCATGATATTTGAAGTAATTTACTTTGTACTTCTACATATCAACACGCAGATTGCAAAGTGTGAAATGTCATTTTCGTGTTCTTTCTGTATGCCTTGCAGTAGTGCCAAAAAAACAGCAGTTTCAAAATTTTCAATCTGCTTATTTTGCGTTGTCAATTACAATCTGTTTTGTGAAAAAAAATTCAGGGCAGACATTCAATATTTGTCAAAATTTATCCAATCAGAGATATTCACTTTCCAAAGTAGAGGTCGGTATGCTAATGCCAAGCAATTCTTATTGGAGAAAACAAGACTTTATATCAAGAAATACTGTTCTTATACCGGTATCAAGATGGGTGTTCTCATCAGACACCATGGAGGTCATTCTATTAGTATTTATTAAAATATCCATGGTTTATGTTTCTTTATCCATTGAGATAGAATTTGGTGTAGACATTTGAATGGCCACAATTGACTTTAAAGTTGAGTTTCTAGCAGACATCAACACTTTCATTGTCCAGAACAATCACGTATTTGTTTATCCTCATCACTGAACACAGTGGTTTTAAAAACAAAATTTATCAAAGACAAAACAAGAAAAATTTTTCCCCAAAACACAAGATTCCAAAAAAATAATTCACAAAGTTACAGAAATATTTCACAAAGTTACAAATATAATTCATAAAGATACTGCTGCAGTCATTTTTAAATCACCAACTTTACATAATATTTAATGAATTTTTCACATAAATGTAACTCCCCTTTATCAAAAGGATAAGTTGTAAGTTTTCTGTAGACTACTTCAGTATGAAGCATAATTTTCATGATCACCCATTTCTATCGAATCAAGCTTTCTGCTTTTTTCAGTTCATTTTCTCTTTGTAGTGTTTCTATACTACTAAAACTGAGCTATTGATAGGAGTTTTGGGTGCTGTGTGTGGTTATTTTCCCTCGTCAATGACGTGTAGTACTGCCTCCAGTTCTCAGACACAAAGATGTTCTCAGTGCATGGAATTGCATACGGTATCACTTTTACATCAGAAGAGTAAAAGTCTTTTATTATTGACTGCACACTCTTATTTCTTCTTGTCCAATCTGCATCATAGTTTTTTCATGGCCAAAGTATGCATCTATTCTATCCATCTTTGTAAATAAAGTGATCAAATGTTTGACTCATTCAAGTTGTGTTACTATCCCAGTCACCGTTTGTCCTTGACATTGTACAGTGTTTGGTGTCGGATATGGGTATTGGGTGGATGAGCGTTTATGTCTTGTATCCTCAAATATACGAGCCAAGGTTGTCCTCAACTTACAAAAAATACAATATTTATCCTCTGGATGTTTTACATCACTACAACAACTTTGGTTGTGTCAAAAGCTCTTTTTGCGTTGATTTTGAATGTGCTCACAAGTGCAAACAAACAGCCAGTATATCTCATGTGTTTGAAATTTATGTCTGAATTTTTAGAATCTGACAAAATACATTCGCTTGGTAAATTCTAAATCCTTATGTTTTATTTTATCACCAATGTTGAGATTCGTATTCGTATACCTAGACTACACTGCCTGAGAGTACTTTCATGCCTTAGATGTACACTTTCAGATAGTGTCAACTACAACAGCATGAGTCAAGCCTATTGTCTCCAGGCTGCATGTGACATCAATATTTTGTCGACAACAACGATAAAGAAATAAAAACACAAAGAACTTAACGACTGTATATTCCAAAAGAATTGTGTTAATAATTTTTGGAAACAACAAACTCACAGCTGTTTGCATTACCGTGCATAGCCATGTTTTCTGTAAGCATTGCAGTGATCAAAGTCATGTGCAGCAGGCTGGACCAACTTGACAGAACCCATGCCTATTCTATTGGGATTCAGTTGGTTTTACTCTAGTTGTGTCTGAGACAAATTTTTAGGCCTATGCAAGCTTTGAAAATCTTGTATCTTGTAGACCAAGTGATTGTCTGGCATTGGCCTTGAACATGTGAGCACAGTTCATTGCTCATGCAGTGATGATTCAAAATGATTGACTTCTTGCCAATTATTGATATTATTTCAAAAGTATTTTAAAAGTTTACACAAAGTCATTTGAGAAAATTTCTGATATTTTGCAAAAAATTACAAATTCTTGGCTTGTGCGCGTGATAAGTATATTATTCCTAACTATTTTTTCTTGTTCAGCTTGAAAAATTCCTGACGTAATGACTGTGTCACCACTTGTCTTCAACTTGTGGTGACATAATCATTACGTCATGAGCATTTCCGAGCTGAAGAAAAATATTAGGGAATAATTTGTTATTACCCTGTGCTGAATAAAACATGTACTGAGTGACCAAGTGTTTGAGAACTGGTGACATTGATGACGAGCTATGAATGTTGTGAGCTTTAAGAAAAGACAATTGCCTGAATGCAAAAAGGAAGTATGAAATCATGTATGGTAAAGCCATCGTTTCGTGAAACTGAATGTTGTAATTAGGAGAAGCATTTCTTGTTTAGAAATAGAAACAAACCAAGTGTCAAAATAATAAAATGTCATAAGTTTACATGAACACTGTATTAGTGTCCCAAATATCAAATATATTCATCTTGGAAATTATTGGAAATAAACAACTTCCATTTCCTTCTGGCAGACATCATTCTCAAACCAGCCAAAGCCATCAAGCCAAGAACCCGAACCCAAGCGTCAAGTCACTGCTGCTGAAAAAACCACCAGTGAGTAGCTTTGTTTCAGTATTCTCATAGCTATGTTTCAATGAGTGTTGATTGATACTGTGTGAGAAGATGTAAGATGTGCTGGGTTCATCCTCTTTGTCATCTTTCAATCTTCTAATTGGACATCAGTGAAAGTCATGGTCATCCTTAAGATTTATTGCGTTGTGAACTCAATGACTCATGGACTGTCTGTACGCTACTCAGTGCTGTGGTAGGAACGCCGGGCAGGAACAATGATATGGCCTAGTGGTTTTGACTGTGATGTTTTCGCTAGGTGACTGGGTGCCATACTTTATTAGTTTGAATCCATTGATCTATTGATTTTAGTACAGGATGTAAAGTTGATCATGCAATGTTTTGTTATTTTGAAAATTGAAACTGATTATATATATGTATGACATAATAACAGGGGTAATTCGTTGCTTGAGTAGGATTGCATGGTGGTATGGTGTTCTGAGAAGAGAACTTATTCATGAATGCCAACATGGCATCTTTACAAAAGTGGTTTCACCACAAACTGATGACATACCTGTCATAGACAAAGCACAGTAGCCCATAATGGCAGCACTAACTGCGATGTAGTGTAAGTATCACTTCTGTAATGGAGCTGCCAACATTTCGTCAGGAAAGCACATCTTTGTTTTCTGTCTTTGCAGTGAAATTAAATCTGAAAGCCAAGTATCCGAAACATCCGGAATTCCTGATTGAGATGGCTCTGGAGGCAAGTGGCTATGACAGAGAGAAAACGGAACTTGTTCTCGGAGCGGCCAAAAGTCCTCAAATTTCCAAGAAAGATAAGGGACCATCAGCAGGTACAAACACTTTTGCTAAGATTTAATTATCAGAGTACATAGACAAAGTGATGTTTTCAACATAGTTGAATGACCAGTAATGGAGTGTGACTGAAATAGAAATGTTATATGTAATGTATGTGTTTCAAGGGGTCAGCACTGATTTCAGACCTAGATTTGCTGATTGCCGTGTAATGACAAGAATTCAATAAATGGCATTAGGGAAAACAACGTAAAAGAAAACAAAGAAAGGAAAAAATACCCCACGGTGTATTCTACCTAAAACATGAATACTGGTCACTGATAAACCACTGAGTACAGTGTACTGTGGATCAGTGTTGTCCTTTTTCAACATTTACAAAAAATATTTTGCAAAAGGTAAAGCAGTAAGTGAACAGAACTATTCTGTACACCTGCCTGACTTTTTCAAACAAGCGTGAACAATTCAACTTTTAGGAAGTTATGAACAATGTTCCTTTTAGGTTCCAGTCGCCAAGCTACACCAAGTGATGTACAAGTCAAGATACCTGCCAGCACCAGTGCTGTTGTATTTGAACAGAGTGAGAGTACTAAAGCTGTTGTGTTTGGTGCTGATGACTACAGCTCTTCCAGGTACATGTAGCTTGACTCTCTCAGATGACTGTTTTATGTTAACAAAATTATAGAATGTACATGTACTAATCAAAGCAACTGAGTGACGCTTAAAGCTTCCAGTAGCCATCTTTAAACAGAGCAAAAGAAACTTTAGGGATAGCAGCTAACCAGTGTCTGTCAGTCTTTCTTTCTGTCTGTCTGTATGTATGTATGAATGTATGTCTGTCTGTCTGCTGTCTGTATGTATGTATGTATGTATGTATGTATGTCTGTCTGTCTGTATGTATGTATGTATGTATGTATGTATGTATGTATGTATGTATGTATGTGTAGATAGGTGGGTATCTAGGTCCGTCTGCTGAATTTTTCACAAAGTGGCTTTTATCAGCTGAAATTTGATGTGTACATGTACTTCAAGTAAAGGATGGAATTTCCAAGACTGTAATGTCGTTACACTCAGTGTATTTCATCGTCTATACTTGGTTCTAGTGTGTTCCATTGTCTTGTTTTCATAAAGTACGGTATGCAGAGTCGTCAAATGTTTCGGTAGTTTTCAGAGTTTTGTTATTATTAATTTTAATTTATCAATTATTGCTATTCAGTTCCAGCAGCAGCAGCAGTGAAGATGACGTTGTATCAGGACAGACAGTTAGTGCACGCATGTCAGCATTAAGCAAACCAACATCACCCAAGAAGACTGTGAACATCACGGTTGTAACACAGCCCCGTGCCAGACCCATGCACACTACACGTACAAAACCAATTGTGGTCACCTATGGGTCTTCGTCTGGAAGTTATAAGTCCCTCCTGTGTTGCAAACCACAGGGTCCTGACTCGTCACTGGTCAAAGGACCCAGCAGAGAAAACCTGATGTGAGTATTAATATCACTGAATTAAATGCACTTGTGAGTTCACCGTTGTCCATACAATGAAAGTACAGGAGACAAGGGCCCTGGACTTACATCAGAAATATCATACTCATTACTTCATCATATTCTGCTAAAAGGACAGGTACCCGGAAAAACTTGCTCAAAATTCTGTGATTTGTTAAGTTTTGGTCTTTCTTGGTCTTTTCATGGCTAGCATTTCCACCAGAATATACTGGTATGGGACATTGGGTGGTTAGATGGTAGGCAGGTGGTTGATTTGATTCATTTGCATATGGGTGGGACTCCTCTTCATCTTACTTTATAAACACTCAAAAAATAGTTGTCAAAATTAATCTCATACACATGCACAGTTGAAACAATGATGATAAATTGTCAGTTTGCTCTAAGTTGGTGAAAATTCATGTGTCGGTCAGAGGCTTATCACCGATCACTGAGGAAGTATCCTTCTCTTAGCAAAATGTATTCTCTGCATTATTCAAAATGATTTGTTATTTCTGGGACACCTCCAAAAGTCTGTCCTCTTGCCAGGAATGGTGCACTGACAACAACCCATCAAAACTCTTTGTTTCCTGCTTTGCAGATCAAGTTATGCTGAAGCCCTTGGTCCTAACCCAGAATACCGATACGGGCCTGATCCCGATAATGTTGCTGGACCCATGAAGCGAAGTACGGTCAAGCAAAGTCAATTGGCGTGTGGACCTCAAGCTTCACTGTACAATGGTCCTCAACATTACGTGGCCATGGGGACTACGCTTTGAACGCCCAGAGGTTAACGCAATCTGGCAGGGATTTTAACTGAATCCTAACAGAAAACAATGTTTTCCTCACCACTTACATAAATGAAATACTGTATGTCTCTTAGTAACTTATTGTATTGTCAATTCGAATATTCTATTACATTTTAAAAAGAAGTTTTGTATATTGTTCAACAACAGTAATTGCCTTTGCTGAAGAAGTTCACAATATATAAGAAACATCAAGAAGATATTAGACAAAATAAGTGAGTGTGTGCCTCTAAGCTGCGTGGTAAACTTGTCTGTTACAGTAGTAACACTGTACTTTTGTTCAATAGTGTACTCTGAAAATCCCAGAATATTGCACTGTAGCTGCTTTGTGTGTGACAGAATTTTAAGAACAATATTTATTCCAACTAGATGTCAACACTTACACTCTTATGTCTGATAATGGATATCAAGAGTTAAGTTGTTTTGTGCCTCCTGCACTCTAGTGAAAAACTTTTATCATTAAAGCTTTCCACAAAAAGTTTTGCATTAACAGAGAGAGTCAAATAGAGATGTAGCTTTTGTTGTTCCTCTGTGATCTCAGAGAAATGACCAATCAGATACCTGGTATGTTTCATATTCATATCTGTAGACGTAAGCAGAAAAGTAACATGCCATGTGTGTTGATATCATTGATCTGCAGATGAAGAAATATCAGAGGCTTTGGTCAATGTAGGGAGTGAATTCTAGAGTATTGATAAAACATTGTAAAATAATATTTATCCTTGTACCTGTAGTATAGTAAAATATTGTAATCAGTTTATGTATATATGTATCATTTATTGTGCGCAGTTTTCGAGTTACTGTGTACCATTTTGTAAAGAAATGTTTGCAAATCATGTGTTGAGCATTAGTGCAATAGCAGTACACTGCGTTTCGTAGATTTTTTGTTTGGGAATAAAATACATACCCATTGTTTCATAACTATAATAACATCACTTCTTCTCCAATGTAATTGTGTTGGTATACCAAGGTGTACTCGGGTACAATCACATTTGAACCTGATAACACATTTCAGTGTTCTTTCAGCTTGGAAGAACAAAGGGAGGCCAATTTACATATCTATGCATAATCTGCATTTTCTTTTGTTGTTAGAATGTATGCTTTGTATAATTATTAACGTTTGAATAGATTACTCCAAAAACAGAGAGGTGGCCCACCCATTAAAAATCCCCTTCTGGAGAACCCCATCTAACAAAAAACATCAAGCGTTGGTGGTGTTACACATGTGTATATAAGATTTTTAAACCCCAAGCATGTATGACAATTTTTTAATGAAATAATTTGTTGTGTAAATCTTACATCAATAAAATACAGTGTTATGGTTTACTTAAACTCTGACAACTTTTTCATGATCATTTCTTGAGGATTTAGATTTTTATTAATTTACAACTTCAGGTGACAGTCTTATTTCTGTAGACCATAGTACACATTTGCATTTGTTAACACATTGGAATCTTGCAATTTGAAGATAGAGCAACCTGTTTTGTTTTGTCTCCTCTCTCAGAGAAACCAAGTCTTTTTTAATCTGTCTTTGTAAAGAGATATGCTGTCAATTACTCCACAGGTATTACTTCTAATCGTTTTATATGTCTTTAGATTACTAGTACGTGACCAATAAAATATCTGTGTTAGTCGTAGAGTGGCATCTATTTCTGTAAGTCATTATTTAGAATTACCCACCACAAATATTACTTTACCAAATCACAGTGGATTCATAGGACCAGTGTGAAGGCATATTCTCAAAACAATTATTGTGATGGAATTGAAGATGTTTATTGACTGTTAACAACTCTGTCAGTACCATCACAGTGGTCTGACCCTATTGCTCTCAATGGCTAAGTTTGACCCATTTGCTGGAAGAGGGGTTACAGGACAGGCGAAGTGTAGCGTTTTTACTTCCATTGTATCATTTGATGGGACCCACTACCAGCAAACTAATCACAAAACCAAAAAGCTACAAAATGTGAGACAATTGTGTTGTTTGTGGTCCTGTAGTAACACCATTACAAAGTCGATGTACAATAAAATACAAAGACCAAATCGAGATCACACAGTCCTACTCCTTGTAGGGGCCGCCTCCTTGATCAAATACTGTAAATTCCCCTTTAAAAAGTCAACTTCTTGTCCAGCACCGTACAGTGGAAGCTATGGGACATACATGGAAGTAGAATTTCCAATACCCTGACAATGTTTTCAAACTTTGTCACAAAGATATTTCAATGCAATGCCAAAATCTCAATGTGACAAACAATTTTTGGCAATATGAACACTGTTGCTTACATCATATGCATATATATCACTAATTACAATAGTATGTATGTCCCCTCAATTATTTGTAGGGTCACATGATTGAGTGTCCGTACTAACGTGTTTCACTATGGAAGATTTATCACTGCTTCATCTCCTCTGTCATGTCATCTGCTTAACCCTTTGGGTGCCAAAATCAACATTTGTCGCCTATATAAAATGTACCCCAGTCAAATTTTTTCAGATTTTTGCTAAACTTTTGATGAAAACCTGTAGCCAATGAAATGTGATGTCCGTGTGGTCCAAAATACAGAAAAAATTACAGAAATATTCATAAAAATTGTTAAAACGTTACACTAAAACGTTTGTGGGAAAAATAACAGCACTAAAAAGGTGAAAATGCCCGAGTATGTACAGAATGCAATGTATTCCAAATATTTCTGAAGCTGTATTCCTGGCAAAGAATTTCAGTTCAAAGATTTGCACTCACTTTTAAAATCTTGTGTGCCTTTCCAGATGCTCCATGTTCAGTGGTGAAACCACTCTAATTTAGTACACAAGAAAACATATATGTCGATATAAATTACCTCATCCAAAGACGAGTATTCCATAGATTTGGGTATGATGTGATCATGTCGTAATCACCAAGCACCTTCTGCTATATGTTATGAATCACACACACATCTCGTCTATGTGGATCAGTGACATTGGTTATTGCTTCAATTCCATGTTCACACACACACTCATTGCAGCTTCAATATCACCATTTTTTTCCCAAAAATCATCATTTTCATAATTTTTAACCATCAAACCAGAAAGGAAGCACAAGACCTACAGTTTCTTTTATTTATCTCATATATTTTTTTATTCTTTTTTTATTATTACTTATTTCAAAGGGGACTGATGCAAAAAATTGGTATCAGTACAGTGTCAATGTAATATACCGGTGCCCAAGACAAGACATACATGTAGTACTAAAACATATGGCATGCATTTTAACGTCATACCCTTTTTCTTTCATAAATGTATTCATTTATTCTAAGTGTATAAAAAGAGTATATGCATTTTCTGAGAATGAAAATCCACTTAAAATACGTCATTATCTGTGGAGAACATTCTTTTAGGCTAAATTCTTACTGTACACTACACCGTTTCCATAATGTTGATAAAGCTGTACAAGGCAAAATATTCAGACAATTTTCTATAGGGCAGTTCATTCAATTATCAATTAGGTGAGCCAATAGCAAAAGACAGTAATGTAAAGTATTTCTAGGAAGTTCTGTTTCAAAGGGAAGCCCATGACATGCCTCATGATTTCCTTCTGCAGGGGTTTTTCACAAATAATTTCCATAACATACACATAAACAGTGTACTATTAAAATGTGTATAAAGCCAATCCTTTGCAAAATCCATAAATTTTGTAGAAAAGTTTGAAAAAAGCAGTTACTTTCTTCTTGTGTTTATAACACAGTTTTTTTGGTAGAGTACCCATTACACTCTATGTACAAAAATAGTACTGAAAACATTTTGGTATTTAGTTATGCCTGATTTCTGCTGCTGCCTATCACTAATAGATCACAGTAAAGTTTTGCAGTTATTCAAAGCCTGCACATCACATTTTGTGAATGTGAAATCAGAATCCAAATCTGCTGAAATGTATAACAGGCAGTTTTGTACATCCATGAGCGATATCAGCAGGCAATAATATTCCATGTATGGTCATCTATTGGCTAAATATCAAAACACAAATTGTCAAAAACATCTACAGTAGATCATCTTTGACACTTTCAACACTTGCCTGAAATGCAAGCAATGTGCATCACCATGACAACAGTATCTTATTTAAAGGTATACTGTCACCTGTTCCAATTTTGCCACAGTTACCATGGAAAGAGAAAATCTGACCAATCACAGATTTTAAGCGGGTGGCCGCTTTTTAAAAACAGCGCCCTCACATGGACATTTTGAATACCAAGGAACGCCACTTTGACTATATATATGGGCATATTTAGATTACAGGTGACTGCATGTACCTGTAATTATCAAGAGAACACCAAAAAAAGGAGACGTCCAATACCCTGGTCAAATAATATATGTACATGCATGTACGTGCTTCACTTTTAGCTCATAGGTGAACAATATACAGGTGTTTTACAGCCATGAATCCTTGTTGGTTCAAAATGAAATTTAGTAACAAAAGTTGCAAGCTTCAAATTCAAAACAAGTTATTTTTTAAATTGAAAATGCATGTTTTCAGTAATATAAACATAGATGCAACCAACACATATTCACAGAAGTTGCATGTATGGTTCTTTATACTTGTGCACATCAGAAACACTGTAAAAACATCTGGTGCAAACTGCTACTCTGCTTCAACATGCATTCTATTTGCTTGGATAAACATATTTTCCATAATCCCCTGTAATGCTGGATCTTCCTCTATGAAATTGATCTTTGTCTTTGAAAATAATACTTGTTTTCTTCAAAAGCATTTATAATGAACTCTGAGGAACCAGTTTCTGAGTATCATATGTCTATTGAAATCTGAGGTACCACCTTCCAATTTCAAGATATTTCTCCCTTTCATCTCTCCTTTTAAAACACTCAATGGCTGAAAGCACAGTGTTGTAACCTCAGAAAACGTAATCCAAATTAAATGTCCATCGCCACCTAGTTAATATGTCAAAATATAACTAGATACACTTTGGGCTCGGTAAACATGCCTGCTTTGCATTTCATGTAGGCCTGCAATAAATTATTGATGGAACAACAACTGATGCACTTGATGGACAGGTGGCACGGTGTAGCTACCCATTACATCTTGTACAGTGGCTGGCAAATGACCTACGTGCTGCAGTTGTTCATGATTGACCTCTGCTTGCAACTGTTGGTGCTGTGTTGTAACCGGCGGTGGTTCCTGCTGATGTGGGTGAGGCTGGGGTGTCGGCTGAGGGTGTGGCTGCAGCTGAGGTGTGGACTGCTGTTGGTGGGCGTGGGGTTGTTGCTGTTGTGGGTGGGAATGGGTATGCAGAAGCTGGATGTGTGGCGGATGGTAGCGCTGGTCGTAACTGTGATCACCGTGTGCTGGGGGCAATGGAGTCACAGTTGATGCTGCAGTAACAGCCTGCGATACCTCTGGCGCTACCCTGGGTGGAAGTTCTAACAAGACAAGATTCATATCGGCAGGAACTGAATTTTGTCTGGCAAACCGTCCATTTTTCCTTAAAATTTTCCTATTTGGGTCCCCTTTAATACCATGTTCTCTCTTTCTATGCTTGTAAATGTTGCTAGGTGTTGATGTTACATAATTGCACATCTCACACTGGAGCGGCTTTTCACCAGTGTGAATACGCCTATGGTATACGAGAGATGCTGACTTTCGGAACTGAACACCGCAATAGTCACATTTGAATGGCTTGTACTCCGGATGAGTTTTGAGATGTGCCTTCAATTTATATTCGGTGATGAAAGCTTCAGGACACAATGGACACAGGTAGGGCGTCACTCTCTGGGAGTGCTTGTTGCGTCTGTGGGACTCCAACTCTTGCTTGCTGAAGAAACCCTTACCACAATGATCACACAACTGTGTCTTCATCTTGATATGCTTCCGTGCTCGATGACTGTCCAACATATCTTTCCGAACACACCTATAGTCACAAGCGTCACACTCATACAAATTTTCAGTCTTGTGAATTCGCCTGTGCATCCGTAAATTGATATCCCTCCTGAACGCTTTCCCACACTCTTCACACAAGAAATTTGTCTCCGTGGTGTGCCTGCCTTTGTGTTTTTCCAGATTGCCCTTTTCTGAGAAGCGCATCCCGCACTCTTCACACGCAAACGGCTTCTCACCCGTGTGTTTCCTGATGTGCCGAAGAAGCTTCGTTCTATACTGGGCAACGTAATTGCACAGTTGACATGCATAAATCTTCTTGATTTTCTCACCAGTGGGTGCTTTTCCTTCCCTGTGTTGCGCAGCCTTGTGTTCTTTCAATCGATATTTGAACTTACATGAGAACTCACACTCATTGCACTTGTATCTGTCTGTTGGTATGTTGGTTTTCTTAACTGCTTGCTGCCCACCGCTGCCTTTCTCAACAGCACTCCTTTTCACAATGCCGTGAGTCTTCTGGTGTTGAGTCAGTCGATACTTGTATTTGAAAGTGAGATGGCAGATTTTGCACTCATTTTTTTGTTTGATCCGATATTTGGCTTTGCTCTGCTCCTGTACTTTGGGGTCCCTGTTTGTCTCGGCGTCAATACTTTGACCTTCTGTGAACTGCTGTATGATGATCTGTTCATCTCTACTCCTTGTCACAACTGGATGCTCTCTGGTATTGGCACTGCCAATACTTCTGCCAGGATCATAGTCTTCATCACATGACAGATTGTCCACTGCGCCTGCATCCTTCAATTCTCCATCAAGTTCCCAATCTTCATTGGTCATCTCGTCCGCTTCCTTTATTGCCTTCTTAGGGATAGGTGGCTTTCTTCTGGCCTTCTTCTGCATCTCTTCCAAGTTAACGGTGTTTCCATCAGTATCATTCTGGCTGTTTGGTCTGTGATCAACAATTTCTGTATATATACGTGATGTGCCCATTCCCTTTTTAACTTGAACACCTCTTTTAGAGCCAGATCCACTCTGGCTGTCAGCCTTTTCATGATTACCAACATCACTTCCATCACTGGACTCATCATCACTGCTGTCTCTTTCACTTTCCTCCCCATCATCATCATCTTCTTCATCATCATCATCATCATCATCATCATCACCACCACCATCATCATCATCACTATTCCTTTCATCTTCAGAGTTGGTCTCAATTGAATTCCTTTCATCTTGTTTCTCATGATTTGTCTTTTCTTTGCAGGCATCAACTTTCTGAGTGGTATCATTTTCTTCACTGATCGCGTTTTGGAGACTGTCTGCCTGGGTCAAACCTCCACCAGCATTTTCTTCTTTACGTGAAGATGACTCTGTTTCCTGCCCCGCAGAGCTTTGCTCATCTCCAGTCTGCTGTCCGCTGCCATCATTCTTCCTTGCCATCTGTTTGTGATTGTCCACATGTTCTTTGATTTCAAGTATGTCCTTGGTTGAGAAGCTACACCAGTCGCACTTGAAACTGAAGCTAAAATCACTGGTATCCATGGTGATAATGGTCCTCTGTAGAGAAAAATTAAAAGGAAAATAAGGAACAAAAGAACACAGTTTGTACTCACGCTAAAGCTTTAAGGTGATCTAAAACTTGAAAACAGGACAGGCTGAGTTGATCCTTCTTTGAAGGAGAGAACTCACTACAGGTTGGCATTAAGCCATGTGACGTGAATGAGAAAACTATGTAAAAGCAATTTTGATCTGTATCTGAAGCCCTGAACACGCACCATACTAATACACTTCGGTGTTCGTCTGCTACAATCTTATCATTAACTGAAATATCTTTTCTTGCAGTGACTGACATTTTTAATACTGGCCTCTAATCCATGAACTGTGCTTTTGACAGCAAACTGTAGATTCTTTGTGATTCATCAATTGATTCAGGATTGTCTTTCTATTTACATGGATATTTGTTGTTCCACCTGTCTTCATATTTGATTTTTGCTACTGCTAGCACCAGGTATATCCTCATTTATTTTTACTGATGTTGTAATGAAATTACAGACATTTATCACACTGTATAATAGTCAATATGTACATGTACAATAATCCAAGAATTATTGAGAAACACTCTAATTACAGCAGGCAGATGATTTTTATTACCATTTTCTTCAAACAATCACTGTCAATTGTTATAACCATAGAGCAGAGTACTTTACCACAAAAGATCATCTTTACGCCAAGAAAAATGAAAAAGTTGTTTCTCATCCTAGATATATTGCAAAAATGATGCGGTGATGTGGTTTTTTCTTCTAAATTTTTTTTATTCTTCAACCAACAAGCACGCACAAAAAAATGAAAACAATATAGGAATGCACACAGTGATAAATGCACAGCAGTGTTGCTTTAGTATTTTTGTATAGCAACAGTTCTGCGGTTTGACTTTTAGTGCAGCAATGCAGTTTTGACAGCTTAATATAACAGTGACAATGTGTAAAGTTCTGAATGGATAGTTAGTGTCAGTTATTTTGTGTACAGTTCTGTTTTATACAGCACTATGTGGTGCACTACTATCATCCCGTATTTTTGCATTCATTTTTTTAAATTTCATTTCCTCATGAGCAGAAAAAAAGATTGATGCGGCTGGTATGAATTGACGCGCGTGAGGATGAGAAACATAATTTTCATTTTCCTTGGCCTTACAAGAAGAATATCTCAACAACTGGACTTGTCAACCTCTCTTTCCCGATTTGCAACTTTTACTGTACAAAATCTTCAGAACACATAGCAGAAAATAAAACTTTAAAAATATGAGAAATATTTATCAAAGCGATCAGTTGCCATTACAAAGATTTTCTCCTGACATCTTTGCAAAGTTTTTGTAAAATTGACAAACTTTTTAAGAGCATTTGTGAATGGTTTCTGTGGATATGGTCATGTACGGAATGCTATACTTCGTCTCACTGCACTGCAATGACACTAGACTACAAATTAGCATATGAATGGCCAGGCCACGTCAGCTACATGTACGCCTACCTCGCCCGCTCCAAATTTTAAAACGCCTCAAATGTACGCTAATCTGACCCCCTTGCCGTCGCATTTTAGTTCGACGTTGACAATCGCATAGCTAATGGCCTAATATGTGTCAAAACTAAGCAGGAAAACGATGCCAGAACGGTAAAAGTACGCGAATATGAAAGTCTAATCATGGCGTCCATTTTCGCACATCTAGTTTCCATTCAACAAATAACTCGGTCGGCCTTGCCATGCCTTTACGCTTCTACTACGATTTGATCAGACACCAGATTATTACTGTCCGATCAAAATGAACACTTAAATGCATCTTACCTGGTAAAATACACTACACGGGCGTAGTTTTTACTTGCATTTCAGTGAAATAAGGATTTTTCGGCATACCCAGTCTTCGTCAGGCAGATATTCGCATTCGTCATCTCTCACATATTGCCATGAGGGCGCACTGACAGAGTCACAGACACTGCCTGCAGTGCAGTCCGAGCCAGCCGCAGGCCTGCACACAGGCGGCCCAGACGTTATTAATGTTATTGAGTTTTTCTCAGTTTTCTCTATCATTTCCTCTCCGTTTCTTCATGCTCGGACTGATCAGAGTAAATAAAATAAATATTTATATAACCTGACCGAACCTCTTGACTATTTATTTTACACCCAATTACAAGGACACATCTTGTAATTAATTTAGTCAACACAACTAATTATGCTAATCCATGGACTTATCAAGGGTTTTATGGGAAGGTCAACATTGCGAAAGATAGAGATGCCCCCTTTGGTAACTTTTCCTATCTTTCGTTATGTTGACCAACCCATAAAATCCCTGATCACCACTCAAGTTGAAAACTTGTTAGGGGAATATATTGCTTGATAAATCTGAGGAATTTTCACCTTTATCGTTGCATGTGAAGGTCTTCCCAAAGAAAAGAATGGGTATATGCTACATGCGGATTTCTAATTACTGTGGAACTAAAAGGGAGGACTTGAAAACAATAATTCTGTGGACAGACATTATCATGGGACCACAGGTGCGTGCTTTGTGAAGCCCACTACAGTAATGTCCCTGTGACCATATTAAAGAGGCACTCCCAATTGGTAACATTTTTAAAACACATTTTTTTAATGCCAACGGTCGATATTTGACATGGCGACAGCGTGCGGATCGCGAGATATCGATAAAAACATGTTCTCAAAAAAGTTAAAGTTTGAATTCCGGTGGCCCACCTGAATTCAGCTTCCGAACATAGAACGTTCGGCACTGGGGCCATTGTCAACTAAGCTATGGACTACGAGTCTACGCTGACGCTGCTGTACGCCACAGCAGTACCACTCGCGTCGGTGAGCGGTCATGTCCCATGGGAGAAAGCCGAGTCCTACTGACTCGGCAAAAAAAAAAAAACAATGTTTGCTGATTCCACAGAATTCGCATAGGTGACTAGCTCAGATAGGTGCAGTTGATACATAGTATGCATAGTGGCCGCCGCGTGGTATGCACGCATACCACACGCAGCGGCCGCTATGTATCGAACCACGCGTAACTGTGTGGCAGACGACAAAATGTAGTCATCAGAGGCAACTAATATTTTACACGTAAAAACTGATATCTATGTGGTATTGTTTTAAAAATTTAATACAACTGATTGAGAATAATGAAAACGACAAAAACTAAGGAGAAGTTTTCAAAAAAGAATTAGCAGAGGTAAAGGCATTGATAATGATGTATATAAAGTCATCGCAGTAGGAGGTAAATTTATTGCATCATTCAAACGTTTTTTGGACTCCTTAGAATATCGTCAATCAGCACAACAACACACTTTCGGGGGATTTCGGGTCATAACCAGAAACGATCGTAAAACTTCGGGATGTGAAAAATACGCTCGGGAAATGACATGTTTTTATCGATATCTCGCGATCCGCGTGGAGTCGCCACGTCAAATATCGACCGTTGGCAATAAAAAAATGTTTTAAAAATGTTACCAAGTGGGAGTGCCTCTTTAAACAAGTAACTCATTAATAAAGTTTTGGCAACAAAATCTTTGGCAGCTGTGAACTGCTCCACTTCACCGTCTTCACTTCATCCGATGAGTCCGGGATTGTTTTCCCTCATTTTCTAGAAAGTGCTTTCTTTTTATTTATCTTATATAATTTGTGTAAACTGAGTGACACTGTGCATTCAGTTAAAACTGTTTTACCATGTTTAGTCACCAAGTGTGTATCACAATTTGCATTATTTTTCAAAGATTTTGCTGTTTTGATTATTCTCCTTCTTGTGACTACAATGAATGTTTCCCAAAGTATACATGCACAACTATGGTATGGTATGTAGAGGTAGTAGGTTCATACGTCATCAAATTGAGCTTCAAACCTCCAAGGTCCCTAAAAAATGATATCAGCTTTCTCATGTGACAATCTGAGCTGTCAATAGTCCTTCAGTTACTGTGCATATTTTCAAGTCTTGCCTGTTACATTGCTCGTTGTCTATGAAGCATCTCGAGGTCTTTCGGCCTTTGTCCCATACTCCTGTGTTGAAGTATGTGTTGGAGTATGGCGGACAAAGGCTAAAAGGTGTTGAGATGGTACACTAATTGCTCAGGGACTTTTTAAAAACTATTAAAAAAATTTTGTCATCAGGAATAAACATTACTTGTCATCGTACATATTTAAAATTTTCAATTCTCACAAAAATAAGCGGGTGAAAACTTTATTTCCTCTACAAGCTTTCAAAATGTCTGCCCCCACCCCAATAACTGAAGGTGGATACACTTTACACAAAAATCTATGGGTACAATTCATGACATACAGCACAGGCCGCTATTTGTTATGAATTGTACCCAAATAACATGCTCAGACACCATGAAAGGGGTTACTGTCATTATAGTTTATCAGCATCAAGTTTTCAAAGCCAAGGACCCAGGCATTGAAAACCATGGGAATATGCCACACACATACTTCAGCCATGGCTAGAATGTGGACTGAACAGACTGAACAGTATACCCATAAGGAGCAGTGATAACCGTTAACACGTACTTGTTGAAATCATCGGAGATATTTTAATATGTACAAGAAAATCCAGTCACACATCAAAATTATGGCAGATTAACACTATCGCTATTGGTGCATTTGAAAAAATATTTCAGTTAAAGTCAATATCAAACTGGCTTTCAAACAGAAACTTCAATTCACTTAAATGTTTGTATGTCATTACCAGTATTTCAAAGTTAAAATACTTCTGTGATCAGTGAACTACAAGAAATATTTGAAAAATACCAGCATAATGTCTAAGCTAAGTCTGCCAACAAGAAGCAACCGTTATCTGTGAACACAAAGCAGACTTGTGGCTAGTAATTTCACTTCACATGGTCTCATTTCCACTATGTGGCAGTATAGATAACAGATGTACACTTCCACAAACGCTGGTAACTTCCGTATCATTGGCACAGAATCATGAGATAGCATGGCGCAGTACTTTGAATGCTATTCACTGTACTTCACAAGTTTCAGCCGAGGGACAATGTTCATAGACTGCAATTCTTGGAACAACAATTTGCATGCATACGGTATCCGTAGTGACGATACATTCCTGGAAGACTTACAGAAGTGACACCTGAAAGCAGAACGAAATTCCAAAAGTGAAATATGCCATAGAATTAGAAAATCCCCCAGGATTTTAATTTCTGTAAACAATACTTACCTTTCAAACATCAACTGATTGCCTAATTGATTCATATACAGACAAACCTACTGAGAATCTTTCCACAAACCTGGGGCATCCTATTTCCACTATAACAGCCAGAGACCAAGGGGTTTTACTAGGATATCTCTCAGGGGAGAATTTGAAAGTACAGGGGAGAATGTGCAGGAGGCTGGGGGGGAAGCACAAGATGTCCCCCACTCCCCTCTCGAATTGAAAATTTTGAAACCTTGGTGTGTGCAATACTGCAATCTGGTACAATCGATATCTGAGAGGCACTTCAATTTGATTGCACTATATAAAACTATTTGAAAACAGCATAGGGAAACGGGGGGGGGGGGGGGGGGGGGGGGGGGGGTGTTCACGGGGTGACCCCTCAAGTGATTGCAATAAAACATTTCAGTACCAACGTCAGATTCTATTGCAGTACTGAAACACTTATACAGGAGATATCACTAATACGACAGATTACCAACCAAACTTTAGAGAGACTTGCACAAAGTAACCATGTCCAACTAATATAACAGATGGAGCATATCATCAATAGCTACGCTACCATCTTTCATAGTGGCAATGCATGGCAACATTCTTCTGATTTTTGTCTTATGGGCGGCCTATCTAGCCAATCACAGCTAGCTTTCTATGCTGCTCAGACTGACAAACATGATTCTGTTTTATACTTACCATCCAGAATAGCCCAGAAGACCACACTGGCCGCAGACATCCACTTCAAACTGATCACTGGAGATCATTAATCTCTCAAGAAGTAACATACTAGCGCCGTAACCAATGAGACAGTCACGTTCCATTTCACCAAGTCGCAGCCCACCTTCCCTATGTAGACAAGATACTGACATGGGTTTGTGTTTCTTTCAGGGAATCTTACCATGCAGATCACATATATTTGCCAGTGTACATTATACATTCAAAAGTGGCAACACTGTTACCATTCAAGAAACATACGATGTTTCTGTCAGCCAAAGAGTTGTCTCATCAAGGGCTGGATACTGTCATGATTTCACCCCAATCTTTTCAGTTCAAAGGTCAACTTCCACAAATGAGAACAATAGGAACAAACCATGATTACATGTCTCTTGTAACAAACACATGGTCATCTGCAGTCTCCCTGGGGAGTGTTATCACATTCACGGGACTGACCTTGATCGACCTTCAGTTGGTTGTCTTGTGAGGACAGCTCGAGGGCCCTTGGCTCTGGCATGCATCTTGTCCAATACCATGTGTTTCAGTTTCTGGTAGTACACAGGACCAAAGTAGATATAGGCACTAAGTGGCTCACTGTAACAAGAACAAACATAAATACATGTCTTGGACTACTAGGACATTTGTCATAACTATTGGGGGGGGGAGAGAATTACATGTAAGAGATATGGGGTGTATCAATATTAATAATCATCATGATCAAAGACAGTTCCATATACAATCTTATCTTCAACTTGTTTGCAATTATTTTTTGTAAAATCTACAGTAAAGCATCTAGGGCAATGTCCTTTGTCCACTCATACAATTGTAAATACCATTTCACGGGCATACTGATCAACTCACATATATATGACTGATCCAAATTGGAGTGCTACCCAGTGATCCTGGATGTTGAGCATCCTCTTATCCCTGTGATGTGGATGTAGGGAATTCACTTACCAAGTGATGCCAGATGTAAGAAATTCACTTACCCAGTGATGCCGGATATGAGGAATACAATTATCCGGTGATGCTGGATGTTAAGCATTCACTTACCCAGTGATGCCAGATATGAGGAATTCAATTATCCGCTGATGCCGGATGTTAAACATTCACTTACCCAGTGATGCCGGAAGTTAGGAATTCTTTTCCTTGGTAATTGTAACCATGTTTGACCAAATCAGCACAGATATCATGGACTTTGTCACCACCAAATGCTAAAACGTGTGAAAATTTAGGAACATTTTAGAGATACAAACAAAATATAATGTAACATAAAACTAGCTAGCTATCAAGCTGAAAAACACTGGTAATTTATTCCGTATTTGAACTTTGCATTAGGGGAAGGCTGCATTAACTTGCATGGTACCTGAAACCCGAGTTCTTGCCTGACCAACTCGGGTGACAAACAGAAGACTTTTAATCCCAAAGGTGTGAATGTTCCATTGTTATGTTTATCTAATCCAGCTGGTGCCATTGTACTGCCATTGTAGGAAAGGCAGGTCTGTGAAATTGATCCTCTAGGGAAGTCGGGTATTCCTAAGTTAATGGAGCTTTCCCGTAATGGTATGGAAGCACTGTGAGTTATCAAGTATTGTTTAATGACAGATATTTCATTATCACTATCAAAATATCACTTTAAAGATGTCTAGGATAGTTAGTACTTCTCAACAACTTTGCCTTGAAGGGATAAGTTGCAGCTTTTGGTCATTATTTTTTATCAATTTTGGATTGTTTTGGATTTTTTGGATATATATATATATAAAGAGAGGGTTATAAATAGTTGAAAGTTGACGCACTGCCTGTAAATCTTATCAGAACCATTGGCACATCAACATTATCACTTACCTGTTCCATAATGGAATTTTCCATCCAAAATTCCAGCCTTTCCAGCCAACAGTTCGATCAATTTTCCAACTGTCATACGTGATGGAAAGCCATGGGGGTTCATGACCTGAAAAGTCACAGTATGACAAAAACAGAACCACTATTTCAAGCGGGTAACAGTGAACACTGTAATGATGTCACAGAGAGACGAGATGTAAAAAGCATGTGTTTTTACAAAGGTAATAAAAGCCATTACCGTAATTTTTTTCAGCAAAGACAGATTCTTCTATTCAAAAAACAAATTACTAGCAAGGAAGGTATTCACTTCAGAACAAAAGCAATTCTTCAGTGACATGCTTCAGTGTGCAGCCAATGGCCAATCAGATCAGTGGAGTGCTTCAGTGTGTAGTCAATGGTAAATTAAATCAGTGGGGTGCTTTGATATGCAGCCAATGGCCAATCAGATTAGTGGAGTGCATCAGTATGTAGCCATATGGCCAATCAGATTAGCTTTAATATGTAGCTAATGGACAATTAGATCAGAGGAAGGCATCAGTATGTAGCAAATAGGCTATAGCCAATTGGTTTATTTGAGGCTTCAGAATGTAGCCCTATGGCTAATTAGATCAATGGAGTATGTAGCCAATGTCCAATTAGACGTATATCATTTAGGACATAAATTTGTGTCCTAAACCCCTGCGTCGCTCACGTTGATTGGTAGGTCTTATGTCCCTATGTCCCATTTGCGTTCATTCATTGGCTGCCTTTATGTCCTCAAGTCTCATTAATATTTACTGTTCCGAATGCAACTCATTCACTGGCTGCCATATGTTATTGTCCTTACCTAACTTTCGGGTGTTCCTTGTCTTGTTCTGCCATGTGCTCATTACTGTAACGCAGCTGCGAGCCTAGGCAATCATTACCAGACAGCTAGAGCGTAGTCACAATGTTTGTGAAGACAAACCTGTCTGGTAATGATTGCCTAGGCTCGCAGATGCGTTACAGGTTACAGTAGTGAGCACATGGCAGAGCAAGACAAGGAACACCCGAAAGTGAGGCAAGGACAATAACATATGGCAGCCAATGAATGAATTGCATTCGGAACAGTAAATATTAATGAGACTTGAGGACATAAAGGCAGCCAATGAATGAACGCAGATGGGACACAGGGACATACAACCTACCAATCAACGTGAGCGACGCCGGGGTTTAGGACACAAATTTATGTCCATAATGATATACGTCTACTATATCAGTGGAACGATTCAGTATGTAGCGAACAGCCATTTGGTTTACTGGAGGTTTTAGAATGTAGCAATATGGCCAATTGGATCAGTGGAATGCTTCAGTATGTAGCAAAAAAGCCAATTTACTGGACACTTCAGTATGTAGCCATATGGCTGGGATGTCTTATACATGCATGATCATATACAGACTAGCTGTCACTACATAAAATTTTGCTACTTATGAGAAAACATTTTGAAAATTGAACTCATATATGAAACCGTTTTTAAGGCTAAAAAAGTTCTTGCTGGAAAACAGAAAGGTTTCCTGTCTAAGTTTTCAACATCAAACCCATTGGACTTACCACATCTGGACATATTCCTTGTTCATTGAATGGCATATCTGCTTGCTGTACTATCAGACCACACACACTGGGAAAAAAAGACAAAGAGATGTTACAATCCCATGTGAATATCAAGACATAATGAAAAGAGTGATGAACAGAGTTGATAACAGGTTAGAAAACACTGTAGATAGCTCTCAAAAGCTAGTTACTAAAACTGAGTTAATTTGATTTACATACAACTAACTACAGACAGCAAAGGCACAATGGAACATTTTGAAGCAAATCAATGCAAGGGCTGGTATAAACATGTTGCAATAACAATTAGGTCTACTAACTTAAAGACAAAAGTGAGAATTTAGCTTTATTTTTCAGAAATTAATTCTTAGCAATCAAATTGATTTGTATGATAAAAAGTTTTTGGATAAAACCTCCCCATCCATAAACTTGCAAGACTCAGTTTTTTTTTAGTCTACATCGATCTACCTAATTATTACAATTTACCAACAAGTTTCAGTCAATCCTGCTGTTTTGAAGCATCTTTGGATTAGTTGACCATCCATCCATAAACAAATACAGAAATGATTTCATTGACAGGTCAACAAAATGAATGAATAAAAATACCAAGGTATACCAAGGTACGATGAATGTCAGCTTTCAATTAGGAGAAACAGACAAATGAGTGAATGAAATGGATCACAAAAAATGACAGAAAAACAACTAAAAACTTTCTGGAGATCAAAAACAGATCAAAGCTGAAGTAAATTTTCAATTTCTAAATTCTGATAAACACACACCCTTTCTGTCCGTGTCTGCTGCTAAACTTATCACCAATTTCTGGAGTTCTTGTCTGTCTCAGTAAAATCTTTATCAGGAAAGCCTCTTCACTGTTTGAAGATACCATCACTTTCTCAATGTATGAATCAGCAGCACTTTTGTACCTGTGGAAAACAATCAATAGCATTGATTGCAAATGACGTCATTTTTCTCTCATTCATATGCAAAAATAAATGTTTTTCGGCATTTTCTGCAAGAACTATGAAAATAAAATCTGCCAGTGTTACAATGGATACTAAAAGTCACACCAATTGGAATGAATTTATGTTTCAGACTACAAGCTGCAACAACAGCCACACATGCAACAACAAACTTTGTCCGAATGTTAGGCAGAGGTGTCTGATGCCGTGCACATGCAGGTATGTTAAGGAATAAATCTGACATCGCGATCAATGCTATTCTATTAAACATCAAAATATTATCAAACTTTCCTTTCAAAGAAAAGTGTGATAAAACTTTTGACAGGATTCTGGGGAATGCGTTCTGGCACTATTTCCATGGATACAAAGTTTTGTGGATGAGTTTGCAGGAAAGAGAACATTTCTGGTGCAACTGGTATTGGCTTTTTTTATTCTTGTCTTTTATCAAGGAAAACAGATTGTGATTGTTGTACTGTTTGCAGTTTTAAAATCCTGGCAAAGTAATATTCACTGCATATTTATACACTTCAAGGTCAAGTGCTTATGCCTGAAAAATGGCAGTTTGCCAGGTACCATGAGGTGTATGTTCAAAATTATGACTGTACTTACACTTGGGGTACATCCCTGTAGTCTGGTTGCCGTTGGTCACCTGGTGAAGTCATTGTGACAGTAGGCATGTACTTGTTGACCAAAACCTGCTTGCTAGTAACTCTCTCACCTATACCAAAGATGTTCCAAATCAAAGAATGAACCAATGGCAGCATGGTTAAACCGGCTTTTGGGACACAGTTGAAAAATAACCCTGCAATTTCTCTCATGGGACAATTTTTTGTGAAATTTGTCTCCATAAAAATGTTTACCGGGAGCATAGATAATATATTTTATATAATTAGTCTCTCCTGGAACTGCTCATTGGCAACTTACAGATAATAAGTACTCAGACATAACTAGCTCCATCTCATTAGTTCTCCCATGTAGGTCAAATTACTTATAATCAGAAGTAACTATTGTTTGATATAATTTCATATTTTCAATGGACATTAAATAACTCTTCTAAGCTTTACATCTAACATGGAGAGAATATTTTGTTCCTGAGTGATACCATGAATTAAATATTGTCCAGAGATAAACCTGCAGTAGTAGTGTTAGTTGATAAGTGTTATGGACAGTACCAAATTACATGCTGAGATGTCAATTATAATCCTCTTCATACAAAAGATTTCAAAACAGGGTAAAATTTCAGGAAGAGAACAAAAAGCTTGTGTCTTGTCAATAAATATTCTTTAACTTATGGGCAAAAGACTATCGTTCAAATCAATTCACTCAGTTAAACTTCAGGGTGAGGGTTTTTGAAAGTAATCAATGTGTAAGAGACATTTTTTAATTGTCATGACACTTAGCTTCACCTGTGCTTCCTTTCTGGTTTATTTCATCACTAGGAAATGAATTGTCATTCAGTATTGGACTGTATTATGCATAGTTTAGAGTTCATTTGTAGTGGTAACTTGTCTGCCTTGCTACCATGAAGAGAACCAACACATGCATAAACAACCCCTCCACTTTCCCAACACTGATTGCACTTAGCTTAATTACTCTCATGGTGAACAATCCAACGTTTATGTTATCATGTTATGATTGACAGGAGACGTGGTTCATCTCTACCTGAAATGCTACATAGTTTCAAAACCTGTTGCATTCTATATAATGATGACACAAAAAAGTACAGTACAGTTTTCCAAGAAAATTCCCCTGAAGTTATCCATCTTCAGACTGTTATAGCTTATGATCAAAAG
This sequence comes from Ptychodera flava, assembly GCF_041260155.1. Lineage (NCBI taxonomy): Eukaryota > Metazoa > Hemichordata > Enteropneusta > Ptychoderidae > Ptychodera > Ptychodera flava. Next base: position 34,364,598 of record NC_091936.1, on the reverse strand, counting down.
TTTACCTGCAGGATAAACATTTCTTGATAAATCAAACCTCACCTGGTGCGCATATTCCATCAGAATCCAGGATATCATGTCTCCATATTGGTTTCCTAGTTGCTGCATCCACCATGGGACCCATCACTTTGTCGAAGGTCTGGTTGGCATAGCGTTTCAGTGTACACTTTTGATTTCTGTACACTATGCACCGACCATAGCCTGCAGAAAACAAGAAGAGCCAAACATTTCTTCTTAGCTGTAGTATCAGGACGGGAAAAATTACTTGTGTAGGATGACTACATATTCACCTTAGTTGGTGAATGCCTGCGTAACAATGAATACTATTTAAAGCTCCAACTACAAGTTACAACAACAGTAATGCATGCAACACTGACAAAATTTGTCCGCATTTTAAGCAGCAGTGTTCAATATTGTGCGGCTTTATTAAGTAACAAACCTGAAACTGGAATCCCTGTTAGTTGTGCCATTAATTGGATATGATTACTTATGGCAGGCAATTAGTAGTTTCAAAGGGACTATGATAAGGTAATATTTTTCTGTGTCTTACTACTATACATTTGTCATTTAAAGCAATAAAATTTTGTGCATGCTAAAAAATCACTGTTTGGAATGCCTGTCCTTAAGTCTAGCCATCTCCAGGTGTCCAAAACAGTGTCTTTTGTAAGTGCCACTGCACGTTCAAATCAGACGGTTTCAAATGACACAGTGCTTGGTTTGTCTTGTGGTGCATGTGTCATTGCTCTGGCGATCAGAAGCAAATGTTTGTATCATGCATGCTCCATAATTGCACAGGCAATAGTTAGTTAGTTATTTCCCATAATACTTCACAGCATGAAGGGCAGCAACAAAAGTTCTCCTGTCCATTCAGCTTTGGGCAAGGTGTTGGACTGTCCCTCAAGTGTGGCCTAGCATCTTCAGTTCTTTCTCTACAGTTCTCCTTCATGTGTTCTTTGGTCTTCCTCGTTTTCATTTTCCCTCAGGGGTCAACGTAGAGCTACTCTTGTAATATCAGTAGTGTCTTTTCTGAGCAGATGTCAAATCCATGTCCATCTCCTTCTCATTAGGATGGTTTAAATACATACTGACTGGCATTTATCAAAGAGTTCCACATTTGAAATTGTATTTGGCCAGAAGATGCGTGCTATGCGCCTGAGACTCTTGGTATGGAAGGTTGACAGTTTACTAACATCTCCCTTGGTCATTCTCCAACATTCAGAACCATACAACAAGTTGGAAAGAACACAGCTTTGATTCAAATTGAGTTAAGTTTTCATAGAATACAGTCTGGACTTCCATATATTATTCAATCAGTGAAATGCATTTCTTGCTTTGCTGAGACGACTCTTTATGTTTATTTCCGCACCAAAATCTTGACTAACAGTGCTGCCTAAATATGTAAACACATTCGTTCTGGGAAGATCTTCTCCATTACTTTGGATTGATGAAGGGTTTGGGACATTCAATGTCATGACTTCTGTTTTCCTTTGGTTGATCTTTAAGCCAATCTTTGGCCATTCTCATCAAGGCGAGATGTCTTCTCCTGCATGTGTCGATGAGTATGTATAAGAAGAGCAACAAGCATTGAGAAAAGTGTCCATCTAATGCCTTAGTATTATGGTTTTTGGTTGTTTGTCTAATGACCCAGTCAATGGCAATGTTGAAAAGCAATGCTGACATCACACATCCTTGTCTCACACCAGTTTTTACCTGGCATTTTTGCTGACTTTTTCCGACACTGCATGTGAAATTGGTGTAAAAACTCCTATTATACTATCTATCTCTTAAGGAATGCCATACTGACGCAGTATGCACCAGAGGTTTTCACAATGGATGGAGTTGAAAGCTTTTTCAAAAGCAAAAATGTTTATATATACCGGTAGTTCTCTCTGCCACTCTGTGCACTGTTTAATGATGTTTCGTAAAGTAAATGTCTGGTCAGTGTAGCGCCTTCCAACTCTGAAAGCAGCCCGTCATTTACGCAGATGTTGGTCAACAGCATTTGATATTCGAAGAATGATTATTTTTACCAGGATTTTACTCGGTATAGACAGTGTGATTCTACGCCAGTTGTTACAGTTTCTCAAAGAACCAAGTTTTGGTATTTTGATATTAATCCACTCTGACCAATCATCAGGTACATATTCTTTTCTTCTCATATTGATTTAAAGAGTAGCTGAAGGATTGTAGCTGCAAGGTTTGGGTCAGCCTTAAAGAGATCTGAATTGAGGTTATCCTGACCACTACCATTCATCCTGGTATCATCTGATACACCTGGAAACCCATCATGTCTGGTTGTTTGAGATTCTTTTATTGCTGTTTCCATAACATGATTTTTTTTACAGGACAGAGTTGTTAGCACTGAGCCTAATCCCCAACCTAGAGGGCCAGGTGCTGCCTCTTGTCTGACCCCTCACCTGTAACTTATCCGGCATGGTTAAACCTACCAGGGACTTAAGCCCTGCCGGTATAGCCTATAGGGTCCTTGAGGTACTCAATCCTCCCTACCACAACAAGGTAGCAGCACAGGAGAGGTTGCACAGGCAATGAGAAGGAAAATTGTTGTGACACTGCAGGAAAATGGTCACTCTTGACCCATCTGACAATCCAGTCATAAATGTATAAAGGTTCATTAGTATTGAATACAACAGTGCCGCACACTGTTGTCTTCTGCATCAAATATCCTTGTGCATTCTTTCTGGTATTTTCATGTAAACTTCATAACTGCCAAAAGAGTGAACAATATTTTGGAATTACCTCTGTCCACAGATGCTCGGTTCAGTACAAGGGCATCCTCTATATCATAACCACTGTAGCTCATCACAGCAACGATGGCATTCTGGCCAGCTGGTAATTTATCAAATTGAATTAGATCTATCGTCTGTCGGGGAAAAGGAAATTAGAAAAGAAATTTACAAAAGTTAGTTTTTGTTGGTGTGAAAACCTGAGGTAAAAGAATTCAGCTGTTTTTGAAAGTTAATAGGTTGTCTGAGTAAAGTGTTCTCACCTTTGATTTGACAAGTGGAGCTTGTGGATACACTAACAGATACATAAGTGTATCAATTCTGTGCCTTTGGTTATACGCTATCGTTCCTGTAATTTAATATTCATGAATACAATTACATTTCAAATCATACCACTCAAAAACATGACTATACAATTTATAAGGCATAATATAATATTTTGAAGAGGGTAACAAATTTAATATACCGGTAGTTTTATACTGCAATGTCACGGCTAAAACCTATTTCAATGTGTTATATTATTTATTCATGGCATGTAACACAGTGAATGAAGTTATCCCTCCATACTCCTTGCAATGGTATGGACAAGAATTGAGTTGAACCGCAGCACTATGACAACTGGGTAAAAAGTTTATAGTAGTAACACACTGTGTACAAATGTGTTAACATCCAACATTGCTTAAAAGCAATACCTACCCATTGCTTCTAGATAATACTCACCCATTGCTTGTTTACCCATGGCACATTGGTAAGTGTTTCTCGGAGACTGGTTGTGATGTGGATAAGGTATTAATCCAGCACAGACACCAAGAATTGTAAATGGTTCTATTTCAAGGTGAGTTGTGTCACTGAAAATTTACAGACAGTGGTATGATTTTTCATGTATGATGTTGCAATTATAGTTTATTGATCCATAGAGTTATTGCAATATCAAAATTATGGTTAATATCCATATAGAAATCGACATAGCTTGAAACTTGTGTATTTGTAAACAGATAGATCACTACACAGTGTAAACATTCGAATCTGATAACAACATACAATCGGGGCGCCACAGTATTTACCTTGTGATGTCCTTTTCATACAGGGCAACTTGACAGTCATTCTCTTCATTAACGTCCAAATATTCAACCAATCCCTGTCTGAGAAAATCCTCAAAGCTACGGAAACCTAAGGTGAGTTCATTGATGTGTTCACTGGTCACTTTAGGTTTACCATTCCTTACAATGATGTACGGCCTGAAATGGAAAAGGCACAGGTTATTAGTCCCCACGGACACCGTCTGGGGGGACTTATAGGTTTGGTCATGTCCATGTGTGCGTGCGTGCGTGCGTCCGTCCGTTCACGCAGATATCTCAGAGATACCAGGAGCGTTTTCATTCAAACTTGGTACAAGGATTACTTCATATGTCATACATATGCACCTCATTTGTTTTGTGATACGATCCAATATGGCCGCCAGGCGGCCATTTTATTACGAATTTTTCATGTACAGAGCCATAACTCAGACAGGTTCCAACCAATTTTATTCAAAGTTGGTACCAGGACATTGACCAATATCATAGATATGCATATTAATTTGTTTTGTGATACGATCCAATATGGCTGCCGTGCAGCCATTTTGTTACGATTTTTTCATGTACTGAGCCATAACTCAGGCATATCTCAACCGATTTTATTCAAAGTTGGTACAAGGACATTGACCTATGTCGTACATGTGCACGTCAATTTGTTTTGTGATACGATCCAATATGGCTGCCAGGCGCCCATTTTATTACAATTTTTTCATGTACGGAGCCATTAAAGTCAGACAGGTTTCAACCCATTTTATTCAAAGTTGGTACAAGGACATTGACCAATGTCATAGATATGCACGTCAATTTGTTTTGTGATACAATCCAATATGGCTGCTGTGCGACCATTTTGTTACGATTTTTTCATGTACTGAGCCATAACTCAGGTATATCTCAACCGATTTTATTCAAAGTTGGTACAAGGACATTGACCTATGTCGTACATGTGCACGTCAATTTGTTTTGTGATATGATCCAATATGGCCACCAGGCGGCCATTTTATTACGATTTTTTCATGTACGGAGCCATTAAACTCAGACAGGTTTCAACCCATTTTATTCAAAGTTGGTACAAGGACATTGACCAATGTCATAGATATGCACGTCAATTTGTTTTGTGATACAATCCAATATGGCTGCTGTGCGACCATTTTGTTACGATTTTTCATGTACTGAGCCATAAGTCAGGCGTATCTCAACAGATTTTATTCAAAGTTGGTACAAGGACATTGACCTATGTCATACATATGCACGTTGATTTGTTTTGTGATACGATCCAATAAATTAAATTAATTGCCAATTTGCATTTACATGATGAACTTTTGTTTTTAGGGTGAATGTCCGGAAGCACTGCATCAAACTTTATAAAATATGGTACCAGTGATAATCTATCAGTGTTATGATAGGATGCAAAAATGTTTTGCAACATCCTGTTGATTAATTCCTAGTTGACTCATTTAATGACCTTTAGGATGGTGGCCTGCATTGGTTTTATGTTTTCATCACCATGGAACTCATTCTTGGCCATTGAGAGCCATCTGTATCAAAGTATTTTTATCACAGACCTAATTAATGAAGAGGACTCTATCCTCTCTGAGGACTTGTAATCAAAGTACCCATGAACAAGTGGGGACTGTGTCATCAACGATGACTTGTTCACTGTGATTTTCTGGAATTTTTCCCTTCCGTTTTGGTGGCCAAAATGGATGATTCCTCATACTTCAAGGACATAACCAAATTTCATAGTAAATTGACCAGATGATTTGTACAAAAGTGTGAAATGTCCAAAAAGTTGACAGACAAGGGAAAATAGGATAGAAAATCACATGTAAAAATGATGGACAATCACTTATTTAATACGTGAAGCTGAAAAGAAAATATAAGTGTACTAAATACTCACTGATTTGTGAATAAAAGAATCTGAAATATTTTTGAGTTGAGGGCGTGAGTGAAAAGTCAACTACAGAGGGCAGTCTCACCTGCATACTCTTCCACCGTCTGTGGCTATGTAGACACATTTCTGAGTATGATTTGGACAGATGGACACAAACTCATTGATGTATCCTGCTCTACGCATCAAACGGAAAGTCCTCATCAACCTCTCATGGTCTCGGATTACTCCAAGAATATTACCTGAACAGAACACATGAAATTCAAAGGAAGATTTGGTTAGATTTTGGTAAATCTTACAAACTCTCCAATATAACCCAATATTGTATGGTTTCTGTGTCATTTTCTCTTTTTCATGATACAAAGATTGTTTTTCAGATTGTCTGATGAATTATTAATTTCTTACCATTCAAGAAGACAAGATACACGCATGGTGAGCTTAACTCCTCCCCAGAGAGTAGATTGACATCTTCAACTCCAAGGTTAAATGCCAACTTGATGACTGGAGATTCTTCATTATCTGTTGTGATGTGAGTCATGAGTGCTAGGTTCTTGATCAAACCACAGGACTGCAAAACAAATAAATGACACACTCAAACAACAGGACTGGAAATCAAATAAAAGGTCAACTGTGTTTGTTGATTTCACAAAATTGACACCATTTCTGTTTAAAACTGATGCTGTGATGATGCAAATCTATTTAATATCAATCTAAATCAACTCAATCGGATCTCGTCATACTTGGGAAATTCAACTTTTGTGATAACAAAATACAGAGGCAAGAAAATGAAAATGTCTATGGTCTGCGACTGGAGAATTAGGCCAAAAAAAAACGAAATATGATACATAAAAGGAAAAAAAACATAAAAGACATCCTCATTCAAGCAAAAATCGAATGCTATGTAATGAACGCATGATTTTACGGGTTTTTTCTTTCTTTCTCTTCCATGTTTATCGGGTCATCGGAACAGCACAATTTTTTTTGTTCAGCCTTAGTCGTTGCAAAGGTATGGACCAAATAGAGCATGGTAAATGCAGTATGAACCAGAGAACTTATCAATGCACTGATCAAATGTAGCAACGATGATGATGTTGTATGCATACAGCATATGTAGGATTGGCAAACTTAGACTGCTGGACTGCATTGATCTTCAACACATAGTCTAGATGAATTTGCTCACCCTGTCAATGTCATATACATACCTCTCCTTCAGGTGTATCTGATGGACAAAGCATTCCCCATTGTGAAGGTTGCAGTGACCTTGGTCCACTCACTTTTCTTGTCTTCTCAAACTTTTAAATCACAGCAAGAAAGACACAAATATACCTTTATGTATGGACTGCCATAAGAGCAATATGGATGGAAATAATATGGTACAGCTTAATTTCTCAGTGACTGATAGCAAGATAAAATTCAATTATATTTTCTTATAGTTTTTAATAATTCAATCACCATCTAGTCGCAGTTATGATTAAATCAATCAATGAACTCATTGTATTCATGCCAATCAAGGATAATCTTTTTAACATTCACATTCAGCAGCAGAAGGTACAGTAATTAATTTAAGCAATTTTTGATAACTTTAAAATACCCTAATATTTAAGATTATTATGACTCAAAACCATCTTCATGGAAAGTTTGGCAATTACTCTTGCAAACATTGCTTGAAGCTGTACTGTTGCTTGATTCCAATGTGGCATTTTCTATTTTCAAAGTGATGATCTTACCTGACTGGATATTCTGGTCATGTGACCAAGGGCTGATATAAATGATAATCTTGATAACACCTGGGTAACACCTGCCCTCTCCATCTTGAAACGTTTCACTGACCAATTACCCTGCAACATGTAAAACCGTTTATCATTGGGTTAAAGCATCGACAACATGATGATGCAAATCATTTCTTTTATTGTTCACGCTCTCAGTTCTTCAAAGAATGTATAGTATGATGTCCACACATCTAGTGCTTGAAAACTGAAGTATTGGCTTGTATTGGAGAAAAACAACCAGTGTTGATTATTTAGTTATTTATACAGACCATCCACAAATTTTTGAAAAATTAATATGTCATCTGTTGCATGCTAATCGGAGTGCTGAGTATGGATATAGTTGTGTTTTGAAATATCAAAGTTAAAATTCCTGTTGTTGGTTGTTTGGATTGTGAATTTGCAATGCTTAAGAAATATCATAGGCAGTTGTTGAAACCATATTCAAATTGTCAAGAAGAGGATAAAACAGTTAAATCAAACAGATCAAAAGCGTTATTGGGCGGCAAATACTTACAGTTGAGATGGCATTAATAAGTCCGTTAGTAATTTGATCTTGTCTCATGTGTTTAACGATATCAAACTGAGCGGCCCTGGGTCTAGGTATCGTCTGATCTGCAATCTTCTTCAACTCAGCATTGAACTTCTTAAAGAGATCTTCAAATAGTAATGCTAGAAGCTGTTTGGTGGATTGCAAATATGAAGTAATATCAGTTTTTTTCTTACGTGACTTACTGGCACACGTTTATTCTTCTGAAAAGCTGCTAGCCAAAATATTTCTTACAAGTCTGATACATTGCCTTCATAAATGCTTAATGATGGGACGATGTTTTTGTCCATGAAAAACAACTGGTCAACAAGCAGCCAAGTTTACTTGTGTATTCTTAGCCCAGTCCCTTCACTCTCAGTTATCTTCCACTAAGTTTTCATACTTTCATTTGAAAAAACAGTGAAGTATATTAGTAACAGTCCCTCCAGCCTACAGCATTAATGTACACGGGGCCTATTAGTCCCTCTAACTTACAGCACTCACCCACAGGGGCTAGCTGCCAGTCCCTCCAACATACAGTACTCACATACAGAGGCCTACTAGTCCCTCCAACTTACAGCATTCATGTGAGCTCCTCCACACATAAGGCTTGTGGCTACAGCATTGATATAACATATTATGTTGCACAGGCTTGTCACTGTGAAAGTATACAAAACTGATCCAAATGAAGAAAAAATGCATCAGTTCAATAAAGTCAATATTTGATATCAAAATTTCATGCTTACCTGTCCTGCTAACTCTAATCTCTTGTTACCATAGTAATCCCTGTCATCAACATGTTTTTTGGCATCCCCCTGTGCCAGGATTACCCTCCTGACCATCAAAGCTAGGTATATACATTTGGTACGGAAATTAAACTCATGAACCTATGATTTAAAAAAACACACAAATCAGGCATGTTATTGAAGAGAAGATGAAGTGATATACATTTTTTGTTGTTATGACACTTGACATCTAAGAAAACTTCAATATTTTTTATTACATTGGTACTAAGGGATTGGCTGTCATGAGAGCTAAATAAAGATATTCTTCTTGACACAAAGTTACCCATCAGTGAAACCTAATTTTAGTAATAAGTCCATCACATATTGCATGGTAAAATTCTGCATACTACAGTAGTAGTAAGAAACCATGACAACAGTTGTTTTGACAAACTAGTGATATTTGTCTTCTGATAGTCAAACAGAAAGTGAAAATAAAATCATCTATTTGAGTGGGGCAAACAGTCAAAATAAATGTGTCGAATATAAGGAAGGTATGGGACACACAAAGGAAACTAGCTTGGTTGTGGAATTGATAACAATAAGTGATCTTCAGCAAGAATAAAAGGAAATTAATAAAATGCTAAAACTTCATGACTTGAAAGACACCGAATTATTCCTATCAAGTAAAATTATGTTTGTACTCACAGGGACATGAGCCAGTACAGTACCAGCAAGGAGATCCCTAGCTTCATCTATAATGCTTTTCTTCGGACCCCACATCCTGCGTTGACGTATCTTACTACCTATATACTTCAAGCCCTGTACATAACATAGGACAGAAAGTGATTACAAAGATTAGACAACAAGCAAACAAAGACAGCAAAACATAGAGAATGATATAAGGATATTCTATGGTCGGTTTGCCTTTCAGATATTCTATGGTTGGATTACCTGTTAGATATCCTATGGTTGGTGTGATTGTCAGACATTGTATGGTTAGTTGCCTTTCAGATATTCTATGATTTGTCTGCTTGTCAGATATTCTATGGCGGTTTGCCTTGTCAGATATTCTATGGTTGGAAAGAGGGGAGAATGCAAACACACGCCCCAAGCGACAGATCTTTCAGTCTATTGGTCTGCCTGTCAGATATTCTATGGTTGCCGTCAGTTATTCTATGATCGATTTACCTGCCAGATATTCTATGGCAGGTTTGGCATTTTCAGATATTCTATGGCTGATTCACCTGTCTGCTCTTCTATGATTGGTTTGCCTTTCAGATATTTACATTTTTATGAATGATAAACATCTAGCATTGAAAAGTTACAGTTGCATTTACTACAGAGAACTAACCAATTTGTCATTTTCCATTCAATTGCATTTGCGGTGAGCAGGCATAAAACTGTAGGGAAAACTTTGTTCTCATCTCACTATTAGAAATGTATTGATGAAAACGTCTTTTTCTTGATTAATGTAGCTTGCATTGCTTTGTAACTAATTTCACCTTTAAACTATGCAGGGAACTGATTACGATTGGAGCATTCATTTCACTATAAATTTCTAAGATATTTCGCTGGAGTAATTTCAAAATGTGCAAAGACACTAATGTTAAAATAATTTTGCCATCTTATCTTGAAATCTAGCATATGATACATGTTTTGTATATATTTTTCACTGTGCATCTTCAACTTGACATCACCTGTGTTTGTGTAAATATCTGGGTTCTATGACATCACATGTGTTTGTGTAAATATCTGGACTCTATGACATCACCTGTGTTTGTGTGAATATCTGAGTTCTATGACATCACCTGTGTTTGTGTAAACATCTAGGATCTATGACATCATTTGTGCTTGTGTAAATAACTAGGTGACATCACCTGTGTTTGTGTAAATATTGGTTCTATGACATTACCTGTGTTTGTGTAAACATCTGGGTTCTATGACGTTACCTGTGTTTGTGTAAATATCAGGTTTTATGACATCACCGTGGTTTGTGTAAATATCTGGGTTCTATGACATCACCTGTGTTTGTGTAAATATCTGGGTTCTATGACATCACCTGTGTTTGTGTAAATATCTGGGTTCTATGACATCACCTGTGTTTGTGTAAATATCTGGGTTCTATGACATCACCTGTGTTTGTGTAAATATCTGGGTTCTATGACATCACCTGTGTTTGTGTAATATCAGGGTTCTATGACATCACCTATGTTTGTGTAAATATCTGGGTTCTATGACATCACCTGTGTTTGTGTAAATATCTGGGTTCTATGACATCACCTGTGTTTGTGTAAATATCTGGGTTCTATGACATCACCTGTGTTTGTGTAAATATCTGGGTTCTATGACACTCTTCAAGACTTGGAGCAATGGCTGATAAGACTTGATCCTCTGTACCGATCATCTGAACAATCTCCTGGTCACATTCTATGCCCATGGCTTTGAACATGATAGCGATAGGAATGTCCTGAGTGAAGAGTGAAAGAAACATTGAGGAAATTAAGATGATGTGCAATCGGTAGAACAACTAATTTATTGACTGACTTGTCCACTATGTCCTTGAGACATCAGACAGTCAAATCATTTTTGATTATAAAACATTGATATTTTTCAATATTTGGCAAATTTTTCCTAAAATTCAACACTGCATTACAATGGGAGAGGTACAGTAAGAACACAAATATGAGGGAGAAATAGGAGACTCATTGATTTGATATTTGATCCACATTATCAACATTGATTTGCTAAAACCTTTAAAAAGCTTATTATAATAATTTGCATAATTATTATTTGTATAATTTATTATGGTCCCCTCAATCAGAACCAAATCCCTCCGTAAAAAAGTTTCCAAGCAGAGGGGGCATTCCCCTCTTGTAAGAAAAACCTGGATTAAGCACTGCACATGGTATGTCCTCGACATAAACTATAACAATACCAATAGTTCGTAAGGATATCATCAACAATAATAAAATTGCTGATGGCATGTACGGATCTCATCAATAATAATGCCCGTGATACTGACTAGATGAATACCAATAAGAGCGTTGAAGATGGGATAAAATTATCAAATGAAACAAAGAAGATTACTTTACCTCTGACACTGTGTTGTGTTTCAGATAGTACTTCCCCTTTTTAATGATTACATTGGTCCTACTCTTCCTTTCATGAGTTGAACTGATGGAAATACAGAAAACATCATCAGTTTTCTTGTAAATAACATCAGTGTTGTTGCAATGTATACAGTTAGCAAGACTTCAGCTATGCAGCTATGAGCACCTTTTATACACATTTTTATATTTTATCAACTTGATTAGTTTTTACATATACATTTTTTCATTTTTGTCATTCATCTGTTGTAGTAACATTTTCTGGACAGGGAAAGGACAAGTTTGGTATGTCACTAGCATTTTGACTTCTTAAGTTGCGATATCTGAAACAAATTTTTTGAGAATGTTGAAGAAAAATATAGTGAGCTCACCTTGTCACTGAGCAAGTAACGTTGCCTTTTCTATCAGCTTCTACAATCATTCTATTTTTGGACAACTGTTCCTGGATAAGTATGACTTTCTCCACACCCTTGACAATGAAGTAACCTCCTGGATCGATTGGACATTCGTTGAGCTTGGCCAGTTCCGCTGGTGACTTACCTGATAACACACAGTTTGAACTTCTCAGCATGATTGGCATCCTGTCAAACAAAGAGGGCGCCATATCAAGACTTACGTTGATGTAAAAGATGGAAAGTTTGTCACCTCACTTTTGAGATATTTGAACTCCTCGGCTCAATTTAGAATACACTGAAGTTTGTCTGGGCCAGCTTTACACCAATATATATGTATAATAGTTGAAATTATCTTGAGTTAAAGACAAGATATTTTGAGTCCAAGGTGTATCGAATTGGCTCAACAGGTACACTGGCAAGCAGTGTGCCCTCTAAGGGGAGGTGAAAAAAAATTGTTTTGAGTCAAACTGAAGAAAACTTGGTGGGCATCACTGCATGCACTCATGAAATGGTTATAAATAAAGTCAGTAGTTATAAGTATAGCGCCCTCTATGGTAGTGTGTCCTTCTCAATGGTTCTACTCCGAATAAAAAGGACGCGATGCGTTCTACAGACTCAGTACGCCCAAATAATTACGTGATGCCGGTACAAACAAGCCCACATGTGTACTAACGCGTATGGAAATACACGTACGTCTAAGCGCGTTTGCGCACATGGCTTTGTTTGTACCGTGGTCGATTCGAATTCCGGGTTTGGCCTATTCCTGGTATTCTCGTGTGAGTCAGTGAGAAGACAATGAAAACAACAATGGCTGCCTCCTTCCCCATCGAATGATCGGCAAGACAAGTGTACAATCGGCACGTAGTATCACTGCAGAGACTTATAGAAATGACACATTCAGATATTTTTTCGCCCAAGGAAATATGTTATCTGTGAAAATTATAAATCTGCTGAGCATTTCTAGTCATTGGCAGGCTTTTTAAAGCTGTGTCAGTGACGCGTAAGATTACTTGTAATTTCAGTGTGTCAGGCGGATTTGCTCTGCGTCATGAAGCATCAAATTGGCTTAGCGGGCACACTGCTGGCAAGTGGCAAGCAAAATGCTCAGTACCAAAATTAGACTTTGTCCATAATTCTGATCTATATTCAGTATAATCAGAGATGGAGTCTAAATTTATAAACCAGAAGAGAATTTCTGACAAATAACATCTGAATTTATTTTAATTCATCAAAGAAAGTACAATAATAAGGTTTGGAGAAAGACATTAAAACTAATAGTTAAATATACAACATCAACAAATGATATAAATCTATGATCATCATTTTGAAAATGATACAGATTGTTTACAGAGTCTCTGATCACAACAATGAACTTACCAGTAAGTGCAATCATTGCAAGCATATTGATTGGATGTAGGAGTCTGTACATACCTTCCTATTGGTAGATTATTTCTGACGACCCTCTGTTGACCCCTGGTGTATTCAATGTCTACAGTGATTGGAGCGGAGTAAGTCATATCACGCAGTCTGCATTCATGGGGTGAAATGGGTTTAGTAATATTGAAGCCTTCCTCAACATCAGGCATACCGACATAAATGTTCAGGTATCTGTTGGAAGAGATGTTTTTTCATATATGGATGATTCAATCATTCCTTTATGAGAGATTGTAATCTGTACAGAAATGCAAAGTAGACATTCATGTACAAAGATAGGACCTTGTGAGGTATAATGCACCTTGGGAACATATTTGGACATTCAAATTTGATATTTGGACACTCCAATTTGATATTTGGACACTCATATTTGATATTTGGACACTCAAATTTTCACAGTGCTTTTCTAGTCGGCTGCTTGAGTGGACTCATTTTGACACTTGTGGAATAAATTAAGGCTTAAACATCTTATTTTTGTGAAAATCAAAAATTTGATTTTCCCTACAGAGTTAACATAGGGACAGCAGCTATTTTGTATTTCAAATATCGGTAAATTTGTGGTAAATTGATTTTCCAGTATCCAAATTTGACTGGTGACCCCGGGGTTTCATTTGATTTTGAACGAGCATTGGTTTAAAGTTTCCTTGCATGTTTGAGCAAAGGCAGAAATCTTTCCAGTTTTTGAGCTGTGTACAACCGTTCGTACATGGTTTGGTGTTACAGTAGCACTGCAAAAGTGATTCACCAATATTTTGAGATGACCAGTACACAATATAATTCTAGGGTGACCCACTGCAATGAGTTCTATGGGTTTTTTTTCCATTCTACGGTGGAATTCTGAACTCCATTCATGCTCCCTGGATAATTTCTCTTGCCATCGTGTAGATTTTTTTCATAGTGGGCAGTGGATTCTGGGTAAATGGCAAGAAATTTGATTTTGCTCAGTTCATGGACACTAAATACCACAGTTTAGGTAAAGGGTTCTTTACTTGTCTATGCCTATAAAATTATAATTCTCCTTGACAGAGAACAAGTAAAGCATACAACAGTATCGGGATCATTCCCTGAAAGCTTTTAAGCATTGACACAACTCTCAGCATCATCAATGCAATGACGTTGATTGACAGTGACCCAATTGAAATTACAGTGGTTAAGATTTATCCTAAAAGACTAACAGTGCATTGACATTTACAGTGATGTGACAACGTCTACATACTTCATGTAAAATATAGGATCAGCATCACTGGTTATTTTATCATTGGCTTTCATTATCTTCTTTATCTGCAGAAAAAGAAACCAGAATTTTAGGAGAGAAAGATGTCATCTATGCATCAATAGGTAGGGAAAATATTATTCTATTTCTTCCAGTTTTCAAATTATGTCCTGTGCAATATTACTTTATTCATGTACATATTCTGTTTGGCAAATTACATTATTACATACCTCATATGTCAAACATCACACGCCACATAGGATTCAATAGTAACTTATTACATGCCTCGTATATGGAACGTCGCGCGCTCCATAGGATTCAATGGTAACTCGTCGATGACGTCGCGGGCCGCATAGTCATCACTTGACTGAAAGTGACCCGGATCTATTTTCAAACTTGACAGCTTTTGGATGTAGAAATGTTGAAATTACATGTTTTGCATGGTAAATCCAGCTTTTGGGAAATTTTGCGCAAAAAATTGATAAACCGCATAACAGTAGTTTTAATATATCAATGTGCCATTCGATGATGAAAGTCGTTCCATTTGTAACGGATTTTCGTCTAGATGGAAATAGATGGAAATAAAGCATTTGATGATCATTTGCCAATAAACGTTAATATTTTGAGTGAAAACTGTGTAAGAGAGGCATGTAATAAAACATTATAGCCCAAACAAGGGACTATGTACCCTCGGGGCAGGAGACCATTTGCCCTCCTTACGTCGGGCAAATGGTCACCTACCCTCGGCACATTTCCGGGTAGGTCTGAATCCTCTTTCAAATCAGATATCCCCCACATAACAAGAAGACCTATGAAAGGTCCTTTGCTTGACTTGATATCTGTACTGCTTCTTGCTGCAGTGGGCATTGCTCTGCGAGCTGTAGATTTCTGTAGCTTGCGTTATTGTCAATTGTACTCCTGTTGGGCCTCTTTAAATGAAAGCTCTCGTCCTTGCTAGCGATGTCGTAGACTAGAGCCCGGACATTGATAGTCTGTTGGCATATACACGCATACGGGTAAATGTTTAGCTCCATGGCTCGAGCGATAACAGTAGCTGAGCCCCATTCAACTGATTCAAGAAAATCATGATCAAATGTGATCTCAATCCAGCGTGTAATTACTGTTCAATATTCAGCAGATATTCAACTTAGATTAATTGACCTTTTCTTGCGTGTTACATTTGGTAAGTTGGTATGCTTGTGACACATCAGCCGCCATTTAATAAGCGGCAATATATCGCAAACATAATATCAACCCGTAACCTAGTGGGGCATTCTTGGATATGTTTTCAACGGGGGGACCCCTCAGGAGCATGCGCAGCGCGACATCCACTGCGCTTTAACAAATCTCGGAAGGGACGCCATCTTGGAAGTAGTCCATTTTGCACGAACGGTTGTGATGAGAGATCACATCAACGGAAATAGCTGCATTCTCACTGAACGCTGTGAAGACTGTTATAAGTGAAGGTTGGTACTAAAATTTCCCTGAAACACATTTTTTCACTGGGGAAAATGCTCAAGAAATTTGCACTTGAACACGTATGACTCTTGGCATCGTTTTCTGAGAGGGAAAGATATGGCCATGTGGGCAAATTGTACCTTAGACATTTTTCTTCTGGTTCTGTGCTCTGAACAGGCTCAGCTATGCAATGCAAATTTGCACCCATGGATTTCCAAAAGCAGGAAGTACAGCAAAAACGGAGTCAGCATAGACTCACTGTTGTGGGGCGCAACAAATAAACGCAGCCACAGATGTTTTTGTCACACAGAACACCCAAACTAAACGTCATCCCACAAATCAAAACAAAAGATTCAATTTGTATTCTTATTGTTACAAAAAGTTCCTCATGACGAGTTGAGAATAAACCAAAAATACGGTAAATTATGTACAGAAAGAGCTTGAACGGCGCGGTATCACGTTTCCTGCGTCTGCATCTACACAAACTTCCTTGGTCAATCGAGGTGGTAGCTTCAGTGAAACTGGGACAGCATCAACCGAACAAACACCGCATCAAGCAGCTCAATATAGATTGCTGCCATCAAAATGCCAGTATTATACACCTTATCTATATTATTCGATGCCACCTTCATCACCGTACGTCTATCGGATGAAAATCTGACGACAGCGGGCACACCGTTGACTGTTTGATGGACAACTGAAAACACACCCCCCCCCCACCAGCGACTACCCGTACTACTAGGGTCCGTAGTGTGTTTTCCATAGAGGCTATCCGTTTTTAGCATCAGTTGTTCTTCCTAAAGATGGAAAACCCTTGCTCCGGTTTCTGAGTTGGATAAAATCATTGATAATATTGAAATTTAATTTTTTCAGTTTTTTTTGTTCAAGACATCGATATATTTGTCTTACACATCAATGACGAAATCAACACGTTCAAAAAAGTAAGTCCTGGTAACGCTAGCACACCTTTTCGATAGAAAAAGATTTCACGACATTTGTTACATTGTCTGTGTGTTTGGCTGTAAAAAACATCAGTGGTTGTGTTTATTTTGTCATGCGCACAAGAGAGAGCCCACACCGACTCCGTTTTTGCTGTAAGCTTCGCAATAGTGCTGTACTTGATCAACACGCTATTTTACTGGTGCACACCTGTCACTGACCAGAAACAATGGCTATCATTATACTGGAAACACAAAGGTCAGGGTGAGGACAATTTTCCATTTTCTTTCACTGGACTTATCTACCTTTACTATATTCTAAGGGAAAAAATCTAAAACTGTAAATGCACCTTTCACTGGACTCATTATTGTACAGTTAGTCATCTTTCCAGCCATTTCAACCATATCGGGTCCATTTTTGGTCACACTGTCTCATTATCCTTCATTACAATATTCTCAGGGAAAGAATTTGGAAACTTTGCCTTTCTCCTTTCCAGAGGCTGCCAAAGTGTGATTATGCTAATTAGCCAAATTATTTTTCCAGATTAGGAATTATAACCAACACTATCAACAGGTGCCATTAAGGTATGTTCCAATTTTGCCACGGTTACCATGAAAAGAGAAAATCTCATCAATCACAGATTTTAAGCAAGTGGCTGCTTTTTAAAGACAGCGCCCTCACATGGGCATATTTGAATACCAAGGAACACCCCTTTGACTACATATGGCCATATTTAGATTACAGGTGACTATATACCTTTAAGATTTTGGCAAAAGATTTCAGTTTTAAAAATTGTCCGGTCACCCTATAGTCTAAACAGTCCTGTTGCATCAGATTTCAAGGGTGACGAGAAATGGACACCTTCCTTCCTTCAGAATGAGTAGATTTGACCTCATGCAGCCACGTACATCATCGATACATTCCTGAGAAAGGTACGTACGTCATCTGGTTGCCTGCAAATAACATAAACTTGGGTGTCCGTCGGCGTACATCATACAATCCAGACCATGGCCTTTCCTTGATATCCTCCTAAGGTGATATATATAGTGTGAAAAGGATTGGCACCAGTACTGATCCCTGTGGTACACCATACTTCATTGTCGAATTAGACAATGTTACATTGCCAACTTTGACACACTGATTGAGATCTGACATCCAATTTATCGTTTAGCGCATGCATGATGTCATTATGCACCCGCAAAGAGCTGTTTGGTGCTGAGATTAGGACAGTATGCACTTTGGCACTTTTTGAACAGATCAAACCTGGTAAGATGGCTAAGTAGTTGTTGTGCAACGATTCTTTCAAGAACTTTTGAAAGAAATGTAGGATTTGACACTAGTCTATAGCTCTTCAGCATATTTTTGTCTAGGTCCGGTTTTTTTTAGGAGTGGCCGAACAATGGCAGATTTGAAGTGAGTTGGGACAAAGCCTGTCAAGAGCGAGCAAAAAGTCAACTGAGAAAGGTGTGACAGTGTTGACAGATTTCTCGAGAATGACAGACGGTAAGACATCAAGGTCGCAAGACTTTGTGGGAAGATCGTTTTATGACTGTTTGTGCCTCAGCAGCTGTAACCAGGTGGAAGTCATCAAATACATGGTGTGTTAGGATATCATGGGAGTCAACCTGTTGAACTGCAAGTCCCTTTCAGGGCTTGGCTACCTTGAATTCAAAGTAGGTGAGAAATTCGGATGGCAAGTCAGTGAGAGGGATGTTGTTTGGCAATGCATTGGTGTTACTTGCATTTGCATTGGAAAGTTCACCAACGATGTTAAATAGTTTCCTAGAGTCCGCCTCTCAGATATGACGTCAATGGTAGCTTGATTTCGCGTCATCACAGTGACTAAAGTATTCAGATCGCATGCAGATGAAAATTTGTTGATCTATCGCAAGCTGTGTATTTTGCCATTTCAATTCTAGACGCCAAAGATTTTTCCTGTGTAGTAGGAGTTCCTCAGTGTACCAAGGTGCTTGGACTTTATTAATTATAACTTTGGTAGTAACAGGAACAACATCATCTAACATGTCTGTAGAAGTCGCGTGGAAAAATTCTGATAATATTTAAGGATTGGAGTCACAAGGGTAATCAGAGAATTTAGCTGCCAGCTAGTCTCGCATGCCAGACCTCAAACCTGCATGCGGCGTGAGTGGCAAAGCCACGAGATGTAACTGCAGGTTACGAGGTCTGGCTAGAACCAACTGCTCAGGAATGTGATGACGTCAAAATTGGGCTGTCTTTCCCATGCTAATAAGTAAAACTTTGGACCACAACGCTCAGACGACCATAACGCATTTTCACTGTATTTGTCCATCATGTTCCACATATCTATGCCGAAAAACACTCCAGTAAATATCTACAGTGAGAATTTATTTGTGGGCCATTTACCACCAGCTCATTGGCAGTCGAATAGGGCCAAAAGTCTGAGCTTCGTTGGCACAGAGCAGAAGGAAAAAGCAAACTCCATAGAGGATGTCGATGATCGACAAAATCACAAGCATTGAAGCAACGCCTGGAGCAAGCTTAAAACGAGAGATTGGACATATCCTGTCGGCAAATTCACGAAACGTCGTCTCCTTCCAGATAATCTGTCATAGCTACCTCCTGCTTCAGTTTCAGGCTGTCCATCACCACTTCTTCAATGGCATTGAGCATTTTTGCAGATTTTTTCATCGATAGAGTAACCGTGATTTCATGAAGTCGCACTGAGGTCAACGAAGGGCAGTTTACTTCCAATGAAACATTTCCGGATGAATGATACAATCATTCAGTCGAGTTCAAAAGGCTATTTTTAGATGCTCCGCCTACAATATGATTAAGCAATAGATGTGCTCTTTCATCTAGCCGATTTTCGAAGGATTCTATTGGACATTATATATAGCACATTGGTTCTAGCCAGACCATTAGTATTAACCTGCAGTTACTCGCACTTTGCGGCTTCGCGGCTTGCACCGCACGCAGATTCGAGGTCTGGCATGAGAGACTAGCTGCCAGCTTGACTTGAAAATCATTGATATTCATCTTCCGATAGTTCCAGTGAGAAGTAGTGACTTTGGAGTTTGGTGGACGCTGTACTTTCATGCTGAAATGGACAAGGCTGTGATTGGAGACTAGAGAATCGTCGATCCTGATTGAATGTAAAACTGGTCAGCTGATCTTGTGATAAGTAAGTCTTAGAGTGTGTCCTTTGATATGTAACTATATGACAGTACACTACTGACAGGGCTGTTACGCTACAGGTTTGTTTGAACAAGACCTCATCATTAATTCAACCCATAATATTCAACACACCAAATACTTGGAATGATACATTCAAAGTTCAAAGTTAATGCAGTTGTTGGAGAAACTTGAAGACATAATCATACTTAATAACAGACTTGAATGCCAACTTATCAAATAGCCCTGATGCCACTGCGTAATTTAACAATTGAAGCAAACAAACTCATTAAGTTCAAGAGTATTCCATTTCAAGTGTAATGAATAACAGTTGCTGGCTTGGGTGAACATTCATACCATCCCTAATTCTTACCTCTACATTGATGAAGTAGTTGAAGGAATCAATATGTTGACGAACAAGACCCTTCACCTTCAAAAAAGCTGGCAGTAATTTCCATTTGTCCTGTTGATGACATGAAAGAATAAAATATTTTACCCAATCCTATAGTTTTCCATAGCATGATCTTAGTTTTGTCCAAATATCAAATATTGAATTTAAACAATCAAATAAACCCACTTTGACTTTTTTTTCAGTTGACGTTAATTTTGGCTTTCCTCTCGTCCGCGCCAATAAATAAACGTTGATGGTCAGCGCGGAGTCTGTTATTTCCATTATATTATCAATGAACCCCCAAAACCGTCAAAATTTACAAAAATTTTGCAAATCCGGAGATTTTTTCAAAAAAAGTGTCTAAACTTGGCCCACATTTATTTTGTAATTGATTGCTGGACGGCCACAAAGGAAGGAAAGTTTACTGCAAAAATATCACGGACCAGGATGACCTTTGACCTTAATTTAACATCTTTGCTAGTATAATAATCGCAATCATACCAATCCATACTCCAAAGACATTAGGTCAGAATTCGTAAGACAATAGTTGTAAACATAGACACAAAACAGCACAGAACAGACAGTAAATAGACGGTACACAAACAAAGTCATATTCATGAAAGAAAGATATATGGACTTCTGGCCAGAAGACCAAGAAGTGATGTCAGGTGTTTCGAAAATAGTAAGCGCATCCTGCCCCACATGTGGCACCCGCCATATATCAATCTGTAAGTCAGATAGGTAGTGGTCACTAACTAAGGCCCAATGTCACCGATGCCATCAGCAATCATTTGTCAAAGAGAGATATTGTATTTATCTACCAGCTTGCGATACCTGCCAAAAAGCGTTTGAATGTAGAGACAAGTCTTGCTCTGGTGTAACCTTGATTTAACAGTTTGTAAGAGAGATGGCCATGTCTCTCTACAAAATCACCATATGAACTGCATGCTCTAGCATATCGAATAAGCTGGGAAATGTATACCCCATAAGCTGGTGAGAGTGGAATATTACTTATGAGGTGTGGAAAATTGATTATACTAAAGTTTAAATCATCTCTCTTGTCATATAGCCTAGTAGAAAGGTGACCATTAGAGTCAAATTCAAGTAAAATGTCCAGATATGAAGCAGAAGAGGCCGTTTCTGTAGTTTCTTTAATCTCCAATTCTGGAGGATAAATCATAGCGAGATATTTACTGAATTCAGAGTTATTCATTGAAATAACATCGTCTATGTATCTATATGTTAGGTTGAAAGTTCTAGCTACAGAGACCTTTTTCTGTTTGACAAGGTTCTGGATAATATTAGTAGCTACAAGTGCAACAGCCGTCATATTTGGTGGGATGCAGTGTCACATTATGAATTAGTAAATATTTGTGAAATAAAATATTATTGATGTTAGCTATGACACGTACAGGGACGGCCAATGTTTGTTGGGCATAGAAATTGGGGAGGATCACTTTTCTCAGCATCATTTTGAAAACTCGCCCTCCCTCCCTACAATTTTTTCCCACTCCCAGAGTCCATGGCATACCCTATTGTGTACTGTTTTTGAATGGGTACACAATTTTCATGACGCTAGGGGACCTAACCTGAACTGTATTTATGGGCGCTGCCAGCGATTCCTTCTCGCTCTCTTTGAGTAAATCATCTAGACTCGCCATTTTAAAGCTAGTTGAACGGTGAGATCACGCTCACAACTCCAGGGGCGTGGGCGCAGCCATCTTGGATTCAACCAAAAATAGACAAAAACAAACGGACGATTATCGATGGACTTATATGGCGCACTTCTTAAGACGACGCTGAGAAATTTTCATGAACAGACTGACCGATGGAGGGGCGGACGGACGTATGCGCACGGATGCACGGACACAGCCACCCCCCCCCCCACGTTGTCCGTGGGGACTCAAAAATACCAATAAAATAATATCATTAAGGGAATGCGTCCAAGACGCATTAAAAAAGGCTTGAAAAATCGGTCATGAAATCATCAACTTTGTTTATCGTTGTCTTAGGCCTATGCTATAGCTTAAGGTATAACGCATTCATCTATGAAGATAGCATTTGAGTTGAATGGCATACTATTGACGGGTAACCTTACTGTAATCCCATCAAGAACAACTGAGTTTCTGATATTCAAAAACTGTGTACTATGTCACATAAGAAGTGATACAGTATCTGATGTTGTATTGTTGTCATTTTCAATTCCTGATATTGCCAATCTCTTGATATTGTTGTCGGTGTTATTGTTGTTGATGTTGTGTTTTCTGAAAAAATAAAAAAATATACATTTCTGCAAATTTCCTTTACATATTTACATTCAAATAAGATGTAATCCATTCTTTCATCTTTACCAAGGTGCCATTTCTCGTTACTTAAATTAAACGTTTCGACCATGCTTCCTGTGATTAGAGCTATGTTGAACATCTTTCAATTTACTCACTTTGTTGAATTAAAACGGTTGAATGAAGAACTTTCTCAGCCCACCTTTGGCCGATTTGACCTCTGACGTCATGCCTTTTCTTATCTGGTTGTGCCAGGTCCAGAAATACTGCATCAAATCTGATGAAACAAAAGACCATAAAGGGTCTATGATGAAACTTGGTACAGATGTTGATCTCTCAGTGCTGTAATACTGTGTGGAGTATCATGTAAATTAATTGTTAATTTGCATATTTGATGAACTTTCATAATTTGTGTGATATGTCTAGAAATGCTGCATCAAATTTGACGAATGTGGTCAAGATGTTGATCTTCCAGTAGTGTAATGGTGTGCAAAGATGTGTAGCAGTATCATGTCAATTAATCCTGTGGTCTAATCACAGGAAGCATGGCCAAAATATTAAAGTAACGAGAAATGTCATATTAGTCAGTCTGTTCATGCAAATTTCTCAGAGATACCTGGAACGATTTCATTCAAATTTGGTACAAGCATTACTACCTACGTCATATATACGCACGTTGATTTGTTTTGTGATACGATCCAATATGACCGCGTGACGGCTATTTTGTTTTCAATTCATTAACAAAGTGGGGACTATGCCATTGACAATGACTTTTTGAAAAAAGAGCTTTGCTTCTTGAGCGACTGCACTGAATCTGATCAAACTTTATGCAGATATTGGTCAGACAGAGTTCTAATAGCGCACGATAACTTATGTCAGAATGGATTCAATTAATTGCTAATTAGCAAATTTGATAAATTTTTGTAATTGGGGTGATATCTCTTGAAATACTCCAGCAAATTTGATGAAACTTGGTACAGATCTTTAGCACACAGTCCTATAAAAGAATACAAAGACAGTATTATGTGAATTGATTGCTAATTTGCATATTTAATGAACTTTCCTAATTAGTGGCTATGTCCAGAAATACAGCATCAAATTTGATGAAACGTGGTACAGATGATGATCTTCCTGTACTGTAATACTGTGTGATAATAAATTGCTAATTTGCATACTTGATGAACTTTCATAATTAGTGTGATATGTCTAGAAATACTGCATGAAATTTGACGAAACGTGGTGCAGATGTTGATCTTCCAGTAGTGTAACGGTGTGCAAAGATATGTAGGACTATCATGTCAATTAACTGCTAATTTGCATATTTAATAAATTGTCGTAATTAGGCAGAAATGTCAAGAAGTAGTTCATCAAATTTCATGAAACTCGGTACAGATAATGAGCTCCTGTTCCTTGAATAGTGAATAATGACATTTATCTGTGTTATATTGATAAATTTGTAATTTACACATGTAACAAACTTCCTAACTAGAGTGATATACATACTAATTGCTAATTTGCTTATATATTGTACAAGAGAGCAAAATTTTGCTCCAAAATGTGTTACATTTTCAAAAATATTCCTGCTCACCCTCTCCCTAAACCAGCCAGCTGGCTTCCTTTGCCACCTATGCTCGATATTTTGAAGAAAATTGCATACACCTTTTGACAGGTAAGGGAAAGGGGTCACCTTGTTTCAATTTTTCCATCAATTACTTTTGCTTCTGCTGGAAAAGGTGGCATGTATTTTACTTTGTGCAAGAAATCGAAAATTGATTAATGTACAGCAGCCAGCCACCGCCTCTGGGGTGGGGTAGGGATGGGGGTAGGGTGGGTTGAAGATATAATTCATATTATATAATAATAATGTTTTATTGCTTGCTTGTAAATATAGGATTTACATCACATTTATGGTAATAAAAGTGTGATACAAAAATAAGTTCAAATGTTTCTTCAATAAAGATAAAGTAATACAGTATAATAATAGTAGCTTATAATAAATATAACTAGGTATTTCTTTGTTTATATAAAGTAAAAATATAATCTGCAAGTTGTTCATTAAAAGATAACTTGTTTTGTTAGTAGAGAAATAAGCTGATTTTCAGTTGTGTCGTTTGGGAAATTGATTTTACTGAAAAAGTTCTTTCTTTGTACTTTTTATTTCTGACAGACTAATAAAAAGTGTGTTTCATCTTCAATACTGTTGGTGTTACACTGATTGTAGTATCTTTCAGTAATTGGGGTTTTTGGAACAGTGTGTCTCCCTTTTTCAATTGCTAGATCATGATTGCTAATGCGAAGTTTGGCGAGTAATTTTCTTTTCTCACCTTGTAACTGTGTTAAGTAGGGTTCTAATCTAAAATTATGTTTTATTTTGGCGTACATTTTTAGTTTACTATTTTCATCAGTGATCAAGTTTTTCCAAAAGACTTCATAATTGTTTGTTAAATTTGTTTTCATTAAGGCTGCGTTTACAAAAAAACGGTTAGGGGGGCTGGAGGAATTCAGGAGGGATTCGAAAATTTTGGGGGTAGTGGAGGGGGGACTTGAAAATTTTGCTCTACCTGTAGGGGGGACTTGAAAATTTTTGGGTCCCTTTTGAGTTTTACATTTTCCAATTCCAAGTTTTTGTAGGTAATTCAATGAAAAATGAATACCATTTTTTATGTCATCAAAATGTTGTAATGTTAGTAATAATTTAACAAATCTAGAACCATTTTGTCACATTTCATGACTTTTATCTCGAAAAAATCTAAACGTGTGATTTGTCGTAAAAAACAAACTTTAGCCTCGTAACAGGGCAGAAGCTGCAACTGTTAATGATTTCTGCAATATTTCTATGCAATATAACAACTACAGTTTCTTGCTATCTCCCTACAGCATGCTCAAACACACAATATTTAGTTTGTCGACAAAGCCTGTATATATAAATATAAATATGTATTTGGTGATAATTTAATTGGAGTCCAGACTGACAGTCAGTTGTCAGTGATACAAATGCATGGTACACATATATAGGCTGTGATAGCAAGCTGAATACTGGACAATTCAACATGCTGTAGGGAGTAGAACAAGAACGCAGTTGTAAAACTGAACAAAAATATTGCCAAAATTATCAAAGTTAATACAGCTACTGCCTACGGGTAGTGTCACTATCAGATACTACCCTGCTACTGCAGTGTCACTGTCACTGCATACCTGAACAGTGACAGAGACAGCTCTGACTCTGATGTACATGGAAGAGTTTTGGTCAAATGACACTCATGACAGTGAAACTCACTTGTACACAAGATCAGGCCAGAGAGTAACACACGGAAGAAAACATAGAAATGTTTGAATTCTGGCATATGAGAATAATCAAATATTAAAGAAAAAAGATGGGGTCACCATGCTTGATTTTCTAAATTTTCACACTCTTATTATAAAATGATACAGAAGTAAAACTTTGAATAGTAAAGACTAAAAGAAAAAATATGTGACCAAATGGAATTATTTATTTTTTAACCAAATTTGCGATTATCACACCCAAAATTTCAGAGATTAAAACATTTATTTGATGGAATATTTTAACCTTCCGGTATTGTCAATTTTGAGTAGCATCTAATTCATATAGGGCTTGTAGTTTTGAAACAATTTTTGGTAGGTCACTGTGCAATACAGCAATTAGCCAGAATTCACAATTTTTCTACTCTCTCATGATTGCATTTTGTGTGCTCTTCAACAGGAGCAATTGACCTGGCCAGAGTTGGATTAACTCAAGTTGGCTTTTAGACCAATAAATCTAAAAAAATCACTGATGCATTCAAAGAACTTGCCTTGGGAATATGACTATACAAAGTGCTAATACAGGTAGTGTCGAACACCTGTGAGCAGAACGGCGCAATACATGTTTATTTTTTTCTCCGCTCACATCCTTTACAAACATGCGGGCCTGTGATTGTTGGGGGGGGGGGACTTGAAAAATATAGAGGGGAGCATTTGAAAATTTTTTAGGGTACTTTGGGGGGGGGAATCTGAAAAAAAAAAGCTTTCAATCGACATTCCTCCAGCCCTCCCCCCACCCCCTAATCGTTATTTGTGAACACAGCCTAATCCAGTTCTAACTTTGTGGTGTTTGAGTGATGGAGCTTTGTCAAGGAGAAAGTCCATTAAGAAAGTCTATTAAGAAGTTGGAAGTCGATACTTGAATGTTTTTAGGCTGTTAAGATCTTCATTATCCCCCAGATATTTTTGTAAATGCAGCCTAACACTCAAGCGATCGTACAACTCTTACTTTGTTTTATCTTGAAAAAGATTTTGGCAACTACTTAACAGAGGAGAGTACATGCTGAACCATCTGTGTCACCCACTTCCTAATGAACTACGAAGGATCATTTCTAAGGTGTGATGGATTGAAGAATATAAAACTTGAAATTTGTCAAGAATGCTTAGATAGTGCAAGTTTATGACCTGATATTTCATAGCTAGTTTGGCGCTCAGAATAGTGTACTGTGATGTTGCAAGAAAGACGCAGTAAACTGCACGGAGATACATATAATGCAGCAACGTAGGAGAGATACAAAGCGGTGTTAAATCACGCATGTCAGCAATGCAAAAATTTTAATCTCTGGGGGTCAAAGACTGGCGTCATCTGCTTACTGTCGGCTATGACACTTTTGTGCTTGTCTTGACGGAAGTAGAATACTGGCAAGAACTCATTTACTTACTTCTGAGACTTGGTAACGTTACTATCAATGTTAAGAATTTAATGTGGCCATTGCTAAAATTGAAGTTGTAATTCCTGGGAGTTTTGTTTTTGTCGCCATGTGTTTAAATGACGTCATGATCCGTGTTTAAATGACCAATGTAAAGATATAAATACGGGCATTCACTGGGAGGATCCTAGAGCCAGTATTAAAAGAGAGGGGTTGGTGTGGACAAATGAATTTGAAAACCAAATGAACTATTCACCGTGGACACCATAAAATGTTGTTTGGTATCCGTGCTACGAAAGTTATGTCTTTGGGTATACTAACATCCGGGTAAGTTTTTAGGGCAAATGATGAATTATTGTCATTTCATGTAAGGCTTTCAAAGAAAAGTCCATTCCACGGTTTCTCTTTTTCTCCAGGGTAAGTGATTAGAGAGCTACTTTTCAATATTTTACCAATATTTTACCGCTAAAATTTCAATTATTTAGTCATGAAATATACAAACATTCACATAGACGCCTGCAATAGTATAGTGAATGCAAAGAGGTTCTGATAAATGAACTGGTGGGTAAAGTTGATGATGGGAGAATGACAAGTTGACGTGATTTATTGACATTTCGGAAGTCTATGTAGAACAGTTACGCTACACATCTCTTTTGCACAATTGCAATCATAATCTGTTTGGTTTTCGGTCTTCCTATTCAAGTTCTGGTTTCTGCCCATAGTTGAGATTATTCATTCAACATCATTTGCATCTGTTTGCAAACACCATTTTTGCCATTTTTGTCATCTTTTCTCCGAAGTAAATTTTTTCTTCCCTGGTGAGAAAGATCTCGAAATTAACCATGATGACAAGTGCAAGTACCGCGTTCCTATACAGACCAAGTTCAAGGGAACAGCGCCCGCAGAAAATGATTTTCAATCAATATCTGTGGGTTTATTTGAGTATCGTAGTGCTGTTCGGCAGTTTAGTCAAGGAATAACTTATCCTTCAGGAGTGTCGGCACTTCTCTTTAAACGGATAATACCTGAGTAATTTTTGATAATTTTTTTCATTATTTTCTTTGCAAGAAAACAAGTATGTTGTACTGGTCTTATCCCTATAAAAATACTAGTATGTTGCATTACAAAGTACTGTTAGTCTTGCAACGACAATGCATTATGTTCAATATTCAATATCATTGTTGACAAATGAATTCGAATCCAGTCGTCAACAATAAAATATACACCAATAAACTGAGCTGATAAGTTAAATATCGGCATATATCGCCATGATTTGAGTGTAAAAACAAGAAAATGGATTTTTACAAACAAAGCAAAAATAATTGAAAAATCTATCGAAGGTTCATGGAGAATTAATGAACTTTCTGCTGCAATGACTTATAATTTGGATAGCGCTGATGTCCTTTCTGCATTTGCGCTCTCTCTCTCTCTCTCTCTCTCTCTCTCTCTCTCTCTCTCTTAGCACAGTGTTTTAATAATGGTCATTCATACTCAATACGGGGAATCGAATGGATTTCTCCGCTGCGTCCATAAACGTCTCTGCGTTCAAAACATCTAAGACACTGACTGATACTTGTATGATTCTCAAATTATAAAACGATGACAATGAAGACACGACGTCGACATGCAATAGATAAAGGTGTTTTAATGTACTCTACGCGTGGAAACAACAAACAATGCGATTACTTCACGTGAAATTCATGATGATTTAAACTGTGACATAGTGACCACGTGATCAATACCTATAACATCTACCCCGACGAATCTGACAAAGCGTATTATAAAGAACTGTCCATCAAGGGAATGAATACTAACAGGGCTCCAGCGGTTTGAGTGTTCGTGGAAATGCGATTAACAAAGGTGATGCCGTGAATCTATTGCCGTGTATCCAGTCTGAAAGGCAACTTCGTTAAACTACTACATTTCAAAAAATTAAGTTTTACAGAGAAAGCTTTGCTTTCAACGATGTGAAAACATGTATATTCTGTTGAAGATTGAGATGAACGTCAAGACACATACTTCTAAATGGAAAACATTAACGATAATAAATATTTATATCAAGATATAACTATACTCTCTCAGGCTTCAAAGATAGACACAATTTAAAAACTTATAAGACTTGTCTGTTTCACCGTTTGCCCAAATAAAAACAGAAAAAAGATAAAATGCTACACGATTAAAGATATCTAAATAATTGTAATAAATGCAAGCTATACACTCTGTAATAGAGTCCTCGATACTCAATGAATAATCGGGTTTCTTCTGACGTGCAATAAAAGCCCTGTGGCTGGGCGCCCTCATTCGACAATGAAAAGCTTGTACTTCCAGCTTTTTCATATAAACACCAATGAGCTTTGATTCATAGAATTGGACGATTTGATATTAAGGTTCGAGCAATTTGCTGCGACGCGGGGTTGCATCGTTAAAGTTCTTATGGTTTGACACCTTCGCAGTGAGTGTTGTACGCCCTCAACGATCTAGGAGTCACGACAACTATGTTCCTGTGCAGTTCAAGTAGACGATGTTTGCGGTCTGCCGCCAAACCGAGTCGGTCAAATCACCTGAATGTACCGATGTTTTTTTCAAACAAACAGTCCTTCTGCGGACGTCTTTCCCCTGCACACTTTGCGGAAGCGTCGTCCAATCTAGCCTAGCATTGCTCGTTTTTGAAACGGCGACTTGCCTTCCGGAGATCTCGAGATTTCGACCAAGGCATGGCGAAAGTAACCACCAACTTTTTGTCTATTATTCTGCCCATGATTAGGTAAGAATCTTTTTCATTGTTAACGTTGAGGAATTCACAGGTACACTGGCTGCCATCTTCCAATACCAGTGTCATTTTCTTTGTGTCCTTCTTCCTCAGACTACCTCTCTTGTAAAGCTTTTTCTTCTTTCCTTTACTGACAATTTTTATGTCCCCTCTTGATAGCTTTGTTTCCTGGATTTTAGTCTTCACAGCTGAAATAGATAGATAGACAGATAGATAGATAGATAAATAAAGACATAAATAAATAAATAAATAAATAAATAAATAAATAAATAAAATTCCATTAAGACAGCGCATTTATCCCCCGAAGAAATCGGATGCCCAAGGCACATTAGGATACACTGTTGCTTTTGAAGCTTGGACCAGGTACTTTTATCGACGCAGCGTACATATTTAGAAATCTTGTCATGATGTCGGAGTTACTTTAACATTGATACTGCTCTCCTGTTTTTGTTTGTTTTTTCGTTCATCTCATGCCTTTTGCAATGAAAAATTATCGATAACCTGGAAGAAATTGGTTATTCGGATGATGTACACAACTCAGTCGGGTGACGAGTTGAAGGAACAGTATCTGGGTGAGATTGGCAGGGTTGGATACAGCTGCACGCATCGACGGAAGTTGGCGGTTTACTCGCTTTGCTGCGCGAATGATTCGCCGCAATGGAGAATTGCATGATAAGACTTGATTGGCCGCTGTGTGCGTGAAATGAGGTATGAGTTCGGGACGACTGACGGAAACGATAGCTGGCGCTTTTTCGGTCAGCTTCTGGCTGCGATTGGATAGTGAAATAGGCAGTTTGGGTATTGTTTGACTAGAGTGAGACGAAATGATTTATTTGGTTGGTAATTTGATTAAATCGGTTGTTGTCTATTGTAAGGATGTTGGATCCGTTACACTGGCTAATGATGGGTATAGTTGAGTGAGGGTTACGTAAACAGAACATGGACAACATTGAAGACGAGAAATCGGACTGTTGAAAGTGGTGATGATATGGGTCGCCGAATGAACCGTAAGTCTGGCAGACTAACGGTTGTCGCTATAGACGAATTCTCAGAAATATCTAAATTTAAAAATGTCCACATGTGTAGACAGCAAGAAAATACATGCTGAATTCCGTCTGGTCATTCATACATTGACTAGGTTTGACTGGAAAAGTTTAATACCGGGAAGCCAATTTGAGATTTATTTTCTGTAAAATTACGCAATAATGTGTGGTTGGTTGTCGCAGAATGCTACCATTGGGGAAATTAACGAAGTAGCTGGCCGATTGAAAGGTTGGGCCGGTTTCCTTTTACCGTGTTCAGTTGTGGGTTTGGTAACTTTTGCATGGGTGAATTAGAGGCTGGCAGTTTGATCGCGGTGAAGTAGGCAGGCAGACCCTGAGTTGCTGGGCGGTTCAAGAGGTCAGCTGGGCCAGCCGTACGTATTTAATAGCCGACGTGCCGATCGGATTATACACCAGGTAGGCGCATTGAAATATTTGCTGGGTAAATCCCATGCATTACGCACGAACTGAGTTTGGGCGTCTGTGTCTGACCCGACTTGTGGTAATTTTCCGTTTTCTGCACTTCAATGACTGAGGATCTCTCTGTCGCTCTTCTCAATACGAAATACCTGCATTTGTCGGAAATTCGACAAAAACCGTGGCACCACAAAAGAAATGGGTTTGTGTCTTGATGTACGGACATGTAATAACCACGTAAAAAAACCGGCACTGTCCGCCTACCCTCGTCTTAATTATTATCAACACCCCTAAAGGACGGAAATGGCATATATTGTCTCCCTTTCTGCTTTTCGAGGTCACTTTTGATTCTTTTCACTGTCCCATTTCTACTATTGTTGATTTTGCCTTCAGAAATCCGATGTGTACGCCTGAAGGCTTGCATTACAAGACAACTTTTTAGAAATCTTCGTGACATAATGGGGGCAAAGAAAGACTTAGGTACCCGCGGCGGTATCCTCAAAACGACCGTACAGAAAGGAAAACGCACCGACAAAAAGTATTCATTTCGATGTATTTTCGCATTAGTATTCAACATACGTCTTTGAATTGCATGGAGGATTTAACAAAGCCCAAGACTGCCAAGTATCTGTGATGTTTTAAACTGTCGGCCATAAACCATCGGAGGGGGAAGTCCACGTAAATTTACGCACCGCCGCCCTCTTTCAACAGTTTGGTGGGACGCTGAGCAACGGCGTGCAATGGCATTGGTAATGGTATTGGACAACAAATATAGCGAGATATTTTATAAGACAGGTGGTCAACTTGCAATCGATGCTTTCTGTAAGAAGGGCGAAACTATGAAATACGCTCTCTCTTTCAACTGCCGCAATGCAACGCCATGTAAACCACCAATGAAAACATTGAACTGCAAGCGATATACAAGACCCGTCTTCCCGACTAAATTACTTTGGAAGCTACTTCAGCTGTTTGCCATACAGCGTTGACGCGGTGTCTGGCTGTCTTGAGCTGTAAAAATAGAACCAGGAACAGGTGTTTTATGGAATCCCCGCCATGTACCCTGTTCTGAAAACTTGACGAAGCTTCCGTGGTAGTTGCCCTTTAACCGCGCTTTTGATAATTCAATTCGCCTTTGTTTTTCTTGGCGCGGTTTCCGACACCAAACTGTAAAATATTCGACGTTTACATTGATCAGATGGCTGCACATGCCCTATGTTACACGTAGAGCAATTTGGTTTGGTGACTTCATCTTACAGGGAGATCGTATATATCACCGTAATTTAACCATTTAGGACGTTCACAAGACAAGTGGTACACCACTGACTCCACTAATAAGTCATGCCGTTCCGCCGACACTTTCTATGACGTCATCTCTCAGTACAGTGACATTTCATTGAACCCAACAGTACGTCATCGAAACCTCCTCCTTCCTTACCATCAGTCTGACTCTGGTCCCCCTCAAAAAAAAACGCACAGTGCGACAAGATATATCGGGCTAGCTTCAAAATTTAAAGTCTTGTTTCAAACCCACAGAATTGTAATTTATTCTAAAGGGACGGAGTTTTCTCGGATCTTCCATCATTTATAAATGTAGTGCAATGGTAAAGTTCAAATACAGCTGTCTCTCTCTAACCTCAACAGTCGGACAGCTTAACAGTCGGACAGCTTAAGCTGGGGCATGACGCGTACTTACCAAAATCAGCATTGCAAAATTCCGTTATGATTTTCTCTTCAGTTGCTTCAGCGTGGCACTGGTCGCAGACAGGGGTGCCTGTAAATTAAACAAGAGCAAAGATTGAGTTTTCTTAATCCGTAGGGAATTCATTGTCAGAACGCTCTGATTATTATATTTGGGCGAGAAAATGCCACCATTTATTGACGTAACTTAAACGCTACCGAGCAGTTCTCATGAAATGATAGAGCGCCTCTGTACTAAAAATGTTCACAACTACGGGGCTTTTGGCCGAACGTCAGCTGCCTGTTTTGATTTTCACACCAGTTCGTAGCAACAATACCGTGGGGGGTTGGCGTAGATAACACTTTTTCACAAAGGAGGAGAAATTGGTTTTATCTCTTGGTTAGTTTAGTCATAAGTCTTACGGTCCGAGCTTATAAAAACAATAGGGTAGTTAAGCAGCGGGGGTTAATTACAATCTAATCATTTGGGAGGGCATTTGACGCCTCCCCGTGTAGCCGATTGTCACTCATCACACGTTGGGACAGTCTCCCTCGTAAATTTTGACCACACGCTTGTCATTTTGGAGAAAGTACAGCGCCTCGGATCAACGCTTCGAAGCTGCGTGAAAAATGCCGTAATAATAGACGGCTTCAAGCCGGGCCCATATGACTAGCGCATAGCACAACATACACGTTTATCGCGCACTTGCACTTCACGGTATCGTACTCAGCACAAGTGCAAAGTCAAGACATTACGCCACAGAGTAATGTTGAAATGTTACACACTGTTTTAACGATCAGCTTGCTCGATTTCTGTTGTGGCAATATCTAAATACAGAGTCATGGCATCAAGGTATTCCTGTTGCCAAATTCACTGAAAAGTGCCGGCATGGTATCGCTCCACGCAGCTTTAAAAGTATTCAATAGAAAGGGAGGTATTTATTAGGTAGTTGGATACGGCTATATGGACCTAATTAACTGATCATCCAAAGAAGACGGATTCTTTTCTTAAAGCCCCAAATCGACCTGTGAAAACTTTTTAATGTTCCAGAGGGGCTTATTAGTGAGAAAATACTGCGTTGGAGGTCGAGACAGCTGCCGCGAATCTGTGCACTTTACGCCGGGAAAACAAACCTTTGTCAAGGAACCTTGGTCTAGACACGGTACGTCTGCTGTGAACGAGGACAGCACATGTCAACAGGTTAGACAGGAAAGAAAAAATATATCTCTGCCTGCCCGGCAACGTGTTCCAACAGCAACCTCTCCACTGCGGTGCAGTCACTTACCGCGACGGACTACACAAACTATAGTTGCTTTGACAAGCCCAAAACAGTGAACTTTGTTCAGTACAGGCAAGACAAAACGAGCATTTTAGATGTTTACTAATTTGCCCACACCGTCGACCAATTTACGGATTTTGGGTGGAGGGCAGGGGGCATCTGGATGGACAAAAGTGCGAATGTAAAGAATTTGTGTTGTATACATTACTCAGATAGTCAAGAAATTCCTGCGGTGTTTGACTACTAAGATGACTAAAGTCCCTGCCTGACACATTACCAGCGCATCCATCACACAAGTCTGCCGCAGTCTGTTTACAAAATCATTTGATTTAAACAAGTGGACAGGCTCATACCATCACTAGCGCGTTGTTTGACGAATATCATAGAGTACAGGTGCTACTGTTTAACTTTCAGTACTCTCTCTCTCTCTCTCTCTCTCTCTCTCTCTCTCTCTCTCTCTCTCTCTCTCTCTCTCTGAGATTGATCCTAATTAAGTCAGCTTATGCCAATAGCAGTGTTATTGTGGTTTGTGTGTGCAACAACGTCTATCTTAAAACGGATATCTACTCAGACTTCGAAGTCTGCACTGTACTTAACAATTACCGGTGAAATGAATGTATACTTCTTAGTTGGCTAAATTTCGTGAGCGAACTGCCTTGGTAAGAGACGAACATGGTATTTTTGCATTTTGGTTTTGGCCACGATCGTCAAGCAGTTTTTTATGAGGTGTCGCTCACTGCATACGCTCAAAACACACAACAGCATCTCAACTAGACAGACAAGGCCATCGAAATTCTTTTCGGCAGAATTTTAAAGTCCATTGTGCCAAAGTTTTGTGCGACTGACAACGTTGAGTTTTTTACTCTGACAAAACCAGTCTGACTTCTGCCTTTTTTCCATGCTTTTCTTCTGACCACGGGAAGCGTGCTTTTACGAGTTCGTCTCCTATCAGTGTTTCCGAATTCGCAAAAATAGGCGAGTTGGCACGGCGAAACAATGCGTTCCGAATGCCGCGGGATTGAAAGTTGAAAAGACAGCACACACTGTACACAGTTTTAGTGGGCCATGGAGGTCACTTTCTAAATGCTGCAGTAATGCGCTTTGGTGTAATGGTCACAAATAAAATGTTCACATCGCTGATTTATACCTTCAAAGGAACTAATG
This sequence comes from Ptychodera flava, assembly GCF_041260155.1. Lineage (NCBI taxonomy): Eukaryota > Metazoa > Hemichordata > Enteropneusta > Ptychoderidae > Ptychodera > Ptychodera flava. The sequence continues at coordinate 34,328,456 of NC_091936.1, read as the reverse complement.
ACAGATTGTCAGCCCTTTTGCAAGTTGTGCGAAAAAAATCACGTGCTTGATGAATAATTCATATACGGTGTTCGCGCCTGTTGGGCATTGCTTCTGCTGAATGCCATACAGACAAAACCGTGCTACCAGAGACATTTACAAGTAATGTATTGGAAGTCACAATTTGTCGCGAGACAAGTTTCTTTGGGGTCCTTGAGGGTACAATTAGGCTAATGAATAAAAAGATCGCCTGTGTACCCACCTTTGCCTTCGTTATCGCCACTGTCTGGGATGATCTCTCCTTCATAAATGGGGGTGATGATATCTCCCTCGCCGGGAACTTCACCTTCTGCCGTCGAATTTTTCATTTGGGCTTTAATGCAGAGGTCGTTGTCGAGGGGCAGCTTATTGCAACGTAGCATTTCTGGCCAGGGGTAACCGTGCTCAAGCATGACTGGCGAGCACTGGTCGCGTACCTGCTCACAAAGCGATCGACACGGGTAGATGGGGCGATCCAAGCAGACTGGTGCGAAGAGCGAACACAGGAACAATTGGGTCCCGGGATGGCATCTCTTGTGCACAAGGGGCACCCAGCTGGAAGCTTGCTCTTTAACTTCAGGTATACTGTCATGGTCCAGTAAATTGGGCATTCTCATCTGGTTGTAGCCGATATTTGCACACAGGCTCATTTCTTTCGGTATGGGAACGCAGGTAGGCTTTGTTATCCGACCACTTAAGTCCATGGCATAGCTCCACGTTGGAACTACAAATGCAAAGAAATACAATAGGGTTGGTAGACGAAGAAACGACGGACGCCAACACGACATCTTCATTAAGTTTTGTGTCCAATATACAACGGTCGATTATTCCCGAATAAAAAAGGCCGGTCGTTTTGTCTCAGTTCAGAAACTGCTTATGATCTCCCTGAGACATTCGTGGTGTCACAAAGTCAGTAAAAGTGCATGGGTGTTGATTGCCCGGTGTGCGGTCAAACTTGTCCGGCGAAATTCAGCACTGAACTGACGAAGGTGCCGACACTCCAAAAACTTGTATACTCTTCTGTACTCTCTTGTTATGACTTGGGTTGGTACGCTACCATTTACTTGCAGGGGTGTCCGGAAGCCCTTGGTCTTACCCCGCCGGCGCCTAGGTGTAGGATACTCTATACATCGAAATCGACTGGTCTCGATGAGCTGGCTGAACTAGTCGCCTTTGGCACAGTATACTTGCAGACTTCCACTACTTTACCTGTATTCAGTGTGGCACCGTGTACATAACTGAGAATGCATATCTTTCAAAGCGTCAATGTGTCAATTATGGGCGTTCAACTAATCAAAAACTTCTATAGACCTTGTGTCAATTTGGACTCTTAAATTGGATGTCAATCAAAAACTCCATCTGTCCATCACCATTGATAATGACTCTCGTTTAGCTAATTTCCACCACCCCCTGTAAAAAGACAAGCAAACACCACACAGCCCCTCATTAAGGTCCTACACAGTGTTGTGTACGTTAGACTGTGAAGTACTCACTTCATAAAGAAGTCTACGCTTGCTATTGAATCCCTGTGTGCAAGGTTCCCAACCACCTTTGTTTGCCCTTCTATAGGAAGAACAGCTCACAATGCTTAGCCCAGCAGGAAGGGCAAACGAAGCCAGGAAAGCGTTATTTTTTTTTCAAATAAAGTAACAGGACGTTTCTGCACACAGTGCATGTTAAATCTTGACAGGGAGGATTTGTCAACGGAACCATAAGGTGCTTAGAAGGGGAATGTAATGTACCATAAAACACGTAATTAAAAAGTTATCAGCGTGCAGTGTGTATACGCTATGTCTGAAAGTGTAAACGGAAAGTGAAGTGGTCTGGATCAGTAGAGCCCATCGTCGAATGTGTCTCAGCGATTATCATTTCCCTGAAGGATATAGCAATGGGCATGCATAAACATTCCACAGTCAGATAATAACGGTCCGTAACGAAACACCAGCGATGGGGACCCGATTATCGCAGTAAAATTGATAAAAACTGTCATTTGAAATATGCACATTATGTTATATCTATGTGCAATTACATCCGTGTGCAAAATGTTCTCGTGTTTTATCCATGTTTTTGTGAAAAGTCTTGTTTGGCGAGGAATTTTCCGACTCTCCTCATAGTTGGCATTTAATGGACAGGATGAATAAAAGATTGGTTATTCAATAAACATCATCTCGTGTCGTCACTTTTTCGTACATTATCGTATCTACGATTTGGAAGTCGCGATTTTCTCTTCTTTGAATTGTAAAAACTTGCTACTTATGTGTGTCGTGAAGATATTATGAAATGTTCAAGAACAACAAGACGAGATTACCTATATAAAGTTAGTGACTTTGGGGCGTTTTCAGAGATAAAATTACTTGTTGGTTTTTTTCTGCTGAGCAGTTAATTGTATTTGTAATATGAACCTACGGTGGGGGAGAGATACGGGTGACGTAAATCGAGTTATTAGCTCCCTTACAGAGGGACGTCCTAAGAGCCCACTTTTTGAGGTGACGACAAAGTGCAGTGTTTACGTTACTCCGGAAAGTAAAAAAAAATCTGTCATCGCAAAAACAAGAACAGTGGACGGTGCAAGTCACGGACGTCGACTCGAAAGAGCGAGGATGCGGGCCTTTAAGGTAGAACGCGCCTCGGGGACAGATATTCGGAATCTCAAACTTTCACAATTCTTTTCTGATATACCACTTGTGGGAGTTCATTTTAAAGCGCGTGGTGTAAAAAATGTTTTCCCCGCCTTAGTTTTTCCAAATTCGAAAATTTTATTTTCTCCACAGAGTTAACACAGGGATGGCGGCCATTTTGAATTTCAATATCGGTAAATCTTGGGTTATTTGTTTCTCTAGTACTAAAATTTGCAAGATGACCCCCGATTTTCATTCTTAATTTTGAAAGAGAATGGTTGAAAGATTCCTTAAGGGAAGTTGAGCAAAAGTTTAAGTCTTTCACTTTCAAGGCGGATACTACCTTAAATGAGAGACGACGCGCTCTTGGTTTCGTTATGGGAAGTAAAACACCAGCATAATGAACCCTATCTAACCAACAAACATCATGCGGTAAATCGTTGGCAAAATCTACCCTCACGGCCACCGAAGATTTAATTTTTCCACACCAGACAGCCATGATTGTGTTCGCCGCAACACACGGCTTAACGATAACAATATATATATATATATATATATATATATATATATATATATATATATATATATATATATATATTTCCATTCCCAAGTTTTTTCTGTCCGTCATGAACTGCCTCAGTAAAGCGTATAGATGAAATTGCCCCTGACAAACGACACGCGTCCATCGTCCATGTGTAAACAACAGAAACGCGCTCGAATATTTGTTGGAAATATAAACTTGCAATAATTGAGCGAGCAAAATGTTTGAGCCTACTTAAGGAGTTTGCCACGGGTCATGTTGTGACGCACTCCATTACAATTTTGCCGGACTTAAATTTAATGCATGTAATAGTACCGCGTACAACTCCACTTCCTCCACTCGACATGCCTTGCACGGGCTGTTTTCCATCACACTGACTGGTTGAGTGAAAACAAACCGTCCCCCAGAAACCACGTCCCCCGTTTCCCCATTCTTCTTGTGAAGGGTTTCTTCCTCTCGTTTAAGTGTAGGCGGGAGGGCTGCCATTCTACACGGGCCATGTAGAATCAAGGACATCGTCTTAACATGTTATTGTGTCGATGCCACCCGGCAGACGATATGAGCAACGTGATCGCGCCGACGCCGACTTGAACTATGTTATACAGAGATACTCTGAAATGTCGCTGCTGTTTGAGATATGATGCCGCCAAACTTAACATTGTCATGTGTCTAGAAATGCCGGTACTTCGAACGGTAAACTAACCGGATACGCAAGAAATTTTTAAATAAACGCAATAAAACTGAGAAAAGTGTGCGTAAAATTGTGAAAAGAGCGGACTCAACATTGAAACTGTCTGATGTTGACCCTATCGAAGGTCAAGGCACTCGGCTTACAAGACAGGGAAGGCCAAACGTACAAGTATAAATATACAAAGAAGATGAATGGTTTAAAATATCGCGCGGTGACCGACACACGAACTTCTAAATTTCAAATTACTCATTGACAGATTGGGCGATGACACCTGCTTGAATCGCCTCCAAGACGAATACGTCATCGATACTGTATAAACGTAAGCCACCTGCAGTGTACCCCTGCTACGTGGAAATATTAAGAAACAAAATTCCTTTCTTCGCTTCTTTAATTTCGTAATTTATTATCGGTTAGCAATCATTGAGCATCTTGAGACAAAGAGCGGTAGACAAGATACTGATAAACCGTCAGTCACACTAACTAACAGCACGGAGAAGAGGAAACAGTCACGTGATTTCTAATATCCATTAAACAATAACACAATGAGCTATACTCTAACAAACAGCGATCAACCTCGGCCACACAGTCCCCCTCTAACCCCCACCCCTGCGTTGGAACAGGGGTTATATTTGACATTTACTTTGCTCTATGTAAAATTCTTCACGTTGCCTTTCGCACAAAAAATCCAAATTCCCCCACTTGGCGATTTGTCCCATGATATGTGTTGATAATTTGCAAGCAAGATTTAGACTTTTCACCTGTGAAGATTACAAAGAATGCTACCAGTCTTTGTCGTCGTGGAAGAGCGACTGGTTGTCGGTTGACTGTAAATCAAAACATAATATCATTATTTATTTATTTATTTATTTATTTATTTATTTATTTATTTATTTATTTATTTATTTATTTATTTATTTATTTATATTTATTTATTTATTATTAATTATTTTGTTTATTTATGTGTTTGTTTGTTTGTTTGTTTGTTTGTTTACCAACAGGTTGCACCAATTACAGGCTAGTTTCAGAAAGGAAAGAGAAAAGATAAAAATGACAAAGAAAAACGAGAAAATCTAACATGACAAAAATGGACAATAAAACAAAATATAAACTAAAACAAGAAAAAACAAGTAAAAACAGGTTACACCGTGTATAAATCAGTCAATAGCCGAAGTAAATTGCGCCTAAAAGTAATAAAATTACCAAAAATGTCTAAATTTTGTTCATTAAAAATAGTAAAAACGTTTTGGCTCCGTGAAAAAAAAGAATATTTTGATATATTCGTACGATAGGAAGCAGGTCTAAAAAGAAGTGTACGACGCAGAGCTATAGGGGGAGTATAAAAATTAATCTGTCCAAGTACATCAGATATGTTGTAATAAGAATTTACAGTTTTGAACAGGAATGTAGTATCTAAAAATGCCCGTCTGCTCTCCAATGTGGGCAATTAATAATAATTAATAATAATTATCTTTAATGGTTGCATATAGACAATACCTGTCCTGAGTGTTAATAAAACTTTCTAGGATTACTCACCATATTGAAAATGAAACAGTGATTGCTATCTGGGGGACAACCTCCGTATTAGATGATTTGCGTTTATCGTTTTCAGTGCAAACGCGCTTCGTGCGATGCAAGGATCGAAGTTAGCAAATCGGACTTTGGGTTGAGTACAAACTGTAAACGCTTGCGCCGTTTAAATTGACTTGTCCCGGTCCTGAAAGTTGAATGTACCGTGAGTTCAAAAAACATTTTAGCACGAATAGCATTCAATATAAAGATACCAAGGGCCTAGCTTAAAGCCTGCTAACACACATGTCCAGGGAGATCGGGAATAAACACTGTAAACATAGCCTTGTTGTGCGCAGATGAAATTACATAGCATTTGTTGCCGGGATTATATGCCTATAATTTTCGCGACAAATGGCTCTGTAATCCGTTTAGGTCTTTCAGGTCAGTTAAGGGTTTATTTTATCAAAAATAGTGTTCTACAACGACGTTAAAATCTAAGGTAGTTAGGCCAAATATGGTCGGTCTTTGGCAAACAAATTATTGTCACATTATCAGTGATTTGTTGTAAAATGCCAGACGTCAACCACATGACGGGCGAAATGATCCTATGGAATGCGCATGTACAGTACTTCACATTGCACTGCAGTTCAGCACAGATAGGTCGGTCATAATAAGAAGGGTATTATTTTGCAGTAGGTAAAAATTTCAAGAACGAAATATTCCCTTATCTCCTTCTAGATTATCAACATGGCTGCCTCTGTTATTGTAATCATGAGAATAAGTCGAAAACCAAGTGTTTGATGTAAGCAAAGGAAAAATGCAATAAAATATCCCTGGCAACAGCAGCGTACCTCGACTGGTGTAGGTGCTTTACCAACCACTGTGCATTCTGGTATGCAGTTCCAAGAGTCACCTGGCCTTGCCAGACGACCACCTTACAACGCTTAGCTACTGTCTCATAGATTCGATGGCTGCGTTGTTTGTTTAGCACTCAGAAGTTTGAATAGGACCTGGTGCCTGTAACCAGACGGCATTCATCAAGCCAGCTACGTGAATTAGAGGCAGTCTAAAGTCTAAAACACAATACTGTTTGTATAAATTAGAGATATAATTGAAAAAAGTTTTAATTATTATCATAGGTATTAATTTATCATCATAGAATTGGGCAAAATAGTCCAATCAAAATTGGAAACGTCTCATATTTATGTAAACAATCACTAATGTGAGTAACTGAGCGAATCGTAAACAAACATTGAGGATTGGAATGGAATGTATAACTAATCGAAGTTTAAAGTGGTGAGTATAATTCCTTACATGCATACATGTACGTACAAAACACACACATTCATATATATACATACATGCGTGCCTACATACATACATACATACATACATACATACATACATACATACATACATACATACATACATACATACATACATACTTTGTTACTGACTTTGCACAGCATCTACACTATCACTCACGCACTCACAGAAACTTATACCGCTGTCATGTCCTTTTCAATATTTTATGGCGTAATTCGTTTTTAAATTCCCGAATGTGTAACGTGGAACTATGAAGATCGGGTCTTGACGCTATTATGTTGGGTACAGTAGTCGGACGTGAAGTCAGGAACTCAATACTTTGAACCTTGATTGACAGTCGTGTTTTTATGAAGGGTGGGAAAGAGTCTGGTTTATCACAACCCCATCTCTTTATCGCCTCGGTTTGTCAATAGAAGAAAATGAGATATTGCGAGGTTTAAAAAAATGGAACCTGCATGAAGGAAACAACCTGTGTCTACTTCACTCTGCGGGATACGTCAACGAGTCGGGCGTCGAGGCAACGCGAAGGAGCCAATTACCCGACCCATTGAGGAGTTGAATTGGCAATGAACACTGACACAGACGACATAGCAGCCGGAAAGTTAACCGCGGAAACACAACTGCATGTCTGCCGCTGTTAAGCATTTTGTCGGAAACGCTCAGGAAACCAAACAGAAATTGAAAGGGGGACATTCCACATTTTGTTCACCGCTCAAGTCAATCGAAAATTTAAAACACTGTCTTCGTCAGATGTCAGCTTTTATTTGACGTTCATTTAAAAATAAATCATCCAACGAATCAATTCAGTCTTAGTATTTTTGGTTGACACCCCTGAGTTCCAGTCTATGACAGCGATTTTGACCGGAGGCGATGAAGTTTGTACCCCGAAGAAAGACTCAAACTAAACGTAGTTATTTTGTCCGTAATCACGATAGTCATGTGACCACAGACGCCAACAATCCACGAGAAAGTGAGATTTGAATATAATCTCCGAGTGACGCAAGTTGGAACGCACATCTACGAGAACACATACCGATTTCAGATTTCAGGACGGTTTTAATCTGTGAAAATGTCTTCTGTAAATCTGTGTCCTCAATGTCTTAACAGACCTATCGTTGATTTTACTGTCCTTTTACACACAATGTACGTCTTTGAAACGCAACAAAAAAAACCACCACGCTCACAATGCCAACCGACGAAGTCATTGTTACACCTGGTCGCCCTTATTGCGACCCATTCACTGAAAGCCCCTTTTCCGCACACAGTGTCCTTTGAAGTTTTTTCCAGTCTGCCTCGCAGAAACGTTCTTTGCAGTTTCCATCTTCTTAATTAGTTTTTTTTTTCTGGGAGTAAAGTGAATGTTGTATGAAACAATTTATTATATGAAAACCCGTTTACCAAATCATAATAAAAGAAAACTGGGTGAACTTCAGCTGAAAACATATTCATAAATTGGCATCTACGGAATCACTGATGTGCTATGCATATTTTTGAGAAAAAACGAGAGTGAGGAAGATATTGTTTTACCAAGACGCATTTCGATTGAGAAACGTTTCTCTCTCTGCTGTCTATGGTTTCTTTCAAAGGAAAGCCAGAAATGAATTTTGGCATTGAAAGGAGGACATCTCACTATAATTTTGTCGTTAGCAAACCTCGCTAATATGACTTGGTATCATCGCTGGTTCCATTGATCTGTGCTCACATAACGTGGGTCGAGCTATTGGTTTGTTAATGTGCGGAGGAGCGTTGTTTGAGCAGGAAACTACAGGTAATCGCTCATTATCAAACCCACAGCGTTCGATGACATGTGAACGTGACAAAGTTTTCATCATATAGTGAATTATAGGTGACATTATATACGGAATGAATGGTTTCACAAATTGACAGCTACTGGAGTACACCTGACGTTATGTAATGGGGCAACATTGTGTCGGTTATGTGGTTAGGAACTGTTTGTCCCTGTCCGACTCTCACATCGTGAGAAGTACATCAACCAAATTAACAGTGTTGTGCTGTCGTGCTGGGGTGTAATGTTATTTAAACTTTGTTTTTTGTAAGGTGTTATGTAATTTGTCATTTCATGCTGTGATGTGATTCCTAATGGTAAGATAACGCCATGTGATACCTCTCGCATAATAAGCTTAGAGAAGTTATTTTTCAACGTTTTGCTTTGGACAGGGTTGGAGAACTTCGGAGGCGACGTCAGTCAAAAACTTGCTAATGAGTTGAACATGTAGGGAACTTGCAAAACAGGCAGTGAAGTCTTGAACACTAAACTTGGCTGTCAGACCGTATCGCCATCGCTGTAACGATATAATTTATAAACATGAAATTAACCACATGCACGGTTTAATATACCATGATTCCGGGAGGAAAGAAATTTACTCTTCGAAAATGCCTTGTGAAAGAACGGATAGCAAAGTACAAAATTGGCTGGTTTCTTGAGTCTGTGATGTATCAAATTGATTTATTGTATGTCAATGTCCATTGCTGGCCATTGCTGTGTATTATTCTAAATTTTTGCGATCCATGAATTCCTTCCTTCTTGTGTCTGTCTGTCTCCCCCTCTCCCTGTCTGGCTGTGTGCCTGTCTATCTGTCTGTCAGTCTGTGCGCTTCTGTGTTAAAATGCGGTGGTGACTATCTCATGTATTTATTGTACAAATAGACCGCAAGTTGTATCGCGACCAATCAGGGCACAACAATACGGTCTCGATATCATCATGGTCGTCCTCTGCAGAGATGGAAAATATGTTCATGTGTGATCGAGAAAGACGTTTTTATGTTTGAGTTGTCACTGAACGTAATGAAATGACTAAATCTCATTGCCCGTTGGCTGGACCAGTTGACTCTAGCTTTGAACGCGGAGATGAAAAAAGTAAAATTTTGCGCAAAATACCGGCATGACAGCTGTAGAGCTGGTACGACTACATATACAAGTCTTGTATCGCTGTAATTCCTGTAACAATGTCAACCATATTCCAGCACACTTCTACCAACACCGACATCATTGTGTTATCAGATGCCTGTGTTGAGTAAAAACCATATTCATCAGTGTTTGCTGGCATTTCAGACAAAGACCACGAGAGAGATGAGAGTTGAAAATTACAGGGTAACTATTTCAAGGATACACACCAGCGAGTAAAGACTGGATTTAAAGGATCAATCCTAGGTAACCCAGCAACCAATAAATAATGGCTCGGCGATCTCCGGGATTACCATGACAACGGGATGGAGTCAGCCATACAATGTGGTTCTTACTTATCCTCTTTTATTTCAAAAGGATGTCGGTGTTGTTGACATCTGCCAATTTAAAATTCCTATACACAGCATTTAGTTCGGGATTAAGAGCCCGTTAAGTTTAAGATCACAAAGAATTTCCTATTTCAAATGCATAGAAATGTTTTGATCACACATAAGCGCCTTGATCAAAACCTGAACCGAGGCCAAATACCGGGCCAGAATTTATTTTCAAACTTAAATTCCTTTAAGCCCAGTCATTTTTCATTCATTCATTGACATTTCTTTGTCATAACAGGGAAGGGTAATTAAAGCAGGACGAACTTTGGACGAAAAGTAAAATATCAAAAGAATACTTGGCCAGGGTATTCAACCTTTCACCTACATCGTGTTCGCGGCGCACGCTCAGCAACAATCGGACGACGACTTTTCTGCTGCTGTCTGCATCTTCATAGCGATCTCTGAAAGAATGAAAAGAAATGGGATTTTTTTTCACTAATGTACCACTTCCTCTGGCCGACTTTGTCGTCTCGTTCATAGCATTTAACGATATACCGCACAGAACGGAGAACAATGTCTACACCGCAAAGAACAGGGAACAATATGGAGCGGTTTCACTGAAAGGTCATTAAAATGTGATTAGGATTGGCTTTAATCAAGTCTGCCGACTAGCCCACGCAAATCTATAGAATGGCTGGAGAAAGGAAACGAACGGTGCGCCTGTCGAGCTTGTAAAATATCAGACGGTGTAGAACTTTCAGTAAATGGTAATGTGTCAGAAAGTATAGCCACAAACTGTTGTGTAAATGATATAGTTGTAGTTCATATCTTTTTATGATAAAATCACTTGCTAGTTAACATTCGAAGGTATTTCACTCCCACTGGCATGACAAAGAAAGCAAAAATGCCGTGATTGGCAGAAAAGGGATTTTAAGTAGTAGATCGCCTGCCGAGAATTCAGCTGGCAATGTCTTACTTGATTGAGAGGTATGGTAGCTAAAGTGGCGATTGAATCAAAAGTTGTACAAATCGGGCGACGTAAAGCACGGTCATAAACAACCAGCGAATCAGAACTGTTAAAAGAAATCTGTCAATCATTCAGTCAGTTCATTGACCGGGCCTTTCATTTGTAGTTTTCTCAAGTCCTTCATTCAAGGAAATAATCACTCTCCCATGTGGCAAAAAAATGCTAATTGGTCATGGGAACTTTATCGTCTGCCTTCATCGGTAATCTTTTGGAAATCTTCACAAATATTCAACTTTAAGGTAGTATGGGCCTCGAAATTAAAATACTTTAACTTTGGCCCAAACTTTCCTCGCGTAAATTTTGAACTTTTACCTTAAAAATCGAGAATAAAAGTCGGGTCACCTGGTAAACTTTATAACTAGAGAGGCAAATTTTACGAGTGCTGATACTTGAAATTCAAAATGGCCACCATACATGTGTTAAATCGATGGGGAAAAATAAATTTTCTATTTCCACAAAATTAATCCGCTGACATTTTATTTACTCAACAAGCTTCAAAATAAGCCCCCACAAGTGGTTGGCCAAAATGTATTGTATTATAAAAGTTGGGATCCAAATAATAATGTGGGTGTTCCGTCCCGTGATTTTGAAATTTAACTTGCATCTTTCATAGTGAAGAAGTTTCTGAGGCACAACCCGCCTTAATGGCAGCGATAACGATACAGCTGTAGCCTCCAATAAATTCCTCCCGCGTGATTAAAGGACGGAGACAAATGCATAATCTTCTAAGCATACTTTGGTTTCTGTTTGACAAAAGAAATTCAGTATATTGTTCGACTGAATAAAACCATGATGCTGAAATGTCATGGGACAAAGTTCTCCTACCAAATCCGGAGGTAATTACAACAAAAAAATAGTTAGGTATTTATCTAAATTTTTGTAAATTTAGACGTTCTGAATTCGATTTTGAGACCTTTTTCTAACTAAGGGAAAGTTTAACCACTGCCCTGTTACATAAAACATTTCACTTATCATCAGCATTATTCGGTAAAATCCGTTAAGGTAGAACGCGCCTCGGGGACAGATATTCGGACTCTCAAACTTTTACAATTCTTTTCTGATATACCACTTGTGGGGGTTCATTTTAAAGCTCTTGATGTAAGAAAACTTTTGACTATAACTTCGTTTTTCAAAATTCGAAAATTTTATTTTTCTATAGGCCTACATAGAGTTAACACAGGGATGGCGGCCATTTTGAATTTTAAATATCGGTAAATCTTTGGTTATTTGTTTCTCTAGTATCAAAATTTGCAAGTTGATCCCCTATTTTTATTCTGGACTTTGAAAGAGAATGGTGGAAAGTTTCATTGAGGAAAATTTGAGCAAAAGTTTTAGTCTTCCACTTTCGAGGCAAATACCTTAAGGTAATATGCACCTCGAAAGTGAAAGACTTAAACTTTTGCTCTAACTTTCCTCAAGGGATCTTTCAATCATTCTCTTTCAAAATCAAGAATAAAAATAGGGGGTCACCGTGCAAATTTTGGTACTAGAGAAACAAATTACCCAAGATTTACCGATATTAGAAATTCAAAATGGCCGCCATCCCTGTGTTAACTCTATGGAGAAAAATAAAATTTTTCGAATTTCGAAAAGCTAAGCCGGTGAAAAGTTTTTTTTTTCACCAAGAGCTTTAAAATGAACCCCCACATGTGGTATATCAGAAGAGAATTGTAAAAGTTTGAGAGTCCGAATGTCTGTCCCCGAGGTGCGTTCTACCTTAATACACGCTTCTCACACTGAACAATATGATATTGCAAAAATATGTGCACACTTGTTCTGCTTTTTATGGAAGGTTTCAACACTATGAGTGAGTGTTCATCAAAAGGGCTGTTGGAGACAGGCTATTTACAAGACTACCCATGTTATGAACGCAAGCATTTCTAAATCTATATTGACTGAAGAAGTAATCAAAACAAGACATTGGCCATTAACAGTTGTGCGCTTAATCAAAACTTGTTGTTTCTATAACATGGTAATCACTCCATGACGTGACATTTTATGGGACTGACTCATCAAGTGCAAACACTAAGCTCCTAAAAATTTAAACCCATGAGCAAAGTCACACACATGCTTTCAAGTTTTGTAATTTTATGAATGTCCTACTCGTCATTTATAGTATTTGGAATGTTTCTTGATTTTACTTTGTTTTGGTCCGAAGATTTCATTGTCGAGAATTAGTTTCTTTTGTTTTTTCCATCTGTATCTCTCTACCCAACACCGCCCGCCCCAATTTCCTTGTGAATATTTTGAGTCGTGGTACACAGAAATCGTGAGTTTTTCCTGTCCTTCGAGAACTTAATGTCACTGTGCTATGACGACTCTTACACAGATCAAAATGTTTTATAATGTATTGAATACACATCCCCTTTGCGAGAGCGCGAAAATGAGTGTCTTTCTCGCGTCGGTCGGTCATTTCATGCGGAAAATTAAATAGTAACAGATATTATTTAATCAAACCTAACTCTTGAATGCCTGAAACCCAACCTCGAAAGAAAACACTAGAATGGAATGTTGAAAATAATCACGTCATGGGTGACGTTAAATGACCAAACATTTTCAAGGGTCTTGGGTCATAGAACAGTGGCAAATACTAGCTAACATAACTTTCAATTCAAAAATCACAAAATCAGACACTGAAACGAACGAGCCTAAACAGTTGGGTTTTTATCTTCAGCACAGTCAAATAATGGCATTATGGCGTACGTACTTTTGCAAGTTCATAAAAATACTTCGATTTATTTTTCAGCTGATACTTGAAACTTTTCCTAATATTTGAGATTCATAATACTTAAAGTGTTGCTCGACACAAAATCGTTTCAAACTCCAAATAGTTATCACTGGCCTGCTTACACGGCGTATACGTATTGCGATGTTAGTGTTTCCTCGTGCCGCTGGCCAACTGGAGAAATACTTAAGCAAGTGGACAATCAAGCCGCAATCCAGACATGAGGGCGCTCACCTCTACTGTATCAAATTGACGTTGTCACTGAACAACGATGGGACATTCACAGACTAAATCTGGACTGAGTAGCGGCCTCGTTCCAATGGTAGCTTCTCCACATACCTCTGTTTTAGGGTCTATGGCTTAACCATAGGTTAGCGAAATTAAAAGTGAAAAAGCGTTGGTGCATCGCCACACGATCTTGTCGCAATCCTGTAAAATGTGATAAAGCTTACTGAAATCGGAAATTGACTGCAGTGTTCACTGAAAAGTTTCATGTTTCCGTCGCAAAGAGGTAACTACATAAAAACTGCATACCCGATGTGAACGTAAACTTTGCAATTAGAGCGTCACTGACTGTCAATAAAACGTATCTAACGACTTCTCAAAGAAAGGCACTTGAATAAAGTGAAGTTTGACTCGGTAAAACCTCAAACAGTGATCATACCGAAATATATTACACTCTCACTGAACGTCATGACGAGTGCAGCATTAGTCAGACATACAGCGGATTCCTACGTTGACTATACCGGTACCTCATTAGCCCTGAGTTTGTATAATTTTCAATGCAGAATTACATTCCTAAGACACTGCCAAGGAGGGATGATCAGCAGAGAAATGAACTACGTATCGATAATGCAGTGTATATATGCTCTCTACAGCCAGGTCTATGTACTTATTTTGGACACATCTTGCCAACAGTGCGTTTGAAGTTATCTTTCAACCTTACAAGACGCAGAGATTCTCAAGATACACATGATCCCTGGCCACTCAACCTTTGCCATATATGTTTCGCTGTCAGATACACCATTGGTTCGGAAAAGACTTAAAACTTAACTTCGTATCGAGGCATTAAGTTATCTCGCGCCTCGAAAATGAAGGGCTTAAACTTTTAGCTCAAACTTTCAATCATTATCTTTCAAAATAAAAAATAAAAATCGGGACTCACTGTGCAAATTTTGGTAAAAGTGAAACAAATTACCCAATACTTACCAATATTTTAAATTCAAAATGGCAGCTATCTGTGCGTTCGGGGGAAAGTAAAATCCTCAATTTTCACAAAACTTTATTTACTCCATAAGCTTCAAAATGACCCCACAAGTTGTTGGCCAAAAGAGTAATGTGAAAGTTTTGAGAGTCTGAATGTCTATCCCCGGGGCGCATTCTACCGAAATATATATCATAGAAACGCCTTTCAATTGTACAATGGGAAATTGTCAAATCGGCGTATTACATGTTCAGACTCTGGAAATATGACTTCACAATACGAATAAAATTGTTGTCGTCATTACTGTTACTCCGCATTCCATTTTCGAAGGGTGCCTTCCAGGTATCCTATGGCAAGGAATTCGAACGAGACGTCCCGGAGAAAACGCACATCCTATTGTCTTCTTGCACTGTGATCACGTGATGATAGAAGATAAAACATGACATCATATTAAACATGCAGAAGTGTATGAGAAAAAAATGTTACTCACCTTTGATATTCTGGGTGATAAGAAATATATTGTTTTCGTTTACCTAATGATCACGTCTGTCTTTTATACAAAGTTTTTGACGACGCACGTTTTACGAAGGCTACGCGATTAAACCGGCTACTTAGGATAAACTTACATATTTTAGTTTGGAAATTGGTGGAAACGCTAGCGTAAACCCACCTCCCATGAATAGGTCTTCGAAAAAAAGATTTGTAAATATTTAGGTGCTGAAAGTATTTCAACTGTGTCAGTTGATTACAATTTACAAAGATTTTAAAGCATTTAGAATTTTTTAATGTAGTCCTTTCTAGCCAAATGCTTCTACATCCGCGGTGGACGTGACTAAACGTTGTGAACCAATTTATGTTATAATCATTGGCGAGGAATTTATCAAGCGTACAGTTTATTCCTAAAACTACTGATTAATCACTATTTTGTTTGCCTAAATAGACATCCATCTGCATACTGAAAAATCTTTGCTTTCCTTTATAGCATCTTGGCCTCGAGGTCAGAACATTACTCCGCATTTTTGTACATATCAAATTCTTAAATAAACAACGGGTTAGTTTAACAGATGTCTGGTGGAATGATGTTGGATTACAACTCAACTCTTCAAGGTTTATTTATCCGACCGCCCACTACCGTCTGATCTACGCCATCTGTCATATTTTCATACTTGAACAGCCGGATCGCTCACCGCTTGTAATGTGCGACTTGGCAAAGTTTCCCAGCTTTGTTCTGTCGTAATTACAGCCTAAATCGCTGGATTTGCAACCTTGGACCAGCTATATCTCGTCTAAAATGAGCGAGATCCTCATGGGTGTAGTTTGAACACGTTAATTTAATTGATGCAGTGGATTTTTGTGACT
Organism: Ptychodera flava; assembly: GCF_041260155.1. NCBI lineage: Eukaryota > Metazoa > Hemichordata > Enteropneusta > Ptychoderidae > Ptychodera > Ptychodera flava. The sequence continues at coordinate 34,312,199 of NC_091936.1, read as the reverse complement.
TCTTTGCATGCAAGCACACCTACTTATAATTTCTTGCCAACTATTTTGATTTTTCAGGGTGTACAGATGTGTCACTCTGAATCATTTTCCAGACATTTTAATCACCTCACCTATATATCATCATATTAAAGAGTCTCTCCATGGTCTAGTTTTTAACCAAAGGTCTATTTATATACTCTAAGTAATCGAAAGCCAGCACATCTTAAACGAAGAAGGAAACACATGGTCGTTTACCATCTTCGTTATACGCCAGAGACTCCGATGATTCATGCTTCTTGTAATTGGAAAATTACTCACTTTTTGTAACCGGCCAAATTCGTAGAAGCAGAGACAGTTATCTTTCTATCATGTATGGCACAGCTAATCGATTACAAGGTTGCAGCAACCCCTTGCACTTGCCTAGCAATTGGTCACACCCTTGGTACCAAAATTACGAAAAGCTTCCTGAAACACATCCTAAGACTTGATCTCTCTGAAAGTAATGCTGATCTCTAATGTCAGCTAAACATTGTGTCATTTGCTTTTTTTCTATTCATACTCTCATATCTCTGCGAACCCTAAAACATCGATGTTCAGGTTTGTTTAACTGAGGCAGAATACTATAGATTAAAACGACGGCCCGATCTTATACAGAGGGACGGCCAGACTGGGCGCCGGTGTGGGACGACAAAGTGCTGGGTTTATCTGTAAAAACTGCAAAGTAGGGTATTTTTAAGCGAGACACATGGATGGATCACACGATTTTCAAATATACTCATCCAGTCGAAAAGCCTTGCGCCAGTGTACAAAAAGATACTGGAAATGTTGAGGTGATTCTCTGCATGTTTTCGTTCTGAGTGACGTCATTTCACTGTGGTCTGAATCTGACTCATTTCAAATCTTGCCCTGACAAGTCTAAAAAGTATTTCCTTCCAAGAAATTGTGATGGCTGAGTTGAAATGACGAGTTCTTGCCACGCTTTGATTGACCCAACCAAGGACAGTCGTGGTCTAAATGTTTAACAAAGCACAGTGTTTATTTACAAGTTCACTTTGTGGTGTCGGATCTGTACCATCGATAGTTTCTAACAACTATTTAAGAAGTCGATGCACAAAACCAAGTTTAGGAAACAAAAACAAAAGATACATCAATGAAAAGTGTCCTTGACTTTGTTTTATTGTCCATTTAGCGTTAAAGTCAGCGTTTTTGTGTCGTAACTCTCGTAAAATAAATATTACAGAGCTCGATTTATTTTATAACAGATTGCAGGTGGCATCACGATGCAATAGGCAGAGGAAGAAGGAAATTTGATGTTGATACATGGTGTTGAAATGGCTGCAAACTGTGTCCTTGAACAAGGCACTCTGGGATGGCGGATGTCTAGGGTGTGTAATTGGCCAGTTTCATGCTGAATCCGTACATTCTGGTATTTTGGGTTGTATGACAATTTAAAGTGCAGTGTTGTCTGGAGGTAAAAGAAGCCATATGAAAATGCCAAGTTTTGCTTTAAAGTGAGCAACAGAGGTACTTCAGTTACAGAAACCAGTGAATACGCTTGGAATCTGCAAACAGGGGCAACAAGGAAGAACATGTTAACCCAGTACTGTAACATTGGCCCTACTCAAGAAAGAGCCAAGCACGAGGACACTGAATAGAAGGAACGATTTAGGCGTAGGGCCATAATTATACTATAGAAACTGTGATGATGACGATTACAAATACAGGGCCTTGGATTTGCCATGATGATCAAAAACGTGAGGTGATGATTTATTGCTTTTCCAGACCAATGTCCCTTTGCAAAAAGCAAAGAATACACAACAAAATGTAAAATATTGAGTACGAGGATGCACACTTAAATTACATAACACACTGCATGTATTGTAAGTGAAGATGTCAGCGCCATGGCTTTGTATACATATTTACAAAGATTGATAAGTACTTTAACATTTGAAACAGTCATTAATTATTGAAATTTATTTTGGCTGAACGTGTGCAAGAAATGAAAAAAAAAACTCTATTCGGAGAGAATTGCACATTGGACAAGCGAAAGAGGTACTCGTCTTCAAAGTCAGCCACATAATTGTATGGATCGATTTCCTTACGTCGACCTTCCTCGATCGCTAAGTCAGACGAAAAACAACGAAAACTTGTGCATTACTTCAAGACAAGGTCCTTCTGTTCTTGGGGTCGGAGGTACGGAGGCAAGCGGACGAATAGGATTCTAGGCTAGGTCCTTCCGTTCTGGTTCTGGAAAGCTTTACATGTAAAATCCTTTATGTTCGCATATTTGGTTTTTCTAACTAAAAGTTTTTTTCAGACTGTTTATTTACAAGTGCCTGACACTCTGGAATGTAGTGAGTGAAAAAAAGTGATTTCATTGGCAACTTCTCGTGCCACCCATGCATACCCAAGACCGTACGAAAATAACTTATGTTTGACTGATGTATGTCGCCCTAGGAGATGAAAGTAAAATATAATATATGTCTGACGAGGCGGAAAGAGCAGCTTCATGCGGTAACTAATACAATAATTTACTTTTGAAACGAAAATTAGCGAAGCCGCCCACTCTCTCCGACCATTGCCTTGTTTGTTGTTTTGACTGACTGATAATAAATATCGGCACCAATTTCTTCGAACTCTTTCCATTATGTCATAATATTACAAAGCTGACGAGTTCTTATCTATATGTTGGTTTGGCTTGCCGACGTTTGGATTGCCCCGAGGCAAATATTACGCGATCGAAAACGAGACCAAAATATATGTAGTACGAAACAACTGCAGTTCAGTTTTGGAATTGTTGAAGAGCCAAATTCCATGTATCGTTCAATGACCTTCTTACGGAAAATGACTGACGTACGCATTTCTTACAGAATTGATAATAAAAAGCAATCATGCAGTGTTTTCTCTGCATGTTCACTGAAGGGGCAATTTCTACCCCATTTATCAAAATTAGGGGGCAGACTTGACATTTGGAGGAGGGGCAGAAACAACAGGTCACCACACTATGTGCTTGGGTCACCATTATATGAACGCATTTGCTTGCTGTATTTTGTGCGCGATTTTCGCGCTGTCAGTAACTTTTAAAGGGCAGAAAGTGGCTCGAATTGCGCAAGTTGCGCAATTGCGCAGTCGAGAGAAAACCCCGAAACATGCCTATGAGTACCTTCAAATTACGAACGGAGTCTGCGACTTAAAAGTTTACAATGTCATGGGCGTGAAGCGGGCAGAAAGGGTTGTAAATATCTTGTGTGATGCCGAAACTCCCAATCTTTGAAATCATCGAATTTCAATAAAAAAACAGTATTGGAGTTCATAACTGTTGTCTTACATCAGGCGGACAATTCAAATAGTCTGAGTTAGCATTACTGAACCTGGCACTGGCTTTCCAGTGCTATAAATCGAGTGTAAAATACGGTACTCATTCACTCCCAGGCATTTCAATTTGTAAAGTAAGAGAGAGAGTGATTCACTCAATCAAATGCTTTTAGAAATCAACAAAAAGGCAGTTTTCAATGTTTGGAGCTTAGGGATTTCTGAATGATTGCACAAAGCCCAAAAAGATTGTCTACCAAGCTATGTTCTTTATTAAATCTTGCTTGACAGTCTGACTGCACATTTGTAGTCTCCGACCTGAATCACTGCATGGTTTAGAACTGAACGGAAGTGAAAATGTTTCCAACAAAGAGTAAGGAGTGGTATTGCTCTGTAGCTATTAACCCTTTGAGTGCTGTATTTTTTCCCACCAAAATTTCAGTGCAACTTTCTACCAATTTTTATGAACTTTTCTGTAATTTTTCTGATAATTTTAGACCAAATGAACACAGCATTTCATTTACCACAGATTTTTATCAAAATTTTGGCAAAAATCTGACAAAAATTGATAGGTATATTTTATAAGGGTGACAAAAATTGACATTGGCGCAATCGGATGTAGAACCCTTTAAAGAGAGGAATGGCAACCGCTATAGTCCACTCAAATAAGGAAAAGTAACATTTCACTGTTCAACTAAGTTGGCACAATATCGTTAGATGAGAATTTAAAACACTAATTTGGTCGAATTTCCATTTTCCAGTGACCACGAATAATCTTCGAGTTAATTCAAGCATTGAAGTCTAATTGTTTGCTAATGTAATTAAAATTCACTTCCTCTTCCACACTTTTCAAAATATGACTAGTACCCAGCCCACGTTGCCTGTGGTTGTCATCTGTCGCGGCAGTCTGGGACCACTTCTCGGTATGGCTTCTACCGAAACTGAGGTTTGAGAAAAGGTCCTGTGACCCAGAAACAATCCGCCGTCGTCTGTGTACCTAACCACAAGCGACTGTGAAACGACCGTATCACGATTGAATGTCTGTGTCATGTCATCGGGCGGATTATCCTCTGTCTTGACAAGGCATGGCTTATCAGACTTATGAAACCAAAACGGTTGATTCTCTTTGTTGATGGAATAGGAGCGCGGCCATCAGAGAGCTCTCTTTAAATTTGAGGTATTTAGATATGCATCATTGGCATTTTGTAACAATACCTGAATATAAGCAGATTTCAACTTTTCAGACGTGGCGAAATGAAGCCCTATATTTTTCTGACAAACGGTAAGGTATATTAATGCACATTTTAACATTACACGTACTTTGCATAGGCCTATTACAAAAATATTTTAGGTTATCAAAATTTAGGTTTGGTAGTGGTGTGCCGGGAGCGGGTGAAATGTTCTAAACTTCTGAGGGTTCCGTCATTTTTTTTAGTTGGTCGGGGATCACTAATGCCGATCGTACACAAAGGTGCTGGCCCATCCGTTGAGGAAGAGAACAGATGACGCTCATTTTACACTATTGGTCATCATTCGTGTATAGGCCTAATTTGCACATGACATTTATAAGAAAAAATTACATGCATGATGATGTGGCAGAGCTAGACGGATGAAACTAGTTTAACACCGCTAATCACGCTAAACCTATGCCTCCTACCTACTTACAACTGTATGCTATCCATAACGTCTTCCCCAGACACGGAATATGCTTCAAGTTGATTAAATTCAATTTCTAAATCGCTACAAGATTTGCACACAGGGGTATAAAGCGTTATTAGTCAAGACACGAGAGTAAAAAATATGATTATGAGTACTGTTGATAAATTTGAATTTAATATTTCTGTCCTTATTGTACACTTACAAAAGTACAGTTACTGCACCCGAATCCTGAATGATGATTAGTATAATTGCTAAATTCACGCAGGAGTGGTACAGACCCTAAGAAATATAAATCAATACAATTACAGCTGTAACATTGCACCGTAGGCCTTACTTGATGTGTGCATGGTCACTGCCTCAGGTACAGTAGGCCTAAGCTTATATGAGGCAGTACTGTCTGTACTGTAACTGTGAGGTTCTGTCCTGCAAAAGTCTGCGTGAATTTTGCAATTATACTGATCATCATTCAGGATTCCAGAGCGGTTTGGATTTTTTGCGGGAATATAGTAGGCCTAATGACAGAAATATCCAATGTGTAGGCCTATCAAGAATATTCATAATCATAAACTTATTAGTACTACAACTGCGTGAATTTGGCATAAATACTGATCAGGATTCGAGTGAAGTAGGCCTAGAGTACTTTTGTAAGAAATATTAAATTTTATCAGAGTAGCCTAGGCCCTGTTCATAATCATGATTTTTTACACTTTTGCTATGACTAATAACGCCCCCCCCCCTCCTCCGTGGATTTGCACTGTGTATATAATATTATCATTATTATATGCAGACTTAGTCTCCTTGCCTCATCCGAATGAATGCCATGCTCCAGCTAGCTCGTACAGTATTGTGGAGGGACCGTGTACAGGGGCAGGCCGTATGCATAGAGATGCAGTGGAGAGAGAGCACAACACCCCTATGTAGACTGTGAGAAAAGTTGCACCGAACTAACGCACAGTCAAAATGGCGACAGTCACAGCTGCAATAAACCATCTCCTTGCGTCCGGGCGGTTCAAGGAAGCCCTTGCCGTAGTCAAAGGCCTGCGAAATGGAGCAGTGTAAGTATTGCATTAACTATGATTTGTCGGGTTTCATAGACAGTCGGTGTAATAAACCTAGTCATTCGTAATACACCGTGATCATTATTGCCAACACTCGATGTGCAAGAGGGTTGAACTTGAAGACGGGACAACTTACATAACTTCATTGGGCTCTGTTTTTACCACAGATTGTAAAGATACGACGAAACGTGCGCACGTGCGGGGCTCACTGAGATTAGCAAACTCAGATAGAAGTAGTCAAGATTTGTTTTATTTTAAACTGTGGGCTTACGCTTCTGCATTGTCATGACAACACTTTACCAGGACCCCAAATATAAGTTTACGGCCCCTCTCTCTGCCACAGGTTATCGTAACGTTGCTTCGATAGTCGTTCCGAGGCGGGCGGCCGCAGGTCGCCGTTTACTTGGAAAGACAAACGTTTACTTGGTCGCCGTTTACATCGTCTTTGTTTTCCAAGTAAACGGTGACCTGCGGCTGCCCGCCTCGGAACGACTATCCAAGCAACGTTACGATAACCTGTGCTCTCTACTACTATTGACATTGTACTTTGCTGCAGTACAGTAGCTCGAGGTTTTGCCTGGGTATTTGGGTCGGACGGCAAAACCAGAGCTACAGATCCAACCATCCAGAGAGAGTGCAGGTGCCGAACGTCTGGACGTTCGGCGCGCCTTGCAAAGTTATTCGGCGAATCCGGCGTTCTTCTCCTTACCGGTTTACCTTCTAATACTATTTTGCACCTACCCGCTCAAGGATGTCTCGCTATTTATCCAAAGTACTGCCGTTCGGCAGGTTTTTGTGTGCCGATCGCGGGTTACTCACTGAATGGGACGCCATGTTTGAAAGGGATGACGTCACAGTCTCGCACATCCACGTTCCTATCCTATTAGCATAACAATGCACACATTTACGTTGTACGTGTACGCTGCAGCGCTGCGCTGCACTGGTTCTTTCAGTTTTCATAACTACTGACCGGCCGAACTCCGAAATGAAGACGATTGATATTATATGATAATTTTTTATGAACAAAATTACAGAGAAATGTTATAATGTGTAAATACGTACGTGCATGTTATTCATGAAAGTGATTGTAAATGATTATTTGATCACGCTATTAAAGCCACAATACAAACGACAGCATCGACGAAACAGCAAAAGCAGACGGAAAACGAAAAGCAAACAAGGTTTTCCTAAAAGTGAGGGAAGCTGCCAAGAACAAGGTAAGCTACTTTTCAAAGGCAAAAAATAAAGTCATCTGTTGTTTCCTAAGTGGTGTTGTGTGTGATATTTCTTATCGATGTCCGAGGAGGCAAGAACGAAATCCTCCGACAACCTTTGTGTGCGATCAAGAAATCGAAATTGTCTCTAAGTGTACCCACCTTTGGTTGAATACTTTCTAAAAAAATTAAATGGGATTTAAACACTGATGCTATCTTGAAGGAAGGGCGACAGCGATTTATTTTTAAGGAAACTGCTTTCCTTCATGTTTGATAGATAAATCTTATCCATTACAGTGAAAGCGTTGTTTCATTCTCGCTCATCTGGTGGCTTCATCTGACAATCAAAGACATTCATATTAACTTCACAGAATTTTATCACTTACCTTAAAATTAGAATATCAAGAGAAGTCTGTCACTTTATGATCAGCTAGTACATAGGAAAAGCCCGATCAATTGTTAACTGTAGTAATAATATTCTGTCATATTCATCATATTCTGTTCGGAGCGACCCTCCGGTCGGCGTTTTACACTCGGGAACCTGCTTGCAGGTTAAACCGGCGCAAGTTTTTATTCATTTCCTCCATTACTTTGCGGCTTTTAAATGATTTGTAAACTGTTTCATGTGTATGTTTTTGGTCACCGCTCTGTATCTATGTACTTTTTGTATATTTAATATTTTGATGTATTGTGTTTCATTCGCACTTTTTATTGCCCATGTTTAGGATGAATAAAGCTGTACTGAGTTGAATTGAACTGAATAAAACCAAAACCCGACGGCCTTTTTCCAAGGCCACCACGTCATATTAAAAGCGAACTACCGTTGAATAAACCCATTGTCCATCACCGCACACAAGACGACGTAAAGACCAACACAAACAGAAAATTTCAACAGAGGAAAAAACTGAAGTTTCTCAAACGAAGAATGAAAGAAAACCTAAACAACGTATTAAACGACACGGAACACGTAAAAGCTAATGGAAGATTAAACAAAAACAAGAAAAACAAAAAACCTTCAATATAGGAAGAGGCATAGCAATTATGAATACGAAAGATTACATTCTAAGAAAATAATAATGTAAACCACCGTCCCTCCATTGAGGGACGGTGTGTAAACCAACGCAGCGCGACTTAAGTACACGATGGATATGGGGACAAAATTATGAGGAGGTAACTTACAGTTTCCCCGATCCCGTAACGAAAATAATACGTTCATACTCTTGTATACAAATAACGGAATGATCGGACACTCTATTATCAAAACGTTCCCAAGTTACTTGTTGTTCCAGTCAAGCATATCAAATCCTGGTATTTTTTTCTATATTTTTTTTAATTCAACGGACAATACAGTATAAACAAATCTGTGAATGGAACGTGGGCTCACCAGCAGCCTCAACAGAAATAGCTGGCATAAGATTCCGTGAAACGGAGAAAATTATGTTAAATCTCCACTCTGGTCAAATATTCAGACACGACATTTCCATGGTTTACGCTGGAAAGGGCCATGTACCTTACTTCAAATTCATATTTGAACATTCTATCGACAAAATCTCGTACCTTGACTCAGTGGTCGGAGATATGACCGAGAAAGAAGGCCCGACATTTTTTAATGAATTTTGCTTCAGTGTATTTCATTTGTTTAACTTCGTTTTATTGATACGCGGAGTTTTATTTCCCGAAAATTAAGTCCTCGCGTAACTTTCCATTGCACAAAATTAAATGCTTGTCTGCATTTCCGCAAAAACTGCAACAGCGACCAGGCGAGCATGCATCAATAAAAATTGTTATAATTTCAGGCAGCAGTGTGCGATATCGCGTGTGCAGCTATATTTAGTAACAATGAAGTTACATTTATTTCCTTTCTATTATGTACATAAAAGCAACTATGTAAGAGATGCACTACCGAGCCGTCCGGTATTTATTTCGTTTAATTTTTACTTGAGTTTTGTTTAATTTTTATTTTATTTGTTTAGCTTCGTTTTAATTATACACGTACAAAGATTTTTAATTCCCGAACATGAAGTCAATCTGGCGTAACTTTTTTACATAGCGCAGCAAATATCCGATGGCGTTTTGTTGATATCGCTACAATAATGCTAATAGGATAGGAAGTGGATCTTCATTTCGGAGTTCGGCCGGTCAGTAGTTATGAAAACTGAAAGAACCAGTGCAGCGCAGCGCTGCAGCGTACACGTACAACGTAAATGTGTGCATTGTTATGCTAATAGGATAGGAACGTGGATGTGCGAGACTGTGACGTCATCCCTTTCAAACATGGCGTCCCACTCAGTGAGTAACCCGCGATCGGCACACAAAACCTGCCGAACGGCAGTACTTTGGATAAATAGCGAGACATCCTTGAGCGGGTAGGTGCAAAATAGTATTAGAAGGTAAACCGGTAAGGAGAAGAACGCCGGATTCGCCGAATAACTTTGCAAGGCGCGCCGAACGTCCAGACGTTCGGCACCTGCACTCTCTCTGGATGGTTGGATCTGTAGCTCTGGTTTTGCCGTCCGACCCAAATACCCAGGCAAAACCTCGAGCTACTGTACTGCAGCAACATTGTACTGTGCTCGCCCATGGAGGTACCAGAAGATAGCTCGATCGCCATGCCGTGGAGGTAGAAGCAAGGGGCCATACTTGCAACAGTTGAGATGTGGTTATCTTGTTATTCTTCACAAAATCAAAAAAGGATAGATAGTAACTGACAATCAGATTTTTCAATTCCTTTTTCGTTTGTTTGTATACCAAAACTGTATGTATTAAATTGCGGGATCACTTCTGAAAATGATAATTAATTCCAAACTGTACAAAAAACATATTTAATGTATTTTAAAAATTAAAAAGTTGTTATGAGAAATGTTTTTCATGGTATGAGAAAAGTTGTACCATGAAATATGCAATGCTATGAATAACTGAATAAATTCCAAAATTTCTGTAGGTGCAATTTTCATGTTTAAAAATTGAAATTTTGTCCATTCCAGTTGCTTGCATTTTCATCATGAATAAATCACTGTAAGCGTACAGCTGTACTCTGTAGTATTCTGTATTGTGGAGCGATACACGATGCACGCCATTCATGAAAACCTGTTTGTTTATATGCGGACTTTGTGACTATAAAAGTTCAAAAGACCGGGTCAAAGTCCACAGGTCATCGCAACTGAATCAGCTATTCACTGTAACAAACTATCAGGAACACTGTATACCAACAACCACAGTTATCTCTTGATGATTGGCTATCTCTGATATGCAAATTTACTGTAAATTTGTACTCTACATTTCATAAATATTAGTTTAATATTAATCTGCCCCCATATATTTATATACCCACAGCAAGTCAAGATGAATATACACGTGAGATGGCCAGAATGTGCCGAATTCACCCAGACAAGGGTTAAAACGCATCAAATTTTGTGTAAAAATCTGTTTAATATTTATGTCTTTGTGTATCAATGCGAGAAAGATGTTTCAATCATTTCATGCCATATAATATTATGAGGTTCTGTCATTGCGTCTTTCAAGACCATGACTTTTGGTGTTAGAAACTGTGTTTGAACACAGTCCCTCTGGTTTGAGTAATCCATCATGTAATAACTATGGTACCAGTACTGGCAGCTTATACTCATAGTTGTTTTGAAGACCTTAGACCTTGGTATTTTACTAACACTATTATGCTACACTAGTATCTGAGAGAGTAATATCTGCACTATAAATGATTAGAACCAGTGTTTCTCTTCCTTTAGTGGTAATGTCACATTATCAATGATGGGCACAATAGTTTTGGATTCAACATCATGTCACTTCCATGGAAGTCTCCGTGCTCCTTTTCCATCAATAAACCAAAATATTTCAATCCAAAGATCACCTGTATTTACATAGACTTACAGACTAATGGCCATAACTTTTCTATGAAGTACACAATGTGTTGACAATGTCAAACACTCCGTCCATGTAGACCATGTTGAACACTTAAAATGTCAGTGTCGACCACATTGAACACTGTCAATATTAGTATTTGAATCATAATATGAAGGAACTTGTCATCAAAAGCATTGACAAATAATGTTTGCTTGTTGAACAAGAGATTTGGTCATTCTTTTTGAAGAACCTCAAGAAATGGGACAAATATTTGCCTCCACAGCAAATGCATATAGCCTACATACTTTCACTTTCCGCCTGACCAAGAGCTTGCCAAAGTCAAAGGTCAAAAGAGTAACATTGAGTACGAATATACAATGAACTGGAAAACGAAAACAACTTTCCAGCAAGTTGCATGTTTCATCAAAATCTCTTCCCCAATGTCCTTTGATTCTAAAGTTTCATTCAAAGTAACGAAACTTTTTCATTCAAATACCACATTATTATATTTCCTTTTGGTCATTTTGCAGGTACGGTGTTAAAATCAGAGCGCCACATGCTCTGGTTATGACATTCCTGTTCAGAGAAGGAAGGTATGTCAAAGGTCACCTCAAATCAATAATATTTTTGTCTCTTTGATATCAAAAATTTTTGTGTTATCTTATGTTTTGTCTGTTCCAAAGTCAATCATTGGAATGTAAAGAGACGTATGAGAACCGAAGACTATCGGAGGTACATCCTGTTTTCATGAGATATGGCTGTGATGTGAATATGTGCCATTCAGCAAAACTTGAAGAGAGTTCAAGAACTCTGTACTTTCTGTTTCAAAACAGGCAGCTGGAGTCTTTTTCCTAAAATGAGATAGTTGTATTCAAATCAAGCACAGTTCAATGAACTCCGCGGTACAGTTTTTTACATAACTTTGCACTTGTTTTTTTTTCACCCCACAGTTTCTTTGATAAGATCCGTTCAATAGCCATGATGACATATCAACATTCCAGGAATCTTGCCACATTTGTATTTACATATAAACTGCTCACAGCTCTGATGAAGTGGCTTGAAAGTCAGAAGAAACAGTACCATTCATTCATTGCAGCATTCATTGGTGGCTACTTGGTGTTCGGTCAAAACAACCCTGTCAATAAACAGGCAAGTCATTGTGCCATTCAGGAGTTTATTGCATCTTTAACCATTTGAGTACCAGAGTTAATTTTTATTGCCTTTATTAAACAAACCCCAGTTGGTTTTATTCAGATTTTTGCCAAAATTTTGATAAAAAACTGTAGCCAATAAAATGTGATGTCAATTTGGTCCAAAATTACCAAAATAATTACAAGAAAATTCATAAAATTGATAAAATGTGGCACTAAAATTTTGGTGGGAAAAATTACAGCACTCACATGGTTAAAAAACAGTACTCTCGTCAAGTGAGTTTTTGGTGGCAGGAAAACATACTGATTTTCATGGTAGCAAGCAAACATGAATTTCAAACACAAATAGCAAAACGACACAACAAAGTGACCAGAATCTTTGCTTTAAATGGGCAAATCACTTGGGCCTTGTTATGTCTTGTTGCCAGAACATCCTCAAGTCCCGGTGTTCAGATCCAACTGGATCAAAGTCATTACTGGATTTGAAGCAAAGTTTGGTTGTGGGACATGCAGAAATGATTTGACTTGAACAATCCTGCTATATGCATAGCTCATGTGTATTTACATGTTGATAAAATATTTCATGATGTCAAGATGATTTTGATAAAATACAAATACGTCATTGAAGAAACAATTTCCAGTATGCTACCCTTAGGCAAAATACTTTAAAGTGAAATGAAATTTGCTTTACCAGAATGATACATGTAGATGAGCAATCTTCATCTTTAGAGAATAAAAATGAAAAGTGGTACTTGATTATTTGAGGTGAGCGTGTTGTTGAAAAATTCTGAAAAATTTTGTTTCATTATTTTTGATATTTTTTTCATCAGAACTACTGTTTGTATGGAGAGTATGCAATTTTATTCACAGCATTATGTATTCTCATAATTTTGACAGGATTTTTAATCCTCTTTTCTTAATTTTTCACTATTCACCCTGTGTATTTGCAGATTAACATGTACCTTCTATCAAGGATACTCTTTGGAATGGTAAACCTTGGCGTCAAGAAGAATGTCATCAAAAAACCAAAGACGGACGTCTTCCCATGGTTTGCAGCGCTTGTCTGGGGCATCGTTCTTTGGCAATTTGAATATCACAGAGAGGTCCTACAGCCTTCCTTGCAGTCTTCCATGACATATCTCTATGACGATTCCAACGTCTGGCATAATCTTAGAGACTTTCTTATATACAATAAATAGAATCTGATTTGTAACATAGAACCCTTTTTACACAAAATATATAATTAAGTGCAAAATATTGAAAATTGCCATATGATAAAATTAATTTTGTCATGATCATCTCTTTCTGATTGCTCTGACCTAAGATTCACAGATCTGATTGGAAAGCACAAGGATGTACCGTAGCGATAAGTTGATAGTGTCAAGATTAGACTGGTGATTGCAATTAAGTTGTTGACTTAAATGTGATGAAATTCTCAGCCTTTTTTGGGGGGTTTCACGTTGAGACTATTTATTGGAATTGTCATTAGCGCCATGGTTGGTGATGCATTCTTTCCTGCTCATCAAGGCTGTCTCCTGCAGTTTTCACAGTCAGAGACCAGAGGTTGTTTTGGAAAGATTGTCAAACATTCCCAAGACTGAATTCCAAACCTGCTAGATTTTGTTAAGTGAGCTTAGCTATTCATCACAAAGCTGCATTGTGATAACTCCAAGCCTTGGACAGAATCCAAATCAACAATGGTATAGATATCTGGCTGAGAAATCTAGTCATTTCATGCATATTAAAGCCCCACCAGCTGTATCATTTTGCATTCTCTCTCGATAAGATGTTTGAAATCAAATGCAACTTTATAATGCTTACTGAAATATGACCACAGAATATTGTTCAAATATTGGCGACGAATGCACAACTTGGATTTTAACGACTAAATAATTTTTTTGTTTTGCAACTTATATATTACTGCTACACATATACGTGTAAGCATTTGAATTTAATTAACCAAATCCAGCACCAAGGATTGGAATATATTTTCAAAGACAATGTAGCTTAACAGCAGGAATCCAAAACATCTCTCTGAAGATTGGATCTTATTTTTTTGTAAGTAAATACAAAAATAATACAGCTAATTGGGCTTTAAATATGTAAACATATGTGTACCTTCCAATGAATTTTCTTTGAATTTTTGTTTCTAATCACTTACAAGTGTTTATCTAATGCTGTCAGTGCTGAACGGCATGTAACATTTGATAAAGGCGGAGTACCATTTACCTTCATATGTGCCTCAATTGCAGAAACTTTACAATTCATCAAGTATTGGTAATAGAGAAAATTGTAAAAACTAGACATGTACCTTGTCTAGGATGGGTCAGTTTTTGTTATCAGGTTCTCGTTTGATCAATTTTGGTGAGGAAAGAAATCTTTTTGTACAACAATCATGCAAGTCAAATTCTCATGAACAACACAAAGAGCTTATCCCTTCAAAATATCAATTTTCAATTTTTTTAATGTTTTGAACTTGTTTTATGTGTTTTCGCACATTTTTACAAACCTTGACAAGACAGCTATTTTCAGTTCTAATAATGTATAGTAATTATGTCAATCATGTGATTGACTGGATTCAATGTTGCCATAGTAACAGATCTCTTTTCCTTATTTGGCAGCTCTGTGCTTTGATCAGTAAAGGAAGTACAAAACTAACTACCAACAAACAAACAAACAAACAGACAGCAAATTAAAATAAAATTACTTCAAAAAACTATGCAGAGTTAAGCTTTTTGACACACATGATATTGTCTTTTGAAGGGATTTAGATTTGGAATGCCAGCCCATCACTGGATTTGATGCAACTCTACATCTGGTACCAGTAGTTAAGTGCATATTTTCTTTATTTTGGTCCATCTCTGCAAACAGATCAATGGACCAGGCAAGACCATACTGTTCTTTCATTCAAGTAGTTCATCGCGTAACCATGGTACCAGTTCATGGAATCTTCACCAATGATTTATTGACAAATACTACAGAGCAGAGATAATTCACTATTTTTTATGATCTTCCACAAATGATGTCTTACAAGGTATTTGTTTTAATGTAACACTCAGTCACTGGCAGCGTGGAACAACTAATCTTTGCATTACGTTGTTGTATCTGTAACTTTCAACTAACATTGGTAGCTCTATGCCTTAAATGATGCACACTTTCTCCAGTACCAAGACGAAGTCTTAAAAAGCAAAGTTATACAAGATCTTTGACGTGACACTTTTTGTTTGTAACATTTTTAAAAACGTTTTATTTTAATGCCAATGGTCAATTTTTGAAATGGCAAAATTAAGAGAAAGGATGGTTTATGGGTGTGACCCTCAGAATCTGACATTTCATAATATTTTCTGATTTTGAAGCAGTCTACACAGAATGTCGTCTTTCTAAATGATGCTGTTCTTGGGTGTCCGTCAGAAGCAAAGCGTGTGCTTCTAAGCTTGACATAACGCTGTGTTCTCAGTTTTAACACAGTGATAAAATGTTCAATCTTCACAACTCAAAAATTCACATGGCCGTAAATTTCAGGTTCTTGTACACCACCATAAAATTTTTTCATGATCGGCACATAGATACAAAGTCAGCATTGGAAAATATATCATGCAAATAATAATTGTTACTCTTGTACATGTAAATGTTGTATATTTCATGCTTTTTTATGAAAGAACTTCAAATAAAACAATCTACAATAAATGAAGTGATAGTATCTTTTAAATCTTTCTTTCTGTAACACAAGATCAATATAGAGATGTTCCAAAGAAAATTTACATCTGCTACATTCATTTCACAAAGGTTAGAATTATTTTTAAAAGTTTTTTTGTCAGAATGAACACTATCCAAAACAAACAGTAGAACCTTTATTGTACAGTTTATTGTACAGTTTGTTTTTCAAGTTATTTCTAGACCACCATTTCCCCCTGTTTCTCGTTTTAATAGTAAAAATCTTTTTAGAAGCAACTAACAGTCTGTGCCGACTATGGCGAACAAAGAATGGTACAGTTTGTCATATTACAAAGTCCAGTGCAAAGCAGTGTTAGCGTAGATAAATGCGTTCAACAAACTATAATATTTCAGAACAAAATGTCCAAAGTATCAATACTTCTCAACACAGAGAGATGAAGGCCCTACCAATGTCTTCACTGTGAATAAAACGCGCCAGTCAAAATTACAAAGAGCCTGTTTGTCAGATTTGAGCACTCTCAATAACACTGCAAAATACAGGGTGATATCTCTATACAACTGAAATCTCATGTCCATTTCCACTTTTGATGTGTGACAACATATCATTCGCCATGCAATATTACATTCATTTCACTTTTCCTACACTTTCTAGTGAGAGAATGACTTAATTAAAACCCAATTTCATGACAAAATTTGTGTGTCTGAATAATCGCAACTAATGATACAGAAATTAAGGAGGATTAATTCTTTGAAGGGAAAATTCAGAATTCATGTGTTTTAACATGACATTGGATTTTTCTGCAGTCTGGTCTTCAAAAAGATTTTACCTAGCTAGGTTATGATCACATTACAAATTGTCAAACAGCTACCACATGTGCACAACACAAGCTTGTTGCCAATTTCTCATAGTTTTCCATCGCAACTTAAACAACACTTTTCATCCCTTCCCTAGAACATCATTGTTAAAACTTCCACCTAGAAGTAAAGTATTAAAAAAGGATTTTCATTCTTTAGATTTTTACAATAAAAGCAAGTCTGTAATTGTTACCATGGTATACTCAGTTACTAATATCGAATAGTTTGTATTTTCCACCTGTCCACATTCCCTTCTTGCTGTGGTAGTAGTGGTATAGATATGGCACTCTATGCCTCACAACTTGCAGACCACCTTGAATGATTCTGTAAAACCAAATGCCAAAATTATATGAGGATTATATCTATTTGATAAACTGTTGCATGTCATACGTTCGAGTTTTTTCCCCTTCTTCACAAAAAGAAATAAATTATGAACGTCATAACTTTTTTTAAATCCTGTAAAGTTTCAGAGGCATTTCTTTATTGCCACGAACACCTCTGTTTTCCACTATGATTTACGTACCCTAGCACTTTGACTTGAGCTGGACTATCTAATTATACATCTGCATACCAAGTACTAGCAGACTAATACAGTATCGTCAGGCTAGTTCTGTAATGAGACATGTCACAAATTTTCTCATCGAAGACATTAAACCAATGATTTCGCCGAGAAAATGCGAATGGAAAAACAAAAGCTTTGTTAGTGCTGGTCGTAGAGGGTGTCGGTCAGAATGCGAATGCACTTTACCTGTCAATAAACTCCCAGTCTTCGCCTCCCCATTTGTCGACGAACTCTTTGGTGTTCATTCCTCCAATTTTGTCCCAGTCATACTTTGTGATTCCCAGTAGTCCATATCCATTCATATCCCAGACACCTGTCACTCGTGGAATAATTAATAGACGTTACTTAGTGTTATATACAGTCAGAGTTCAGGATTTAATTATGTTAATGTCATTTTAGAAACTTCTAACATTCTATAGGCCTACCTGGCAATATTTTAATCTCGGTGTATCTTGAGCAGATAAGACGTACTGTAACCGTTACCATTTACGAAAGAATGCCGACGGATACCGGGTACTCAATGGTTCGCATATTGCGCGTCTCAACATAACAGAAGTGTATTAAAAAGGGGCCACAAGATATGCCTGTGTCTGGCATCAGAATGTCTTGCCAGGAAATTTGTTTAGAAGATTACAATTTCAATGGAAACAAGAGGCCATGGCACTTCCATAATCCTCTTACGGACGAGAAAAAACTTGATCCCGGGGATCGAGTCTCCGGCCTTTAAGTCGATATTAGTTTAATTTTAACATATTCGAGTAGGTTTCTAGCAATTTCATAAATGCTCAAAAAGCAAAAAGTAGGAAGGTCTCGTATTGGTACCTGTTGGGTTACGTGTAGTCTTTCCACATTCCAGTTTAGCGACAACCGGTGCGTAGACCATTTTAGTCTTTATTACGTGCTGCAATGGTAGATGGAATGACAAAGTAAGTGAAATGCTGACAACATAACTGTCCCCGGACCTCCCTGGTGACGGTTTGTCGAAATCGGCTGTTTGGCTGCCCCTGAGTACACCAACAATGTGCCTGCATGCAATTTATGGGAGCAATGTACATTATTGATATTAATTCGGGGTCATACCTTACGAATTCTGTCGATCATATCTGTTGGAATCTCCAAGTGAAGATCACACAGGAAGACAATATCAGCAGGATTCTGAAACAGATGAAGTCCCGACATGAAAAGTTACCATTTGGCAAATCATCTGGTACACTGTCAGGTTTAGATAAGGCAGAAGTTACATCCATGGATTTTTCTAACTATTGCTATAGTAAGCGAACCATGGACTTGTGTTGTGATATCATATTCTCAAGCAAACCAACTTATTACTAAAATGGCAACCATTGTTCAAAATGTACTACCATATCAGCTGCATGGGACCAAAGACGTCACTTCAAAGATAAAAATTGTTACTTTAATATTATGACAGGACTGTGTGTGGAGAGTTTGATTTAACAAATCTGTGTGTCGGCAAATATGACAAATATTGTTGGAGAAAACTGGCCACAAAAGAAATTCCAAATACCTTGATTTGTCCGACTGCTTTCTGGAACCCAAGAGTCTTTACAAAGTAACCACTCATGTGTATGACCGTTATCCTGTGTGAATATTGAAGTCGTTGAGTAAAAATGTAAACAAAAAGTAAACAACTCATCTTTCTTGTATTCTCTTTCCATTCAGCTAGACGCTTTTATCATGTGATTCACGGCCATTTGTTTCAGTTCAGAAAACACACGGAAGAGATTCAAATAAAAGCGAACCTATTGTACAGGCAGGATACAATTCACAACGATTCTAACGATCAAAAACACCAAAACCACGTACCTGTTTGCTAGCAAAGAATTCTCGACTATTGACGTCATGTTGACATCTACACTACCAAAATCCACGATTGTAATGCGAAAGTATTGGTCGCCCGTTGTTCTGTAGAGCTATATTAACAGATTTATCAAGATAACAGAGTGCACATCACATTTTTGTTAATGATATTTGGACACCTACCAGTATGTTACTGAATTCGAAGAGGCATGTTCTAGCATATACATGTAAGTGCCGGGTGTAAACTCTTCTCTTTTTTCGCTACTGCCTCTTTCTCTCCACAATAGCATCAAAGTCAATTCCGCAATACTAAACTTTTGTCCGTTTAGCATGCTCAACGTAACGGTGATTAATCCGCATTAATCTGCGTCTGACGTCATATTTGCATAATACGTACTTTTTATCTTTACTGTTACGTCACTTTTGAAACAGGCAATTATTGCATATATCGCACTTACCCGTTCCATTTCATTGACAAAATACCTAGTCCACTGACCCAGGTTGCTGGCGGTCACAATCACGTGAACCATACGACGATGGCTTAACAAGTAGCCGCCAGGGCGACACATACCCCTGCCATTTGATGTTATAACCACGTAGTCCGAAACGCTAAAACTGGTTGGAATCGTGTACCTGCTACTGTTGTGGCCGTCTTCAAGTTCCTGATTGCAAATAAAATTTTGTTGAAATTTCTCATGTTCATATTCATTGATTTCGTCGAGGACTGAATTTTTATAGACACCTCTTAGACTGAAATGCAAATATTATCAAACAACTTTTACGAAATTAGAACTAGATTCTCGTGTCCGATTTGCATTCGATCTAACCTGATGCTAATATGTACGCATGGATGCCACTGTTATGCATACCTGTTCCAGCCGTTAGTACTCTATCTACAGCCAGAATGTCCGAAGGAAGTCCGATCGAGTCTCGCCGGGCAGAAACGTTAATTTTTTAAACTCTATAAGTGGCTCTGATAATTCCCTCTGAATATTTCGGAGCAAAATGTACGACGCTAGAGGGCGTAGGACTTGCTGATTTTCTTACCATGTCAGTGAGGTACAATTTCCATCCATCGAAGCCAGGTATCTCTTCAATGTTAACCATTGTCTTCATTTTGAAACCTCTGTTGACGAGGAAAAAGGCACAAAAAATTGTGTCGACCATACTCAACTTGAAAGAGCATTTACAAGAAATCTTCCAAACCATACGCCTTCCACGATCTTGAGATGATGATGATGATGATGATGATGATGACGACGACGATGAGGATGAGGATGGTGGTGGTGGTGATGATGGTGATGATGATGATGATGATGATGATGATGATGATGATGATGATGATGATGATGACGACGACGACGACAATGAGGATGGTGGTGGTTGTGGTGGTGGTGCTGGAGGTGGTGGTGATGATGATGATGATGATGATGATGATGATGATGATGATGATGATGACGATGATGATGGTGGTGGTGGTGGTGGTAGTGATGATGATGATGATGATGATGATGATGATGACGACGACGATGAGGATGGTGGTGGTGGTGGGGTGGTGGTGGTGGTGGTGGTGGTGGTAGTGATGATGATGATGATGATGATGATGACAATGGTGGTGTTGGTGTTGGTGGTGGTGATGATAATAATGATGATGATGATGATGATGATGATGATGATGATGATGATGACGATGATGATGACGATGATGATGATGACGATGATGATGATGATGATGATGATGATGATGATGATGATATGCCTCCTATGTGTTCTTCATGAGGAATTTAAGGTTAAGATACACGGCTTGCTAACAGATGGTTGTTTCTTGAAGTGAACTCTTTCGGTGGTTACCTTAACAGTTCGACGTGTCATAAAAAGTAAAGTGAAATGAAGAACAGAGTACGTCATTTTAGCCTTGGTTACAAACTGCCTTAAAAGAAAGGAAATGTACCACACACTTATTAAAAAAAGTACATTTTTGTTACATTTGTGGTTGCATAGCCGTCTCGGTAACGATCCTTACACAAGTCAAAGCATCGTGAGAGATACAAATTATTAGTCACAATCACTTCGAAGATGTACACGACAATCTGAGTTTCCACTATTTGTCAATTTACCTTTTCAAATGTTTCTTGTAGGAATCTATGACACTTCTATAAGTCTTCTCAGCCAGGATTCTGTTGCCTTCTGTGTTACGCTTCTTTGTATTCCACAGCTTGGTGTCGTCATTTGGATGTACGGCGCTGTACTTCACCTAACCGTTTACCAAATACGATCAATAGGAAATTTATAAAATTTATAAAAATACGCAATTGCCGTGGCATGGTTGCGTTGTGCATGTTTCATTGACTGTCACTCATTGTTTCAGACCAGACATGATGAAGGCTTATTCGTAGCATCATTAAACTACGTAGACTTTGAATACTATTATTAAACTAATAACCACTTGAAAGTTAGATCATCCCTTTATTTCATATCAAGTACATCTGTCGCAGATCTAGAGTAGGAAAGTAATATAGCTCGTGCTATTATAGTAGATACTCCGTATGCAGCCAAAGTGGACTGTACCGTAAGACGGGACCCTAGTTTTACGACTGCGACCTATACGTAGGAGCCACCATAATTTCACGAGCTAGATTACAATAAAGGGTTGCAACGTTACATTCCATTACATTCCATTACGTTCAGATGAAATGCTGTCGACGTTGTCTTGTTACGGCAACGTACCTGTCTGTGTCCGTCAAATCGCTTTACCATTCTTCGAACCCTCGTCTCACGCCTTTCGCAGGTTTCAAGATTGACGACCATTCCCACAGCAACTTTTTGTTCTGAAAACACAAATGCATCTTCTTCACAACTGTCGGCTTGTCCAGTCACTGCTCTAAAACTATGGTAGGTGTTATCGTAAAGTTCCCACAAAAACTATTCTATCCGAGTAGTTTTGCTGGATCGATGGTTAGAGTCTTTGGCAATTGATGCATATGTACAAAGCGCCTTCAATAGAAATTGGCTACATTGTCAAATTAAACATTCAATGTGTGTTAGAAGTTAAAAGAACAATGAAATGACAACTGTAAGCAAGAATTTTAGGTGATTTAGGCCATCTTAAAAAGAAACTTGTTAGCCATCGGATATTTAGCTTTCAATTACAAGTTATTGTAACAGTTGTTATATTGGATATACATCTGAGAACTCATCGAATGAAAAATGTCAGCCAATGTTCTATTTTGCAATCCTTACACAATGCCATACAATGACACCGTACAGATACTCCAACACTACTGCACAGATACTCCAACACTACTGCAAAGATACTCCAACACTACAGCAAAGATACTTCAACACTACTGTACAGATACTCCAACACTACTGCAAAGATACTCCAACACTACTGCAAAGATACTTCAACACTACTGCAAAGATACTTCAACACTACTGCAAACCACTACTGCAAAGATACTCCAACACTACTGCAAAGATACTCCAACACTACTGCAAAGATACTCCGGTACAAACTGTACAAACATGAACTCAAATACTACTAATCTTACCTTTCACTAGGTTATATCTTTGTATATTACTGTTCTTTATATAAGGTTGTCCAACCACTTGTGAGGCTGCCGTCTCTTGCGCCAATAGTTCTGGATATGATCAGGAATAATGCGACTGGTTTTATTTCACGTTTTAAGAATTACGGGACTGTCGATAATTAAAGCTGACGCATAACAAACATGATTCCTTCATTTAGGGGGCGGCTGTGGGCTCGTTCGGTTTGCGTACTTCAAAAACGCATAAGGACTATCGTGTTATGACCTAATCTTGTTCTTGTCCAAGTGTCGAACAACCGACAATAACCGGAGACAAAACCCTATTCAGCAGTGCATGTACATACGTGTTCAACCCAAAGTCTGATAGAGAGGCAAGACCTACTATTACTTCAAGCAGAAACTTTAAGGAAATCAGAACGAAAGAGAGAATCAAAAAGAAGAGGAAAAACTTAGAGATGCCACACAGGTATTTGTATGAGGCTTTCAGCTACCTGTTGGCGCAAAGTGCCACTTTAGGTAGTATGCACCTCGAAAGTGAAAGACTTAAACTTTTGCTCTAACTTCCTCAAGGAATCTTTCAATCATTCTCTTTCAAAATCAAGAATAAAAATAGGGGGTCACCGTGAAATTTTGTTACTAGAGAAACAAATTACCCAAGATTACTGATATTAGAAATTCAAAATGCCGCCATCCCTGTGTTAACTCTATGGAGAAAAATAAAATTTCCGAATTTCGAAAAAAACTAAGCCGGTGAAAAGTTTACTGTCACCTAGAACTTTAAAATGAACCCCACATATGGTATATCAGAAGAGAATTGTAAAGTTTGAGAGTCCGAATGTCTGTCCCCGAGGTGCGTTGTACCTTAAATTTGCTGCAAGCACGCAATACTATCGTAGCATTCATCGAGAACGGAAAGACCACAATATCTGGAGACGAAAAAGACAAAGAGCTACCGAAAAGAAGTAACGTTGTTGTAATAACTGACAAGCTGACGCTTTTTCATCAAATATGTCAAAATTTTTCTCCGTAAGAAATGTATTCAAATGTTCTCTCCCCTTGATATGAACGGTATTTTCCTACCTGGAAATGTAAAGTTATGCATTCAGCCTACAGGAGCGTGTGTGCGTGCAAGTAAAAGCATTATCATGATCATGCTGCAGACGTTGTCGATTTTTCCATTATGATTTCGCATCAGAACTTTCGTTGGAGCAGGAAGGGGGTCTCAATTGTGGTTCGTTTGTGGTGTCTTTAATTATCGACAGCCCCTAAGCAAAATTGGCTAAAATCAAATAGAATTCACTTGTATGATTTTCTCTTACCCATACTAGGTGTCAATTTAATACTAATCTTTGAAATTACCGTCGATATAACAACGCAAGTCAGGAACTTTCACTGAAACATAAATTTATCAATTTTGATGGTGAACTATTTTCATGTCTACATTTGTCACAGAAGCTTTTATGAATAACATGCACGAATAACAAGTCAAATTCTCTCCCTGAATGCCATAATCTACGATCATAGTTAGTTTAGTCTATGGAAAATGAAGCCTACCTTCATTTTCCGATATTGGAATAAAAGAGTTGCTTTCCAGTAACTCGAGATTGTTACTGCCCGGTCGTGCCCACTGATGATAAGATGAACAAAAATAGCCATATATCATACAAAACTGTCATTTTATCTGTAATAATTATGGATACTTTCATCATTTATTTAATGCTGGTATATGTGTGATTTGAAATACACTGGTCTCCGTTGTAGCGAGAAATGTATTGTCACTGGCTGTTTTGAGAACATGAAATATTTTAGTTGCGCATATTTTTTGTCCGTCCTTATGAGATATTGCCGACAAAACAGCTCGCCATCACAAACACTGCCTCAACAAACGCTAACATGTAAAAACTGCCTCAAGTTATACACCCAACGTCTTAACTTGTAACATGTTCTTATTGCAAAGAGCCTAACTGCAATATTCATACCTTTACTTGAAGGAATCCCTGTCCTGAGGTGTGCATATGGATTGCTTGAATGAAGTACAGAGATTTGTCAGTCAACCTGTGATTCAAAAGAGAGAAAGAGACGCAAGTCACGGCTTTTTCGAATGCAGTTGTGCAAATTTTCGCCATTAAAAAAAATCACACAAGCAGGAAAATAGTGGTGTAAAATGTAGGAAAAAGCTCACCTGATTGGTCCAGAGTTGTTCTGTATTATCGGAGCTCCTTTATCTTTTACCTGCAAAGTAAGTCTAGTCTCTCCAAAATATATAATGCACAATGCGGGGCAGATGAATATTCCACATTGATAAAGAACGATTAGCACAAAATTTCAATACCAAAAAAATGCGCATTAACATAATTTGCATAAATTAATACTAACCTGCCCTGTATCTTGCACTAATAGCTCCAAAAGGGTAAAGACTTTGCATATTAATTACAAAGTCAAAGTTTCCTTCAAAACACCTTTGCAAGCCACAAGTTTTGTTTGCAGTCTTTAAAAACGAGCTTAAAACGATCTATTGTACTGGTTTAGATTTAATGGCCTTCTACGCTTCCGGTTTTGAAATTTATGAGATCGAAAACATTGAAAATAATTCCAACAACTAGAAAGTTCTGCTAAGCAATGACGCATATCAATGAACAAGCCATGGCCCATACACAGATCGTCAAGTGTTGAACGACCTTGTCAATTTCTATGATCACAAAGCAAAGCCACCCATCACTGTACATCGCTAGTCTACTCACCGTATGTAGTTCAACAATTGCTTGGTGATTGTCGAGGAATTCATTTCTGTCACTTCTCCAATCCTTACCTGTACCTCATCGTCACCTACCAAACTGATGACGTATACCCCTTGAATAGAGGATGAGAAGCAACATACAGAACGCTGTTATTTTTATACACAATGATTAGACAGTATAATTTTACTTTACGGCAGTTTTAATGTATAAATGTACGAATGGTATACTTGTCCCTAATATTTATCCAGTTTATTTACTGTCGATTACAATGTATATGATCATTGGACAGGGTTTATATTGCGGTGACTTAAAGTTATGCACCAAGATGTATTTCAAAAGGTGGTCAACGTAGGTGTCACTGCCGAGGTACAAAGTGTGGAATGCCTTACCTACAGTTGTCAAACAAAGAGCTCGTCCACATACTTTCAAAAGCAACTTTGAAGACTATTAGTAGGAACGTGCCCTAGCAGTTTCTCTCTTCTTGTACGTATTTTTGTGATTTGAAGTTGTTTTTCAGATTTTCTTCGAAATTTGGTAAGGGCCCCGAATGAAATTACTGTATAGTGACCAGGTTGCGAAATATAGTGTAAATAAATTGTGGAATATTAGTCGGGAAACGCTTGAAAACAAAACAAAAGTACTATTTTTGTAGGGTGAAGAGAGTTACTGACTTCAAATGAATGAGATCTACCACGAGGCCTTTTCTAACGTACGTTAAAATCCCTTCACTTACCTGGAAGTGAAACGCGAAGAAAGCCGAATACCATCTCACCGTAGGTGCTGTCGTTCAGCACAGAGTGAAATGCAGGCAGTGATGACCGCATCTATCCAACACGATGTACAGGATGATACGAAAATCGTGGTATTATGATTAAAATATAGAGCGTGAGGAGGACCCAGAAGGCTTCTATTTTTTCAATGACAGTCGAATACGTAATGACAAGGTCACTTCTATCTAACATTTGCTCTTAAATGGTCATTTCTCAATCCCTTTTTTTCGGATTGGTTCTTGCTAATGTTGAGTACTTACATTGTGTTAGCCCTTTGTTTTCCATTGAAATTTTTATCAAGTTAGTCACTTTGCTTTTAGGTAAAACTAATAAATGACCCGCCCCTTGATATTTTACGACATGCTTTGCACTTGGCGTAGGAAACAACTTGAAGCTTGTTTACATTACCTTTCTCTGGCTTGGCAACGAAACATTATGAACTGAAAGATTATTTGTTTGTTTATTTGTTTGTTTACGACGATTCTGTCAAATGTGATAATCAACACCTTCAACAGGTGTACAGAATTGACATCATAAATGCATTTTTTCTACCCAAAATTCTTTGCAGAAAATTCAAATTCCTTAAGCATGCGTGAAATAAAAACGAGGCTTACGTTTGGTAGACCAGGATACAGAGGATGGGAGAATAAATCTTCGGGTTTTTCACCGCACCAATCATTCCAAATATACCTCAAAATACGAGGTTGCTCTCTAACAGTTGAAGAATTAATCAATGATATAGCGTCGCGTATCCTCTGTCTCTTTGCACTTACATGATCAGTGCCAACGGTGGAGTTATCCTTGATCCCTAATATTAAAACAGATCTTGTTATACCCACCGTTACAAGTATCTTCACGCATATTAATATAAGACGGCGAGGTGATTCTTACAGTATTGCGCAAAATAATCACACCTAAATCAATTGACTTACACAATTTGCAAGAAGCATGCCTTTTGGTACCGAGCTTTGTAGAGCTTTCTCTGTGGGCAGCAGGTTTGGGCCATGATACACTCCTTATATCGCGTAGCGTCAAGTGTCTACTGGCGTTTGAGATTTGGGGGAGGGCCGCACAAAAGTGTTTGGGATAAGAAAGGGAGGCCAGCAAAAGTTGACTCGGCCAAGTTGTTAAACAGAATAAACAAGGTACGTAATAGAGACAAAGAAGAAGGTAATACCATACGCACGGTGACTTCTTTTTATCCCAACATCCAGTGTG
This sequence comes from Ptychodera flava, assembly GCF_041260155.1. Lineage (NCBI taxonomy): Eukaryota > Metazoa > Hemichordata > Enteropneusta > Ptychoderidae > Ptychodera > Ptychodera flava. The sequence goes on along the minus strand of NC_091936.1, from coordinate 34,284,784 downwards.
TCCGCGGTTGGTGTTTCCCAGGGTCTCCGGGTGCTCAGACAGCAACGATAACAGACAATGACGTATATTAGAAGGAAAATTGAGGCAAAATGAACGGAAAGACGAAGACATCTCAGTGTTGGAATCATAGTTATCATGGAGAGCAATGTGCTCAGACGGTAGTTATTTGCAACAGAGTAACTTTGTGTGTTTTTTTCTCATGATCAAGCGAATTTGTATATCGATTTATTACAGGTTTCTGCGAATAAAAACAGAGCAAGCTATATGATTCGTTGAGTTGGGTAACCTCATCGCATGTATTAAAATGCTTAATGTATTTGCATATAGGTACACCAATCAAAAGCGAGGAATAGAAAAGTTCCCGATCGATTATTTTGAAGCGATTCGTATTGTTAAAGATCGATTTTTCTTTAAGACAGCTGCATATCGGCTGACTCTGAAACCTTTATTGGGTCACGTCGTATGGCTCGATTGTTTGTCTTTGCTTTTGGTTTGAAAGCAAGCCACCTGCCCCAGACATGGAAGTAAGCGCAGTGGTTTTCTTGTTTCATTTAAAGGGAGGGGCGTCGGAACTGCGCATGTGCGACTTTAATGTTTACAAACAATGTATTTAACATGATATCAAAATGCATCACGTCAACATAGCTGCAACATTTAAATTTTACAATATTTATTTTTAACAAAAATGTTTCAACTTTCATCAATCGCCAACATACCCAAGATACAGTGTTTACATCGGTCGTAGGGGTCTCTGGCAACCTTTGAGCAGGGCTCCAACGACCCCCCTCCCTTTAAACTATGACCCGGGATTTCTATATATTAGGGAATCCAGTGAGAGATGTCGTATTATCTGCGCGTAAACTTCTTCGTAACGTTGTCAACAATTTGTCACATACCGTTGACCTTAGTAATTTTTGATTGTCTGATCCAAGAACATTTATTTCTACATGTATGTTTCCGATGTATTAGTTTTATCAACTCAAAATTTCCATAGCTTTGGATCCCGAACTTGAAACGAACCTATTGCGAGGGCGCCGTACATCCCGAATTTGACGTCTTGCGACTTCATTAGCAGAGTGTGGATGAAACTCTGACTGTTAGCAACTACTTTGGGGAGAATGTTTTTGATTTATCAGTAATTGATCTTTAAATGTAATGTAAATAGTCCAAAAAGAAAGTTAACAGACAATTTTTTGTGTGGATAGTTTTGGTTTTATTCTTGGCAGATTGCGAACCTTCAATTCCCGGAAAATTATGATTTATTATACACTTTGGTCAATCAATTTGCTTTTCTGTCATAACCTGAAATGCGTTGCTGGGAAACACGGTGGTGTGCCTCCGTGTGAGGAGTTCAATCTGAGGACATATAGCCTAACAGGTAACATTACGTCGTAGCTTTTCTTGGAACGGATGTACTCCGGCCTGTCAGATAAGGCAATATTATGCGACATGACATAAGTGCAGCAGCCGAGAAGATCCACACGCGACAAGGCGGACTTTATACCAGGTTTTTTTTTCATCAGGACTAATGAATTATGGTCAAGTTCCACGCCTCACAAGTGCAAGTGTCGTATGGTTTGTTCTCAAGCTCTCCACACGGTCAAAACGAATTATGTATGAAAGCGATGCTATATCATGCATATAAATCGAGGAAGAATTTTAAAGGAAATATTGTCCTTAGTAAATGCAACATTTCCATGACACTCAATACAAAATATTAATAAAATTTGGCATTAATAATTCGCAGAAAATGCTACATAAACAATTGGCGTATGAAAATAAATACGTGGGCAACCGGTTGAGTTTGCTCCGACATTCGTTTGACTAAAAAAATTACTAAGCTTTAACATCACAATTAAGGAAACTTTCTGATGTCATAAAAATTGAAAAAAAGGAATTACTGAACTGAGTAACAGCCCAGTGAAAGTGAAACCCAAAAAATCAAAACTACTTGGCAGGCCACATAAATACTTATTACTGAGCAGTATAGACCCCTATATAAAACACCCTAGAATAAAGCGGCTGTAATGTCCTGAGGTTCTGTTGTCAATGAAAAGTAAACTTTTATATTCGACAGACGCTGTATTTAGGGTATCCAATCTCCGCAATGACCTCAACCAGTACTTTTTAATCATAACATTTGAATTCTATGAACAGTGCAATCTTTTCTTCTATGAAATAACAGGGGCCCTAAGTGATCACGGTTCTATCATTAGATATATAGATTTAGTCTCATCGTTTTAGAAAATACAGCTGATACCTTGTCATAATTTGAAAATATTTTTTGTTTCCTCTTTAATTGCTAGATTTACATCTGTCCATAGTTTGTTATGTCACTGCGAATGAACTTGAAGGAAAAAAAAAAAACAAATTAAGCAACACGGAAAGATTATATACTCTAAGGATACATCCTGTTCCCTGAACCTGAACGGAAACATGTGATACTCATTCAGTCATCCTGTATGCTGTTTCTCATATCACTTATTACGATCCCATTGAGATATATTCAAATAAGAGCCGAGTTCACTCATGCAGTGAGTCTTCTTGAAACCTGTACTGGTACTCACGGTCCGTGTGGTAGGCCCTACTTTATAATGCTGAAAGTTGAAACATTCTTTTTTTTGTTGATGTTTCTTCAGACAGCGTCGTCACATGCAAGATCCCCGCACACCACATGGTATTTGGACTAATTAGACCCTACACTGAACTTTTGATGAGTGCACTTTGTATATACGAGAGTGGATATGTTGAGCAATGTCTATACGTGTACAAAAATATCAGCGGTAAAGACGGGGATTCCCTTTCTGGGATTTCCCCATTCGACATTCCCAGCCTTACATTCGTCAACGTCACATGAAATCCAGCATGAAATTGAACCAAGACGCATGCGCAGTCACCTGAGCTGTATTTCCGGTGGCCGAGCCGGAAAAAAATTGGGGATCTCTCCATGTTCAGGAGCCAGTATTTGTAGTGTAATTCACTTATTTTAAGGTTCAAGATGTCACAGAAGAAGTCAACGAGGTCTATGAGGTAGGCGATTAGTAATTCATTTTCATATGACGCCTTAATCATGTTAATGTCCCCGTTACATCGTACACAGGTGCACCGTCCGGACTTGTCAAATTTACGGCGAGTGAGTCGGAATCGTTATGAGGAGCTCTCCCTTGGAGAAAATCGAAGCACTGTTTGAATGTCAAATGAATAATGACCTCAGTGCAGGCATATATTTGAGCCCCGCTGTCCGGTTATAATCTTTTGTTTGTTAGACATGTCACGACACAAATGTTGACGCTTTTGTCGCCTCACGTCAGAGCATTAATTAATGCATGTAGCGCCAACGCGCAACACCAACGTTTGTACAGGACCGCGCCCGCCCTTGTCACGTACAATTTATCGAAATAAAATTACACTGTAAGTGAGTGATGTTTTTGTACCTGCCACGGTGAAATTCTGGCCGTCAGGAAACTTTAATGATGAAACCTAACCAAGGAAAGTTCGTCGACAATTGCTTAGACTCTTAGAGAGAAGTTTTAAAAATTAACCATTCCGTGTTCGTTGGCTTTCGTTTCTAGCTTCATGGTTTCATAATCAAACCAACTACTGAACTAATATTTGAATTTCACAATTCTACCGTGATCATGTTCATAATCATAGTGCAGTTGTTCTGGATGTTAATACATCATATCTTTATTCTTCAGCGAAAGAAATCAATGAAAATTGCCAAATGTAAATGCAAGAAATTGATTAACGTGCGATATTTAATTTTAATATCGACCAGTCTAATGTTCCAATATCAGTATCACATCCATGGTTCGTGTAAAATAGTAGATTTTGTAGATATTACGTAACTACTCGCTCAAATAAAAGTCAAAGGCGTGGTTCAATTTTAATCAAGTTCCCCATACAAAGCTCTTCAAGCAAAATGTCAGTCTGGTCATTTCCGTCGAAGACATTTTCATGCAGTCATAGTTTTTTTATTGCAAAGAGTGTAGTACAACTTCTGCTCTGGGCATGTTGATTTTGATAATTTGCAGAAAGTGCAGTATTTTATGTCCAATTTCAAGAGTTATTTAAGCTACAGATCCT